>NC_074698.1:29592361-29622361 GCF_029448725.1 Salvelinus fontinalis | reverse complement strand
AGAGAGAGAGAGAGAGAGAGAGAGAGAGAGAGAGAGAGAGAGAGAGTGAAAGAGAGAGAGAACACGAGAGAGAAACAAACAACAACAGGAAGAGTTATCTATCCAAAATGGAGGTGTATGGGTAAACCACTTCTCAAATCTTTTTGGCTCTATAACAAAGAACAAAGAACAAACAGCAAAAACATATACATGATCAAATACAAATCTTAGAATCAACTATTAAAGACTACCAGAACCCACTGGATTCTCCAATTACATTGAATGAACTACAGGACAAAATACAAACCGTCCAATTCAAAAAGGCCTGTGGTGTTGATGGTATACTCAATGAAATGATAACATATACAGGCCACACATTCCAATTGGTTATACTTAAACTCGTTAACACATCCATAGCTCTGGCATCGTCCCCAATATTTGGAACCAAGGACTGATCACCCCAATCCACAAAGTGGAGACAAATTTGACCTCAATAACTACCATGGGATATGCATCAACAGCAACCTTGGGAAAATCCTCTTCATTAACAGCAGACTCGTACATTTCCTCAGTGAATACAATGTACTGAGCAAATGCCAATTTGTCTTTTTACCAAATTACCGTACAACAGACCACACATTCACCCTGCACAATCTAATTGACAAACAAACAAACCAAAACAAAGGCAAAGTCTTCTCATGCTTTGCTGATTTCAAAAAAGCTTTTGACTCAATTTAGCATGAGGGTCTGAAATACAAATTGATGGAAAGTGGTGTTCTGGGAAAAACATACAGCATTATAAAATCCATGTACACAAACAACAAGTGAGTGGTTAAAATTGGCAAAAAACACACACATTTCTTTCCACAGGGCCGTGAGGTGAGACAGGGTTGATGCTTGAGCCTCACCCTCTTCAACATATATATCAACAAATTGGCAAGGGCACTAGAACAGTCTGCAGCACCGGCCTCACCCTACTAGAATCTGAAGTCAAATGTCTACTGTTTGCCGATGATCTAGTGCTTCTGTACCCAACCAAGGACAGCAACACAATTAGACCCAACCAAATCATGAGAAAACAAAAATAATTACTTGCCACATTGGAAAGAATTAACAATAAAACAGAGCAGACTAGATTTCTATTTGGCCCTAAACAGAGAGTGCACAGTGGCAGAATACCTGATCACTGTGACTGACCCAAACTTAAGGAAAGCTTTGACTATGTACAGACACAGTGAGCATAGCCAGACCTAACTCTCAAGAGAAGACAGGCTATGTGCAAACTGCCCACAAAATGAGGTGGAAACTGAGCTGCACTTCCTAACCTCCTGCCAAATGTATGACCATATTAGAGACACATATTTCCCTCAGATTACACAGATCTACAAAGAATTTGAAAAAACCCTCAATTTTGATAAACTCCCATATCTATTGGGTAAAATACCACAGTGTGTAATCACAGCAGCAAGATTTGTGACCTGTTGCCACAAGAAAAGGGCAACCAGTGAAGAACAAACACCATTGTAAACACAACCCATTATGTTTATTTATTTTCCCTTTTGTACTTTAACTATCTGCACATCATTATAACACCGTATATATACATAATATGACATTTGAAATGTGTCAATTACTTTGGAACTTTTGTGAGTGTATTGTTTACTGTTAATTCATTTGTGTTTCTTCACTTTTGTTAATTATCTACTTCACTTGCTTTGGCAATGTAAACATATGTTTCCCATGCCAATCAAGTCCCTTAAATTGAATAGAAATTAAAATTGAGAGAGGGAGAGTGTGTGTGTGTCTGTCTCTGTATTCGTTTATGCACCTGTGCCTGTGTGCTGTTGTGTGACTGAGTGTCTGTGTTCTGCTGTGTGACTGAGTGTCTGTGTTCTGCTGTGTGACTGAGTGTCTGTGTTCTGCTGTGTGACTGAGTGTCTGTGTTCTGCTGTGTGACTGAGTGTCTGTGTTCTGCTGTGTGAATGAGTGTCTGTGTTCTGGTGTGTGACTGAGTGTCTGTGTTCCGCTGTGTGACTGAGTGTCTGTGTTCCGCTGTGTGACTGAGTGTCTGTGTTCCGCTGTGTGACTGAGTGTCTGTGTTCCGCTGTGTAACTCATAGTCTGTATTCTGGTGTGTGACTGAGTGTCTGTGTTCTGCTGTGTGACTGAGTGTCTGTGTTCTGCTGTGTGACTGAGTGTCTGTGTTCCGCTGTGTGACTGATAGTCTGTATTCTGCTGTGTGACTGAGTGTCTGTGTTCTGCTGTGTGACTGAGTGTCTGTGTTCTGCTGTGTGACTGATAGTCTGTATTATGGTGTGTGACTGAGTGTCTGTGTTCTACTGTGTGACTGAGTGTCTGTATTCCACTGTGTGACTGAGTGTCTGTATTCCACTGTGTGACTGAGTGTCTGTGTTCCGGTGTGTGACTGAGTGTCTGTGTTCCAGTGTGTGACTGAGTGTCTGTGTTCCGCTGTGTGACTGAGTGTCTGTGTTCCGGTGTGTGACTGAGTGTCTGTGTTCTGGTGTGTGACTCAGTGTCTGTGTTCCGCTGTGTGACTGAGTGTCTGTGTTCTGGTGTGTGACTGAGTGTCTGTGTTCCGCTGTGTGACTGAGTGTCTGTGTTCTGGTGTGTGACTGAGTGTCTGTGTTCCGGAGTGTGACTGAGTGTCTGTGTTCCGCTGTGTGACTGAGTGTCTGTGTTCTGGTGTGTGACTGAGTGTCTGTGTTCTGGTGTGTGACTGAGTGTCTGTGTTCCGCTGTGTGACTGAGTGTCTGTGTTCCGCTGTGTGACTGAGTGTCTGTGTTCCGCTGTGTGACTGAGTGTCTGTGTTCCGCCGTGTGACTGAGTGTCTGTGTTCCGCCGTGTGACTGAGTGTTTGTGTTCTGCTGTGTGACTGAGTGTCTGCGTTCCGCTTTGTGACTGAGTGTCTGTGTTCTGGTGTGTGACTGAGTGTCTGTGTTCTGGTGTGTGACTGATAGTCTGTGTTCTGGTGTGTGACTGATAGTCTGTATTCCACTGTGTGACTGAGTGTCTGTGTTCCGCTGTGTGACTGAGTGTCTGTGTTCCGCTGTGTGACTGAGTGTCTGTGTTCCACTGTGTGACTTAGTGTCTGTGTTCCGCTGTGTGACTGAGTGTCTCTGTTCTGGTGTGTGACTGAGTGTCTGTGTTCCTCTGTGTGACTGAGTGTCTGTGTTCTGGTGTGTGACTGAGTGTCTGTGTTCTGGTGTTTGACTGATAGTCTGTATTCCACTGTGTGACTGAGTGTCTGTGTTCTGGTGTGTGACTGAGTGTCTGTGTTCTGGTGTGTGACTGAGTGTCTGTGTTCCGCTGTGTGACTGAGTGTCTGTGTTCCGCTGTGTGACTGAGTGTCTGTGTTCTGCTGTGTGACTGAGTGTCTGTGTTCTGCTGTGTGACTGAGTGTCTGTGTTCTGGTGTGTGACTGAGTGTCTGTGTTCCGCTGTGATGACTGAGTGTCTGTGTTCCGCTGTGTGACTGAATGTCTGTGTTCCGCTGTGTGACTGAGTGTCTGTGTTCCTCTGTGTGACTGAGTGTCTGTGTTCCTCTGTGTGACTGAGTGTCTGTGTTCCGCTGTGTGACTGAGTGTCTGTGTTCCGCCATGTGACTGAGTGTCTGTGTTCCACTGAGTGCCTGGCCAGTCATTTTGGTGCATTGGAGGAAAAGAGTAGTGGACCTCTGACTGAATCAGCAGTCGCCGTGACAATGGAGCCTGCCCGTCTTGGGACAGAGGGAGCAATGGGAGAAGGAGAGGAGAGAGGGAGGAGAGGAGAGAGGGAAGAGAGGAGAGGGAGGAGAGGAGAGAGGGAGGATGGCTGGGGGAAGGGGGAGAGAGAGAGACTGCGGAGGGAATCGGAGATGGAGAAAATGTAGGGGAGGACAGGGAACTAATGGCCCAGAGACACAGCTGGCTGCAGACACTGAAGGACAACAGAAAGAGAGAGAAAGGGATGAGGGAGAGTGAGAGAAAAAGGGATGTGAGAGAGAGGGAGAGAGAAAGAGAGAGAGAGAGAGAAAGAGTAGAGAGAAAGATGGGGAGCGATGATGATTAAGGTTAGAGGACTAGTGGAAGAGGGGGAGAGGGAGAGAGAAAGAGAGAGAGAGAGAGAGAGAGAGAGAGAGAGAGAGAGCTTTCTCATGTCAAAGGAAAAGAGGAAGAGGAAAAGGGAGATAGATAATATAGGGGAGGTGAAAGAAAAGGGTGGTGGTGAAGGTTATTGTCTGTCATTTAAGCTCTATAGAAATAGACATATAGACACGGTAGACATACTGTATATCTACGTATAGACATATTGTGTGCCATACTGCCATGCATGTCAATGGATTATCTTTGGCACAAATGAAGGTTTAATGACATAATAATGTTCTTTAATGACATAATTAAAACCAAAGGCTAAATCTAACAAAGCATGACTTCTCTATTCCTGTTCATGAGAACTGTGTGATATAGACATTGATCTCACACTCCAAACGTGTTTATGTCTTTTAGCTTATAGAAGCCAACTATTTATGCATGTACATTTCCCATGATAAACTGTGTGGTACAATGAGGTTAGATTATGACATACAGTACCATGCTGTAGTATTGATGTCGTTCTTTTATGAAATTTGATATACAGAAAATCTGATTATTATCACCCACAGCAATGGAGCTCATGACAGCATTATGTCACATGTGTGTAGTCTGATCCATAGGAGTCCAGTATGATTTAGGAGAAGGATAATTACTTATTTACTACAGTACCCACAATCCTCTCACTATTCAACACCTCATCAGCTAATCTTGGACTATGACATTTGCACAGTGCATAAATCATTGGGTTACAAACTTGTGTGTACTGTATGTACAGTGTGTGTGTGTGTGTGTGTGTGTGTGTGTGTGTGTGTGTGTGTGTGTGTGTGTGTGTGTGTGTGTGTGTGTGTGTGTGTGTGTGTGTGTGCGCGCGCGTGTGTGTGACAGGCAGTTGGTACAGTGCAAGATAGATTTGAAACTGAAGAGAGAAAATGAGAGAGGGAGAGAGAGAAGAGAAGAGAGGGAGAGAGAAGAGAAGAAAAGGGTACATAATGACCGTGTAATAGGGGGAAAGGAGAAAGGGAATGAGAGAAGATTGGTGTCAGAGTGGTAAATGTGAGAGAGATGGAAGAGAAGCAGGAGAAAGTGGAGGGACTGGAATGGAGAGAGAGAAGAGTGCGAGGGAGAAGAGTATAGCAGCTACATATGACATTGATAGAACACAAGAACAATGTATAGAGAGAGTGAGAAGATGTCTAGAAGAGAAAAACAGAGATAGCTGAATGGAGAGAGGAGGCGTGGGGGAGACAGAATGAGGCAGGCAGAGTGAGAGAGGAGTTGTGGGGGAGACAGAATGAGGCAGGCAGAGTGAGAGAGTGGGCGTGGGGGAGACAGAATGAGGCAGGCAGAGTGAGAGAGGAGGCGTGGGGGAGACAGAATGAGGCAGGCAGAGTGAGAGAGGAGGCGTGGGGGAGACAGAATGAAGCAGGCAGAGTGAGAGAGGAGGTGTGGGGGAGACAGAATGAGGCAGGCAGAGTGAGAGAGGAGGCGTGGGGGAGACAGAATGAGGCAGGCAGAGTGAGAGAGGAGGCGTGGGGGAGACAGAATGAGGCAGGCAGAGTGAGAGGGGAGGCGTGGGGGAGACAGAATGAGGCAGGCAGAGTGAGAGAGGAAGCATGGGGGAGACAGAATGAGGCAGGCAGAATGAGAGAGGAGGCATGGGGGAGACAGAATGAGGCAGGCAAAATGAGAGAGGAGGCGTGGGGGAGACAGAATGAGGCAGGCAGAGTGAGAGAGGGAAAGAGAAGGATGCTAAGGGAAGACAGAAAAAGAGAGGGTACTACAAGGGAAGTGGGAGGGGTAGACGTCCAGACAGGGTGAGAGTTTGAAAGATGGATATGTTAAGAGAGGAGAGAAAGATACAGAGAGAGAGAAGGCTAAAAGGAGAGAGGGATGGAAAGAAAGAGTGATGGAGGGAGGAGGAGGGAGAGTGACTGAGAGCGACAGCCTGTCAGCTCACAGTCAGTCCAGGATGAGCTGGGAGATGTCAGAGAGAGGAGGGGAGGTGGGGTGGAGGGGGGGGGGGGGGCAGGAGGGGAAGATGGGAGGAGGGGGGGTGGGAGGAGGGAGGAGAGGCGGAAGGGAAAGAGGAGGGGAGGGAGGTGGGGAGGAGCTGGGAGATGAGGAGGGGAGGAGCTGGGAGAAGAGGAGGGGAGGAGGAGTTCAGGGAGGGGAGCTTTCCAAACTCAATCTGTCTCTGTCTCTCACGCACGCAAACCTACTCACTCAGTCAGAGGTGACGGCACTGATAGAACTGCTTCCCCTCCACTTTCACACTCTTTCTTTCCCCCTCACCCTCTCCTCCCCTGTCTCCCTCTCCCCTCCAGATAAAAGGACTGCAGGTCAGTTCCAACCTGGGCAAAAGACTCTCTGCTAGACTCAACTACCGATCCTCAAGCGATTAAGTACTGCTGGTCTTCACTTTCTGAGACTCAGAGAACTGGGACACCTGGGTTGTATTCATTAGTGCACACAGGAGTAGAGTTTCATATTGGACAATATCAGGCAGATCCCCATTTTGGCCAGTTTGCTTCCGTTTGGTTCTGAGTGAACAAGACCCTGGGACAGGTGTATGCACTCTGACCAATCAGAGATATGATTGATCAATTACACCACGAATTCAAGGAAAAAGGGCTCCTAGTTAAACAAATACAACAACAAGTCATGCACAGGCATTCACATACACATTGGATATGATCCCAGATCAAGAAGGTCAAAATCTGGATGCCATGATTTCAATAACATCACATAACATCATAACATTGCATGACAACACAATATGTAAATAAGCTCCAGTCCCTGTACACACACTGATCTGTTACAGTAGCTCACCTCCTAGTGACACTATAACACACTGAACTGTTACAGTAGTTTACCTCCTAGAGAGAGACATTATAACACACTGAACTGTTACAGTAGTTTACCTCCTAGAGACACTATAACACACTGAACTGTTACAATAGTTTACCTCCTAGAGACACTAGAACACACTGAACTGTTACAGTAGTTCACCTCCTAGAGACACTATAACACACTGAACTGTTACAGTAGTTCACCACATGGACAGAGACACTATATCACACTGAACTGTTACAGTAGTTCACCTCCTAGAGACACTATAACACACTTAACTGTGACAGTAGTTCACCTCCCAGAGACACTATAGCACACTGAACTGTTACAGTAGTTCAACTCCTAGAGACACTATAACACACTGAACTGTTACAGTAGTTCACCTCCTAGAGACACTATAACACACTGAACTGTTACAGTAGTTCACCACATGGATAGAGACACTATAACACACTGAACTGTTACAGTAGTTCACCTCCTAGAGACACTATAACACACTGAACTGTTACAGTAGTTCACCTCCTAGAGACACTATAACACACTGAACTGTTACATTAGTTCACCTCCTAGAGACACTATAACACACTGAACTGTTACAGTAGTTCACCTCCTAGAGACACTAACACACTGAACTGTTACAGTAGTTCACCTCCTAGAGACACTATAACACACTGAACTGTTACAGTAGTTCACCATATGGACAGAGACACTATATCACACTGAACTGTTAGAGAGGTTCACCTCCTAGAGACACTATACCACAGTGAACTGTTACAGTAGTTCACCACATGGATAGAGACACTATAACACACTGAACTGTTACAGTAGTTCACCTCCTAGAGACACTATAACACACTGAACTGTTACAGTAGTTCACCTCCTAGAGATACTATAACACACTGAACTGTTACAGTAGTTCACCATATGGACAGAGACACTATATCACACTGCACTGTTACAGAAGTTCACCTCCTAGAGACACTATAACACACTGAACTGTTACGGTAGTTCACCTCCTAGAGACACTATAACACACTGAACTGTTACAGTAGTTCACCACATGGACAGAGACACTATATCACACTGCACTGTTACAATAGTTTTCCTCCTAGAGACACTATAACACACTGAACTGTTACAGTAGTTCACCATATGGACAGAGACACTATATCACACTGAACTGTTACAGAAGTTCACCTCCTAGAGACACTATAACAAACTGAAATGTTACAGTAGTTCACCTCCTAGAGACACAATAACACACTGAACTGTTACAGAAGTTCACCTCCTAGAGCCACTATAACACACTGAACTGTTATAGTAGTTCACCTCCTAGAGACACTATAACACACTGAACTGTTATAGTAGTTCACCTCCTAGAGACACTATAACACACTGAACTGTTACAGTAGTTCACCTCCTAGAGACAGTATAACACACTGAACTGTTAGAGTAGTTCAACTCCTAGAGACACTATAACACACTGAACTGTTACATTAGTTCACCTCCTAGAGACACTATAACACACTGAACTGTTATAGTAGTTCACCTCCTAGAGACACTATAACACACTGAACTGTTACAGTAGTTCACCTCCTAGAGACACTATATCGCACTGAACTATTACAGTATTTCACCTCCTAGAGACACTATAACACACTGAACTGTTACAGTAGTTCACCTCCTAGAGACATTATAACACACTGAACTGTTACAGTAGTACACCTCCTTATGACACTATAACACACTGAACTGTTACAGTAGTTCACCTCCTAGAGACACTATAACACACTGATCTGTTACAGTAGGTCACCTCCTAATGACACTATAACACACTTAACTGTGACATTAGTTCACCCCCAAGAGACACTATAACACACTGAACTGTTACAATAGTTTACCTCCTAGAGACACTATAACACACTGAACTGTTACAGTAGTTCACCACATGGACAGAGACACTATATCACACTGAACTGTTACAGTAGTTCACCTCCTAGAGACACTATAACACACTTAACTGTGACAGTAGTTCACCTCCCAGAGACACTATAGCACACTGAACTGTTACAGTAGTTCACCTCCTAGAGACACTATAACACAGTGAACTGTTACAGTCGTTCACCTCCTAGAGACACTATAACACACTGAACTGTTACAGTAGTTCACCATATGGACAGAGACACTATATCACACTGCACTGTTACAGAAGTTCACCTCCTAGAGACACTATAACACACTGAACTGTTACGGTAGTTCACCTCCTAGAGACACTATAACACACTGAAGTATTACAGTAGTTCACCACATGGACAGAGACACTATATCACACTGCACTGTTACAGTAGTTCACCTCCTAGAGATACTATAACACACTGAACTGTTACAGTAGTTCACCATATGGACAGAGACACTATATCACACTGCACTGTTACAGAAGTTCACCTCCTAGAGACACTATAACACACTGAACTGTTACGGTAGTTCACCTCCTAGAGACACTATAACACACTGAACTGTTACAGTAGTTCACCACATGGACAGAGACACTATATCACACTGCACTGTTACAATAGTTTTCCTCCTAGAGACACTATAACACACTGAACTGTTACAGTAGTTCACCATATGGACAGAGACACTATATCACACTGAACTGTTACAGAAGTTCACCTCCTAGAGACACTATAACAAACTGAAATGTTACAGTAGTTCACCTCCTAGAGACACAATAACACACTGAACTGTTACAGAAGTTCACCTCCTAGAGCCACTATAACACACTGAACTGTTATAGTAGTTCACCTCCTAGAGACACTATAACACACTGAACTGTTATAGTAGTTCACCTCCTAGAGACACTATAACACACTGAACTGTTACAGTAGTTCACCTCCTAGAGACAGTATAACACACTGAACTGTTAGAGTAGTTCAACTCCTAGAGACACTATAACACACTGAACTGTTACATTAGTTCACCTCCTAGAGACACTATAACACACTGAACTGTTATAGTAGTTCACCTCCTAGAGACACTATAACACACTGAACTGTTACAGTAGTTCACCTCCTAGAGACACTATATCGCACTGAACTATTACAGTATTTCACCTCCTAGAGACACTATAACACACTGAACTGTTACAGTAGTTCACCTCCTAGAGACATTATAACACACTGAACTGTTACAGTAGTACACCTCCTTATGACACTATAACACACTGAACTGTTACAGTAGTTCACCTCCTAGAGACACTATAACACACTGATCTGTTACAGTAGGTCACCTCCTAATGACACTATAACACACTTAACTGTGACATTAGTTCACCCCCAAGAGACACTATAACACACTGAACTGTTACAATAGTTTACCTCCTAGAGACACTATAACACACTGAACTGTTACAGTAGTTCACCACATGGACAGAGACACTATATCACACTGAACTGTTACAGTAGTTCACCTCCTAGAGACACTATAACACACTTAACTGTGACAGTAGTTCACCTCCCAGAGACACTATAGCACACTGAACTGTTACAGTAGTTCACCTCCTAGAGACACTATAACACAGTGAACTGTTACAGTCGTTCACCTCCTAGAGACACTATAACACACTGAACTGTTACAGTAGTTCACCATATGGACAGAGACACTATATCACACTGCACTGTTACAGAAGTTCACCTCCTAGAGACACTATAACACACTGAACTGTTACGGTAGTTCACCTCCTAGAGACACTATAACACACTGAAGTATTACAGTAGTTCACCACATGGACAGAGACACTATATCACACTGCACTGTTACAATAGTGTTCCTCCTAGAGACACTATAACACACTGAACTGTTACAGTAGTTCACCTCCTAGAGATACTATAACACACTGAACTGTTACAGTAGTTCACCATATGGACAGAGACACTATATCACACTGCACTGTTACAGTAGTTCACCTCCTAGAGACACTATAACACACTGAACTGTTACAGTAGTTCACCTCCTAGAGACACTATAACACACTGAACTGTTACAGTAGTTCACCACATGGATAGAGACACTATACCACACTGAACTGTTACAATAGTTTTCCTCCTAGAGACAGTATAACACACTGAACTGTTACAGTAGTTCACCATATGGACAGAGACACTATATCACACTGAACTGTTACAGAAGTTCACCTCCTAGAGACACTATAACACACTGAACTGTTAAAGTAGTTCACCACATGGACAGAGACACTATATCACACTGCACTGTTACAATAGTTTTCCTCCTAGAGACACTATAACACACTGAACAGTTACAGTAGTTCACCATATGGACAGAGACACTATATCACACTGAACTGTTACAGAAGTTCACCTTCTAGAGCCACTATAACACACTGAAATGTTACAGTAGTTAACCTCCTACAGACACAATAACACACTGAACTGTTACAGAAGTTCACCTCCTAGAGCCACTATAACACACTGAACTGTTATAGTAGTTCACCTCCTAGAGACACTATAACACACTGAACTGTTACAGTAGTTCACCTCCTAGAGACACTATAACACACTGAACTGTTAGAGTAGTTCAACTCCTAGAGACACTATAACACACTGAACTGTTACATTAGTTCACCTCCTAGAGACACTATAACACACTGAACTGTTATAGTAGTTCACCTCCTAGAGACACTATAACACACTGAACTGTTACAGTAGTTCACCTCCTAGAGACACTATATCGCACTGAACTATTACAGTATTTCACCTCCTAGAGACACTATAACACACTGAACTGTTACAGTAGTTCACCACATGGTCAGAGACACTAGATCACACTGCACTGTTTGAGAAATTCACCTCCTAGAGACACTATAACACACTGAACTGTTACGGTAGTTCACCTCCTAGAGACACTATAACACACTGAACTGTTACAGTAGTTCACCACATGGACAGAGACACTATATCACACTGCACTGTTACAATAGTTTTCCTCCTAGAGACACTATAACACACTGAACTGTTACAGTAGTTCACCATATGGACAGAGACACTATATCACACTGAACTGTTACAGAAGTTCACCTCCTAGAGACACTATAACACACTTAACTGTGACAGTAGTTCACCTCCCAGAGACACTATAACAAACTGAAATGTTACAGTAGTTCACCTCCTAGAGACACAATAACACACTGAACTGTTACAGTAGTTAACCACATGGATAGAGACACTATAACACACTGAACTGTTACAGTAGTTCACCACATGGACAGAGACACTATAACACACTGAACTGTTACAGTAGTTCACCTCCTAATGACACTATAACACACTGGACTGTTACAGTAGTACACCTCCTTATGACACTATAACACACTGAACTGTTACAGTAGTTCACCTCCTAGAGACACTATAACACACTGATCTGTTACAGTAGGTCACCTCCTAATGACACTATAACACACTTAACTGTGACAGTAGTTCACCCCCAAGAGACACTATAACACACTGAACTGTTACAATAGTTTACCTCCTAGAGACACTATAACACACTGAACTGTTACAGTAGTTCACCACATGGACAGAGACACTATATCACACTGAACTGTTACAGTAGTTCACCTCCTAGAGACACTATAACACTTAACTGTGACAGTAGTTCACCTCCTAGAGACACTATAACACAGTGAACTGTTACAGTAGTTCACCTCCTAGAGACACTATAACACACTGAACTGTTACAGTAGTTCACCATATGGACAGAGACACTATATCACACTGCACTGTTACAGAAGTTCACCTCCTAGAGACACTATAACACACTGAACTGTTACGGTAGTTCACCTCCTAGAGACACTATAACACACTGAACTGTTACAGTAGTTCACCACATGGACAGAGACACTATATCACACTGCACTGTTACAGAAGTTCACCTCCTAGAGACACTATAACAAACTGAAATGTTACAGTAGTTCACCTCCTAGAGACACAATAACACACTGAACTGTTACAGAAGTTCACCTCCTAGAGCCACTATAACACACTGAACTGTTATAGTAGTTCACCTCCTAGAGACACTATAACACACTGAACTGTTAGAGTAGATCAACTCCTAGAGACACTATAACACACTGAACTGTTACATTAGTTCACCTCCTAGAGACACTATAACACACTGAACTGTTATAGTAGTTCACCTCCTAGAGACACTATAACACACTGAACTGTTAGAGTAGTTCAACTCCTAGAGAGAGACACTATAACACACTGAACTGTTACAGTAGTTCACCTCCTAGAGACACTATATCGCACTGAACTATTACAGTATTTCACCTACTAGAGACACTATAACACACTGAACTGTTACAGTAGTTCAACACATGGTCAGAGACACTAGATCACACTGTACTGTTTGAGAAATTCACCTCATAGAGACACTATAACACACTGAACTGTTACAGTAGTTCACCTCCTAGAGAAACTATAACACACTGAACTGTTACAGTAGTTCACCACATGGACAGAGACACTATAACACACTGAACTGTTACAGTAGTTAACCACATGGATAGAGACACTATAACACACTGAACTGTTACAGTAGTTCACCTCCTAATGACACTATAACACACTGAACTGTTACAGTAGTTCACCTCCTAGAGACACTATAACACACTGAACTGTTACAGTAGTTCACCTCCTAATGACACTATAACACACTGAACTGTGACAGTAGTTCACCTCCTTATGACACTATAACACACTGAACTGTTACAGTAGTTCACCTCCTTATGACACTATAACACACTGAACTGTTACAGTAGTTCACCTCCTAATGACACTATAACACACTGAACTGTTACAGTAGTTCACCTCCTTATGACACTATAACACACTGAACTGTTACAGTAGTTCACCTCCTAGAGACACTATAACACACTGAACTGTTACAGAAGTTCACCTCCTAGAGACACTATAACACACTGAAATGTTACATTAGTTCACCTCCTAGAGACACTATAACACACTGAAATGTTACAGTAGTTCACCTCCTAGAGACACTATATCACACTGAACTGTTACAGAAGTTCACCTCCTAGAGACACTATAACACACTGAAATGTTACATTAGTTCACCTCCTAGAGACACTATAACACACTGAACTGTTACAGTAGTTCACCTCCTAGAGACACTATAACACACTGAAATGTTACATTAGTTCACCTCCTAGAGACACTATAACACACTGAAATGTTACATTAGTTCAACTCCTAGAGACACTATAACACACTGAACTGTTGCAGTAGTTCACCTCCTAGAGACACTATATCACACTGAACTGTTACAGAAGTTCACCTCCTAATGACACTATAACACAATTAACTGTGACAGTAGTTCACCCCCAAGAGACACTATAACACACTGCACTGTTACAATAGTTTTCCTCCTAGAGACACTATAACACACTGAACTGTTACAGTAGTTCACCATATGGACAGAGACACTATATCACACTGAACTGTTACAGAAGTTCACCTCCTAGAGACACTATAACAAACTGAAATGTTACAGTAGTTCACCTCCTAGAGACACAATAACACACTGAACTGTTACAGAAGTTCACCTCCTAGAGCCACTATAACACACTGAACTGTTATAGTAGTTCACCTCCTAGAGACACTATAACACACTGAACTGTTACAGTAGTTCACCTCCTAGAGACACTATAACACACTGAACTGTTAGAGTAGTTCAACTCCTAGAGACACTATAACACACTGAACTGTTACATTAGTTCACCTCCTAGAGACACTATAACACACTGAACTGTTATAGTAGTTCACCTCCTAGAGACACTAGATCACACTGCACTGTTTGAGAAATTCACCTCCTAGAGACACTATAACACACTGAACTGTTACGGTAGTTCACCTCCTAGAGACACTATAACACACTGAACTGTTACAGTAGTTCACCACATGGACAGAGACACTATATCACACTGCACTGTTACAATTGTTTTCCTCCTAGAGACACTATAACACACTGAACTGTTACAGTAGTTCACCATATGGACAGAGACACTATATCACACTGAAATGTTACAGAAGTTCACCTCCTAGAGACACTATAACACACTGAACTGTGACAGTAGTTCACCTCCCAGAGACACTATAACAAACTGAAATGTTACAGTAGTTCACCTCCTAGAGACACAATAACACACTGAACTGTTACAGTAGTTAACCACATGGATAGAGACACTATAACACACTGAACTGTTACAGTAGTTCACCACATGGACAGAGACACTATAACACACTGAACTGTTACAGTAGTTCACCTCCTAATGACACTATAACACACTGGACTGTTACAGTAGTACACCTCCTTATGACACTATAACACACTGAACTGTTACAGTAGTTCACCTCCTATAGACACTATAACACACTGATCTGTTACAGTAGGTCACCTCCTAATGACACTATAACACACTGAACTGTTACAATAGTTTACCTCCTAGAGAAACTATAACACACTGAACTGTTACAGTAGTTCACCACATGGACAGAGACACTATATCACACTGAACTGTTACAGTAGTTCACCTCCTAGAGACACTATAACACACTTAACTGTGACAGTAGTTCACCTCCCAGAGACACTATAGCACACTGAACTGTTACAGTAGTTCACCTCCTAGAGACACTATAACACACTGAACTGTTACGGTAGTTCACCTCCTAGAGACACTATAACACACTTAACTGTGACAGTAGTTCACCTCCCAGAGACACTATAGCACACTGAACTGTTACAGTAGTTCACCTCCTAGAGACACTATAACACAGTGAACTGTTACAGTCGTTCACCTCCTAGAGACACTATAACACACTGAACTGTTACAGTAGTTCACCATATGGACAGAGACACTATATCACACTGCACTGTTACAGAAGTTCACCTCCTAGAGACACTATAACACACTGAACTGTTACGGTAGTTCACCTCCTAGAGACACTATAACACACTGAACTGTTACAGTAGTTCACCATATGGACAGAGACACTATATCACACTGCACTGTTACAATAGTGTTCCTCCTAGAGACACTATAACACACTGAACTGTTACAGTAGTTCACCTCCTAGAGATACTATAACACACTGAACTGTTACAGTAGTTCACCATATGGACAGAGACACTATATCACACTGCACTGTTACAGTAGTTCACCTCCTAGAGACACTATAACACACTGAACTGTTACAGTAGTTCACCTCCTAGAGACACTATAACACACTGAACTGTTACAGTAGTTCACCACATGGATAGAGACACTATACCACACTGAACTGTTACAATAGTTTTCCTCCTAGAGACAGTATAACACACTGAACTGTTACAGTAGTTCACCATATGGACAGAGACACTATATCACACTGAACTGTTACAGAAGTTCACCTCCTAGAGACACTATAACACACTGAACTGTTAAAGTAGTTCACCACATGGACAGAGACACTATATCACACTGCACTGTTACAATAGTTTTCCTCCTAGAGACACTATAACACACTGAACAGTTACAGTAGTTCACCATATGGACAGAGACTCTATATCACACTGAACTGTTACAGAAGTTCATCTTCTAGAGCAACTATAACACACTGAAATGTTACAGTAGTTAACCTCCTACAGACACAATAACACACTGAACTGTTACAGAAGTTCACCTCCTAGAGCCACTATAACACACTGAACTGTTATAGTAGTTCACCTCCTAGAGACACTATAACACACTGAACTGTTACAGTAGTTCACCTCCTAGAGACACTATAACACACTGAACTGTTAGAGTAGTTCAACTCCTAGACACACTATAACACACTGTACTGTTACATTGGTTCACCTCCTAGAGACACTATATCGCACTGAACTATTACAGTATTTCACCTCCTAGAGACACTATAACACACTGAACTGTTACAGTAGTTCACCACATGGTCAGAGACACTAGATCACACTGCACTGTTTGAGAAATTCACCTCCTAGAGACACTATAACACACTGAACTGTTACGGTAGTTCACCTCCTAGAGACACTATAACACACTGAACTGTTACAGTAGTTCACCACATGGACAGAGACACTATATCACACTGCACTGTTACAATAGTTTTCCTCCTAGAGACACTATAACACACTGAACTGTTACAGTAGTTCACCATATGGACAGAGACACTATATCACACTGAACTGTTACAGAAGTTCACCTCCTAGAGACACTATAACACACTTAACTGTGACAGTAGTTCACCTCCCAGAGACACTATAACAAACTGAAATGTTACAGTAGTTCACCTCCTAGAGACACAATAACACACTGAACTGTTACAGTAGTTAACCACATGGATAGAGACACTATAACACACTGAACTGTTACAGTAGTTCACCACATGGACAGAGACACTATAACACACTGAACTGTTACAGTAGTTCACCTCCTAATGACACTATAACACACTGGACTGTTACAGTAGTACACCTCCTTATGACACTATAACACACTGAACTGTTACAGTAGTTCACCTCCTAGAGACACTATAACACACTGATCTGTTACAGTAGGTCACCTCCTAATGACACTATAACACACTTAACTGTGACAGTAGTTCACCCCCAAGAGACACTATAACACACTGAACTGTTACAATAGTTTACCTCCTAGAGACACTATAACACACTGAACTGTTACAGTAGTTCACCACATGGACAGAGACACTATATCACACTGAACTGTTACAGTAGTTCACCTCCTAGAGACACTATAACACACTTAACTGTGACAGTAGTTCACCTCCCAGAGACACTATAGCACACTGAACTGTTACAGTAGTTCACCTCCTAGAGACACTATAACACAGTGAACTGTTACAGTAGTTCACCTCCTAGAGACACTATAACACACTGAACTGTTACAGTAGTTCACCATATGGACAGAGACACTATATCACACTGCACTGTTACAGAAGTTCACCTCCTAGAGACACTATAACACACTGAACTGTTACGGTAGTTCACCTCCTAGAGACACTATAACACACTGAACTGTTACAGTAGTTCACCACATGGACAGAGACACTATATCACACTGCACTGTTACAGAAGTTCACCTCCTAGAGACACTATAACAAACTGAAATGTTACAGTAGTTCACCTCCTAGAGACACAATAACACACTGAACTGTTACAGAAGTTCACCTCCTAGAGCCACTATAACACACTGAACTGTTATAGTAGTTCACCTCCTAGAGACACTATAACACACTGAACTGTTAGAGTAGATCAACTCCTAGAGACACTATAACACACTGAACTGTTACATTAGTTCACCTCCTAGAGACACTATAACACACTGAACTGTTATAGTAGTTCACCTCCTAGAGACACTATAACACACTGAACTGTTAGAGTAGTTCACCATATGGACAGAGACTCTATATCACACTGAACTGTTACAGAAGTTCATCTTCTAGAGCAACTATAACACACTGAAATGTTACAGTAGTTAACCTCCTACAGACACAATAACACACTGAACTGTTACAGAAGTTCACCTCCTAGAGCCACTATAACACACTGAACTGTTATAGTAGTTCACCTCCTAGAGACACTATAACACACTGAACTGTTACAGTAGTTCACCTCCTAGAGACACTATAACACACTGAACTGTTAGAGTAGTTCAACTCCTAGACACACTATAACACACTGTACTGTTACATTGGTTCACCTCCTAGAGACACTATATCGCACTGAACTATTACAGTATTTCACCTCCTAGAGACACTATAACACACTGAACTGTTACAGTAGTTCACCACATGGTCAGAGACACTAGATCACACTGCACTGTTTGAGAAATTCACCTCCTAGAGACACTATAACACACTGAACTGTTACGGTAGTTCACCTCCTAGAGACACTATAACACACTGAACAGTTACAGTAGTTCACCATATGGACAGAGACTCTATATCACACTGAACTGTTACAGAAGTTCATCTTCTAGAGCAACTATAACACACTGAAATGTTACAGTAGTTAACCTCCTACAGACACAATAACACACTGAACTGTTACAGAAGTTCACCTCCTAGAGCCACTATAACACACTGAACTGTTATAGTAGTTCACCTCCTAGAGACACTATAACACACTGAACTGTTACAGTAGTTCACCTCCTAGAGACACTATAACACACTGAACTGTTAGAGTAGTTCAACTCCTAGACACACTATAACACACTGTACTGTTACATTGGTTCACCTCCTAGAGACACTATATCGCACTGAACTATTACAGTATTTCACCTCCTAGAGACACTATAACACACTGAACTGTTACAGTAGTTCACCACATGGTCAGAGACACTAGATCACACTGCACTGTTTGAGAAATTCACCTCCTAGAGACACTATAACACACTGAACTGTTACGGTAGTTCACCTCCTAGAGACACTATAACACACTGAACTGTTACAGTAGTTCACCACATGGACAGAGACACTATATCACACTGCACTGTTACAATAGTTTTCCTCCTAGAGACACTATAACACACTGAACTGTTACAGTAGTTCACCATATGGACAGAGACACTATATCACACTGAACTGTTACAGAAGTTCACCTCCTAGAGACACTATAACACACTTAACTGTGACAGTAGTTCACCTCCCAGAGACACTATAACAAACTGAAATGTTACAGTAGTTCACCTCCTAGAGACACAATAACACACTGAACTGTTACAGTAGTTAACCACATGGATAGAGACACTATAACACACTGAACTGTTACAGTAGTTCACCACATGGACAGAGACACTATAACACACTGAACTGTTACAGTAGTTCACCTCCTAATGACACTATAACACACTGGACTGTTACAGTAGTACACCTCCTTATGACACTATAACACACTGAACTGTTACAGTAGTTCACCTCCTAGAGACACTATAACACACTGATCTGTTACAGTAGGTCACCTCCTAATGACACTATAACACACTTAACTGTGACAGTAGTTCACCCCCAAGAGACACTATAACACACTGAACTGTTACAATAGTTTACCTCCTAGAGACACTATAACACACTGAACTGTTACAGTAGTTCACCACATGGACAGAGACACTATATCACACTGAACTGTTACAGTAGTTCACCTCCTAGAGACACTATAACACACTTAACTGTGACAGTAGTTCACCTCCCAGAGACACTATAGCACACTGAACTGTTACAGTAGTTCACCTCCTAGAGACACTATAACACAGTGAACTGTTACAGTAGTTCACCTCCTAGAGACACTATAACACACTGAACTGTTACAGTAGTTCACCATATGGACAGAGACACTATATCACACTGCACTGTTACAGAAGTTCACCTCCTAGAGACACTATAACACACTGAACTGTTACGGTAGTTCACCTCCTAGAGACACTATAACACACTGAACTGTTACAGTAGTTCACCACATGGACAGAGACACTATATCACACTGCACTGTTACAGAAGTTCACCTCCTAGAGACACTATAACAAACTGAAATGTTACAGTAGTTCACCTCCTAGAGACACAATAACACACTGAACTGTTACAGAAGTTCACCTCCTAGAGCCACTATAACACACTGAACTGTTATAGTAGTTCACCTCCTAGAGACACTATAACACACTGAACTGTTAGAGTAGATCAACTCCTAGAGACACTATAACACACTGAACTGTTACATTAGTTCACCTCCTAGAGACACTATAACACACTGAACTGTTATAGTAGTTCACCTCCTAGAGACACTATAACACACTGAACTGTTAGAGTAGTTCAACTCCTAGAGAGAGACACTATAACACACTGAACTGTTACAGTAGTTCACCTCCTAGAGACACTATATCGCACTGAACTATTACAGTATTTCACCTACTAGAGACACTATAACACACTGAACTGTTACAGTAGTTCAACACATGGTCAGAGACACTAGATCACACTGTACTGTTTGAGAAATTCACCTCATAGAGACACTATAACACACTGAACTGTTACAGTAGTTCACCTCCTAGAGAAACTATAACACACTGAACTGTTACAGTAGTTCACCACATGGACAGAGACACTATAACACACTGAACTGTTACAGTAGTTAACCACATGGATAGAGACACTATAACACACTGAACTGTTACAGTAGTTCACCTCCTAATGACACTATAACACACTGAACTGTTACAGTAGTTCACCTCCTAGAGACACTATAACACACTGAACTGTTACAGTAGTTCACCTCCTAATGACACTATAACACACTGAACTGTGACAGTAGTTCACCTCCTTATGACACTATAACACACTGAACTGTTACAGTAGTTCACCTCCTTATGACACTATAACACACTGAACTGTTACAGTAGTTCACCTCCTAATGACACTATAACACACTGAACTGTTACAGTAGTTCACCTCCTTATGACACTATAACACACTGAACTGTTACAGTAGTTCACCTCCTAGAGACACTATAACACACTGAACTGTTACAGAAGTTCACCTCCTAGAGACACTATAACACACTGAAATGTTACATTAGTTCACCTCCTAGAGACACTATAACACACTGAAATGTTACAGTAGTTCACCTCCTAGAGACACTATATCACACTGAACTGTTACAGAAGTTCACCTCCTAGAGACACTATAACACACTGAAATGTTACATTAGTTCACCTCCTAGAGACACTATAACACACTGAACTGTTACAGTAGTTCACCTCCTAGAGACACTATAACACACTGAAATGTTACATTAGTTCACCTCCTAGAGACACTATAACACACTGAAATGTTACATTAGTTCACCTCCTAGAGACACTATAACACACTGAACTGTTGCAGTAGTTCACCTCCTAGAGACACTATATCACACTGCACTGTTACAGAAGTTCACCTCCTAGAGACACTATAACAAACTGAAATGTTACAGTAGTTCACCTCCTAGAGACACAATAACACACTGAACTGTTACAGAAGTTCACCTCCTAGAGCCACTATAACACACTGAACTGTTATAGTAGTTCACCTCCTAGAGACACTATAACACACTGAACTGTGAGAGTAGATCAACTCCTAGAGACACTATAACACACTGAAATGTTACAGTAGTTCACCTCCTAGAGACACTATATCACACTGAACTGTTACAGAAGTTCACCTCCTAGAGACACTATAACACACTGAAATGTTACATTAGTTCACCTCCTAGAGACACTATAACACACTGAACTGTTACAGTAGTTCACCTCCTAGAGACACTATAACACACTGAAATGTTACATTAGTTCACCTCCTAGAGACACTATAACACACTGAAATGTTACATTAGTTCACCTCCTAGAGACACTATAACACACTGAACTGTTGCAGTAGTTCACCTCCTAGAGACACTATATCACACTGCACTGTTACAGAAGTTCACCTCCTAGAGACACTATAACAAACTGAAATGTTACAGTAGTTCACCTCCTAGAGACACAATAACACACTGAACTGTTACAGAAGTTCACCTCCTAGAGCCACTATAACACACTGAACTGTTATAGTAGTTCACCTCCTAGAGACACTATAACACACTGAACTGTGAGAGTAGATCAACTCCTAGAGACACTATAACACACTGAACTGTTACATTAGTTCACCTCCTAGAGACACTATAACACACTGAACTGTTATAGTAGTTCACCTCCTAGAGACACTATAACACACTGAACTGTTAGAGTAGTTCAACTCCTAGAGAGAGACACTATAACACACTGAACTGTTACAGTAGTTCACCTCCTAGAGACACTATATCGCACTGAACTATTACAGTATTTCACCTACTAGAGACACTATAACACACTGAACTGTTACAGTAGTTCAACACATGGTCAGAGACACTAGATCACACTGTACTGTTTGAGAAATTCACCTCATAGAGACACTATAACACACTGAACTGTTACAGTAGTTCACCTCCTAGAGAAACTATAACACACTGAACTGTTACAGTAGTTCACCACATGGACAGAGACACTATAACACACTGAACTGTTACAGTAGTTAACCACATGGATAGAGACACTATAACACACTGAACTGTTACAGTAGTTCACCTCCTAATGACACTATAACACACTGAACTGTTACAGTAGTTCACCTCCTAGAGACACTATAACACACTGAACTGTTACAGTAGTTCACCTCCTAATGACACTATAACACACTGAACTGTGACAGTAGTTCACCTCCTTATGACACTATAACACACTGAACTGTTACAGTAGTTCACCTCCTTATGACACTATAACACACTGAACTGTTACAGTAGTTCACCTCCTAATGACACTATAACACACTGAACTGTTACAGTAGTTCACCTCCTTATGACACTATAACACACTGAACTGTTACAGTAGTTCACCTCCTAGAGACACTATAACACACTGAACTGCTACAGAAGTTCACCTCCTAGAGACACTATAACACACTGAAATGTTACATTAGTTCACCTCCTAGAGACACTATAACACACTGAAATGTTACAGTAGTTCACCTCCTAGAGACACTATATCACACTGAACTGTTACAGAAGTTCACCTCCTAGAGACACTATAACACACTGAAATGTTACATTAGTTCACCTCCTAGAGACACTATAACACACTGAACTGTTACAGTAGTTCACCTCCTAGAGACACTATAACACACTGAAATGTTACATTAGTTCACCTCCTAGAGACACTATAACACACTGAAATGTTACATTAGTTCACCTCCTAGAGACACTATAACACACTGAACTGTTGCAGTAGTTCACCTCCTAGAGACACTATATCACACTGAACTGTTACAGAAGTTCACCTCCTAGAGACACTATAACAAAATGAAATGTTACAGTAGTTCACCTCCTAGAGACACAATAACACACTGAACTGTGACAGTAGTTCACCTCCTAATGACACTATAACACAATTAACTGTGACAGTAGTTCACCCCCAAGAGACACTATAACACACTGCACTGTTACAATAGTTTTCCTCCTAAAGACACTATAACACACTGAACTGTTACAGTAGTTCACCATATGGACAGAGACACTATATCACACTGAACTGTTACAGAAGTTCACCTCCTAGAGACACTATAACAAACTGAAATGTTACAGTAGTTCACCTCCTAGAGACACAATAACACACTGAACTGTTACAGAAGTTCACCTCCTAGAGCCACTATAACACACTGAACTGTTATAGTAGTTCACCTCCTAGACACTATAACACACTGAACTGTTACAGTAGTTCACCTCCTAGAGACACTATAACACACTGAACTGTTAGAGTAGTTCAACTCCTAGAGACACTATAACACACTGAACTGTTACATTAGTTCACCTCCTAGAGACACTATAACACACTGAACTGTTATAGTAGTTCACCTCCTAGAGACACTAGATCACACTGCACTGTTTGAGAAATTCACCTCCTAGAGACACTATAACACACTGAACTGTTACAGTAGTTCACCACATGGACAGAGACACTATATCACACTGCACTGTTACAATTGTTTTCCTCCTAGAGACACTATAACACACTGAACTGTTACAGTAGTTCACCATATGGACAGAGACACTATATCACACTGAAATGTTACAGAAGTTCACCTCCTAGAGACACTATAACACACTGAACTGTGACAGTAGTTCACCTCCCAGAGACACTATAACAAACTGAAATGTTACAGTAGTTCACCTCCTAGAGACACAATAACACACTGAACTGTTACAGTAGTTAACCACATGGATAGAGACACTATAACACACTGAACTGTTACAGTAGTTCACCACATGGACAGAGACACTATAACACACTGAACTGTTACAGTAGTTCACCTCCTAATGACACTATAACACACTGGACTGTTACAGTAGTACACCTCCTTATGACACTATAACACACTGAACTGTTACAGTAGTTCACCTCCTATAGACACTATAACACACTGATCTGTTACAGTAGGTCACCTCCTAATGACACTATAACACACTGAACTGTTACAATAGTTTACCTCCTAGAGAAACTATAACACACTGAACTGTTACAGTAGTTCACCACATGGACAGAGACACTATATCACACTGAACTGTTACAGTAGTTCACCTCCTAGAGACACTATAACACACTTAACTGTGACAGTAGTTCACCTCCCAGAGACACTATAGCACACTGAACTGTTACAGTAGTTCACCTCCTAGAGACACTATAACACAGTGAACTGTTACAGTAGTTCACCTCCTAGAGACACTATAACACACTGGACTGTTACAGTAGTCCACCATATGGACAGAGACACTATATCACACTGCACTGTTACAGAAGTTCACCTCCTAGAGACACTATAACACACTGAACTGTTACGGTAGTTCACCTCCTAGAGACACTATAACACACTGAACTGTTAGAGTAGTTCAACTCCTAGAGAGAGACACTATAACACACTGAACTGTTACAGTAGTTCACCTCCTAGAGACACTATATCGCACTGAACTATTACAGTATTTCACCTCCTAGAGACACTATAACACACTGAACTGTTACAGTAGTTCACCACATGGACAGAGACACTATATCACACTGCACTGTTACAATAGTTTTCCTCCTAGAGACACTATAACACACTGTACTGTTACAGTAGTTCACCATATGGACAGAGACACTATATCACACTGAACTGTTACAGAAGTTCACCTCCTAGAGACACTATAACACACTTAACTGTGACAGTAGTTCACCTCCCAGAGACACTATAACAAACTGAAATGTTACAGTAGTTCACCTCCTAAAGACACAATAACACACTGAACTGTTACAGAAGTTCACCTCCTAGAGCCACTATAACACACTGAACTGTTATAGTAGTTCACCTCCTAGAGACTCTATAACACACTGAACTGTTAGAGTAGTTCAACTCCTAGAGACACTATAACACACTGAACTGTTACATTAGTTCACCTCCTAGAGACACTATAACACACTGAACTGTTATAGTAGTTCACCTCCTAGAGACACTATAACACACTGAACTGTTAGAGTAGTTCAACTCCTAGAGAGAGACACTATAACACACTGAACTGTTACAGTAGTTCACCTCCTAGAGACACTATATCGCACTGAACTATTACAGTATTTCACCTACTAGAGACACTATAACACACTGAACTGTTACAGTAGTTCACCACATGGTCAGAGACACTAGATCACACTGTACTGTTTGAGAAATTCACCTCATAGAGACACTATAACACACTGAACTGTTACAGTAGTTCACCTCCTAGAGACACTATAACACACTGAACTGTTACAGTAGTTCACCACATGGACAGAGACACTATAACACACTGAACTGTTACAGTAGTTAACCACATGGATAGAGACACTATAACACACTGAACTGTTACAGTAGTTCACCTCCTAGAGACACTATAACACACTGAACTGTTACAGTAGTTCACCTCCTAATGACACTATAACACACTGAACTGTGACAGTAGTTCACCTCCTTATGACACTATAACACACTGAACTGTTACAGTAGTTCACCTCCTAGAGACACTCTAACACACTGAACTGTTACAGTAGTTCACCTCCTAATGACACTATAACACACTGAACTGTGACAGTAGTTCACCTCCTTATGACACTATAACACACTGAACTGTTACAGTAGTTCACCTCCTAGAGACACTATAACACACTGAACTGTGACAGTAGTTCACCTCCTTATGACACTATAACACACTGAACTGTTACAGTAGTTCACCTCCTTATGACACTATAACACAATTAACTGTGACAGTAGTTCACCCCCAAGAGACACTATAACACACTGAACTGTTACAATAGTTTACCTCCTAGAGACACTAGAACACACTGAACTGTTACAGTAGTTCACCACATGGACAGAGACACTATATCACACTGAACTGTTACAATAGTTCACCTCCTAGAGACACTATAACACACTGCACTGTTACAGTAGTTCACCTCCTTATGACACTATAACACACTGAACTGTTACAGTAGCTCTCCTCCTAGAGAAACTATAACACACTGCACTGTTACAGTAGTTCACCACATGGACAGAGACACTATATCACACTGAACTGTTACAATAGTTCACCTCGTAGAGACACTATAACACACTGAACTGTTACAGTAGCTAACCTCCTAGAGACACTATAACACACTGAACTGTTACAATAGTTTATGTCCTAGAGACACTATAACACACTGCACTGTTACAGTAGTTCACCACATGGACAGAGACACTATATCACACTGAACTGTTACAATAGTTCACCTCCTAGAGACATTATAACACACTGAACTGTTACAGTAGTACACCTCCTAGAGACACTATAACACACTGCACTGTTACAGTAGATCACCTCCTAGAGACACTATAACACACTGAACTGTTACAGTAGTTCACCATATGGACAGAGACACTATATCACACTGAACTGTTACAATAGTTCACCTCCTAGAGACACTATAACACACTGAACCGTTACAGTAGTTCACCTCCCAGAGACACTATAACACACTGAACTGTTACAGTAGTTCACCACATGGACAGAGACACTATATCACACTGAACTGTTAGAGAGGTTCACCTCATAGAGACACTATAGCACACTGAACTGTTACAGTAGTTCACCACATGGATAGAGACACTATAACACACTGAACTGCTACAGTAGTTCACCTCCTAGAGACACTATAACATACTGAACTGTTACATTAGTTCACCTCCCAGAGACACTATAACACACTGAAATGTTACAGTAGTTCACCTCCTAGAGACACTATACCACACTGAACTGTTACAGTAGTTCACCTCCTAGAGACACTATAACACACTGCACTGTTACAGTAGTTCACCTCGGAGAGACACTATAACACACTTAACTGTTACAGTAGTTCACCTCCTAGAGACACTATAACACACTGAACTGTTATAGTAGTTCACCAACTGGATAGAGACACTATATCACACTGAACTGTTACGGTAGTTCACCTCCTAGAGACACTATAACAGACTGAACTGTTACAGTAGTTCACCTCCTAGAGACACTATAACACACTGAACTGTTACAGTAGTTCACCATATGGACAGAGACACTATATCACACTGAACTGTTACAGAAGTTCAACTCCTAGAGACACTATAACACACTGAACTGTTACAGTAGTTCACCATATGGACAGAGACACTATATCACACTGAACTGTTACAGAAGTTCACCTCCTAGAGACACTATAACACACTGAACTGTTACAGAAGTTCACCTCCTAGAGACACTATAACACACTGAAATGTTACAGTAGTTCACCTCCTAGAGACACAATAACACACTGAACTGTTACAGTAGTTTACCTCCTATAGACCCTATAACACACTGAACTGTTACATTAGTTCACCTCCTAGAGACACTATAACACACTGAACTGTTATAGTAGTTCACCTCCTAGAGACACTATAACACACTGAACTATTACAGTAGTTCAACTCCTAGAGAGAGACACTATAACACACTGAACTGTTACAGTAGTTCACCTCCTAGAGACACTATATCACACTGAACTATTACAGTATTTCACCTCCTAGAGACACTATAACACACTGAACTGTTACAGTAGTTCACCACATGGTCAGAGACACTATATCACACTGTACTGTTTCAGAATTTCACCTCCTAGAGACACTATAACACACTGAACTGTTACAGTAGTTCACCACATAGATAGAGACACTATAACACACTGAACTGTTACAGTAGTTCACCTCCTAATTACACTGTAACACACTGATCTGTTACAGTAGTTCATCTCCTAATGACACTATAACACACTTAACTGTGAGAGTAGTTCACCTCCAAGAGACACTATAACACACTGCACTGTTACAGTAGTTCACCTCCTAGAGACACTATAACACACTGAAATGTTACAGTAGTTCACCATATGGACAGAGACACTATATCACACTGAAATGTTACAGTAGCTCACCTCCAAGAGACACTATAACACACTGCACTGTTACAGTAGCTCACCTCCAAGAGACACTATGTCACACTGAACTGTTACAGAAGGTCACCTCCAAGAGACACTATAACACACTGAACTGTTACAGTTGTTCATCTCCTAATGACACTATAACACACTTAACTGTTACAGTAGTTCACCTCGTAGAGACACTATAACACACTGAACTGTTACAGTAGTTCACCTCGTAGAGACACTATAACACACTGAACTGTTACAGAAGTTCACCTCCTAGAGACACTATAACACACTGAACTGTTACAGTAGTTCACCTCGTAGAGACACTATAACACACTGAACTGTTACAGAAGTTCACCTCCTAGAGACACTATAACACACTGAACTGTTACAGTAGTTCACCTCGTAGAGACACTATAACACACTGAACAGTTACAGTAGTTTACCACATGGACAGAGACACTATATCACACTGAACTGTTACAGAAGTTCACCTCCTAGAGACACTATAACACACTGAACTTTTACAGTAGTTTACCACATGGATAGAGACACTATAACACACTGAACTGTTACAGTAGTTCACCTGCTTATGACACTATAACACACTGAACTGTTACAGTAGTTCACATCCTAGAGACACTATGACACACTGAACTGTTACAGTAGTTCACCACATGGACAGAGACACTATCTCACACTGAACTGTTACAATAGTTCACCTCCTAGAGACACTATCTCACACTGAACTGTTACAATAGTTCACCTCCTAGAGACACTATAACACACTGCACTGTTACAGTAGTTCACCTCCCAGAGACACTATAACACACTGAACTGTTACAGTAGTTCACCACATGGACAGAGACACTATATCACACTGAAAT
>NC_074698.1:29580442-29591861 GCF_029448725.1 Salvelinus fontinalis | reverse complement strand
CTTTATGGTTGTGAGGTCTGGGGTCTGATCACCAACCAAGAATTCCAAAAATGGACAAACACCAAATTGAGACTCCGCATGCAAATATCTTCAGCGTACAACGTAAAAACCCAAATAATGCATGCAGAGAAGAATTACCCGCAAATTATCAAATCCAGAAAGGAGCTGTTAAATTCTACAACCTTAAAGGAAGCGATTCCAAAACCTTCCATAACAAAGCCATCACCTACAGAGAGATGAACCTGGAGAAGAGTCCCCTAAGCAAATTGGTCCTAGGGCTCTGTTCACAAACACAAACACACCCCACAGAGCCCCAGGACAGCAGCACAATTAGACCCAACCAAATCATGAGAAAACAAAAAGATAATTACTTGACACATTGGAAAGAATTAACAAAAAAACAGAGTAAACTAGAATGCTATTTGGCCCTAAACAGAGAGTACACAGTGGCAGAATACCTGACCACTGTGACTGACCCAAACTTAAGGAAAGCTTTGACTATGTACAGACACAGTGAGCATAGCCTTGCTATTGAGAAAGGTCGCCGTAGGCAGACCTGGCTCTCAAGAGAAGACAGGCTATGTGCACACTGCCCACAAAATGAGGTGGAAACTGAGCTGCACTTCCTAACCTTCTGCCAAATGTATGACCATATTAGAGACACATTTCCCTCAGATTACACAGTCCCAAAAAGAATTTTATAACAAACCAAATCTTGATAAACTCCCATATCTATTGGGTGAAATACCAGTGTGCCATCAGAGCAGCAAGACTTGTGATCTTTTGCCACATTTATCCTCCCTTTTGTACTTTGTAACTATTTGTACATAATATGACATTTGAAATGTTTTCTTTTTTAACTTTTGTGAGTGTACTGTTTACTGTTCCATTTTATTGTTTATTTCACTTTTGTTTATTATCTACTTCACTTGCTTTGGCAATGTTAACATATGTTTCCCCTGCCAATTAAGCCCTTATATTGAAATTGAATTGAGAGAGAGAGAGAGAGAGAGAGAGAGAGAGAGAGAGAGAGAGAGAGAGAGAGAGAGAGAGAGAGAGAGAGAGAGAGAGAGAGAGAGAGAGAGAGAGAGAGAGACAGAGAGAGAGAGAGAGACAGAGAGACAGAGAGATAGAGAGAGAGAGAGAGGTAACAGAAACCATCAGACATAAAAAGGCATGGCTATCCAAAGGGGAGCGTATTTGTGGTCACTGCACAACAGGGGAAGTAGAGAGAGAGATGCACTTCCTCCTTTACTATGAGAAATATTTCTCACCAAGGGAACAATTATTCACAGAAATGACTTTTCTTCTTAAACCCAGAGGAAAAACAAACCATACTTATGGCCGAAGGAGTAACGGCTCCTCTTGCAGCCAAATATGAAGGACACTTAAAAATAACATCTGCATATTACGCAGTAAATTACTTATTATTAGTATTATTGTTATTGTTTTTATTATTGTTGCTATTATTATTTTAAACAGTAGTGGTACGAGTAGTAGGGGTGATGGTAATGGTAGTAGTTAAATGATGGTAGTCATGGTGGTGGTAGTAGTAGTAACAATTATGGTAGTTGTAGAACTGATGTAATGATGAGGATGACAGTTAGTTATAACTTAGCTATAGTTTTAGTAGGTAGAGAAAGAGGTAGAAGTGCTACTAGTGGTAATGGTAGTAGTAGGGATATAAGAGGTAGAAATGCTACTAGTGGTAATGGTAGTAGTAGAGATATCAGAGGTAGAAATGCTACTAGTGGTAATGGTAGTAGTATAGATATTAGAGGTAGAAATGCTACTAGTGGTAATGGTAGTAGTAGAGATATCAGAGGTAGAAATGCTACTAGTGGTAATGGTAGTAGTAGAGATAGAGGTAGAAATGCTACTAGTGGTAATGGTAGTAGTAGAGATATCAGAGGTAGAAATGCTACTAGTGGTAATGGTAGTAGTAGGGATATAAGAGGTATAAATGCTACTAGTGGTAATGGTAGTAGTAGAGAATTCAGAGGTAGAAATGCTACTAGTGGTAATGGTAGTAGTAGAGATATTAGAGGTAGAAATGCTACTAGTGGTAATGGTAGTAGTAGAGATATCAGAGGCAGAAATGCTACTAGTGGTAATGGTAGTAGTAGAGATATCAGAGGTAGAAATGCTACTAGTGGTAATGGTAGTAGTAGATATATCAGAGGTAGAAATGCTACTAGTGGTAATGGTAGTAGTAGAGATATCAGAGGTAGAAATGCTACTAGTGGTAATGGTAGTAGTAGGCATATCAGAGGTAGAAATGCTACTAGTGGTAATGGTAGTAGTAGAGATATCAGAGGTAGAAATGCTACTAGTGGTATTGGTAGTAGTAGAGATAAAGGTAGAAATGCTACTAGTGGTAATGGTAGTAGTAGAGATAAAGGTAGAAATGATACTAGTGGTAATGGTAGTAGTAGAGACATCAGAGGTAGAAACGCTACTAGTGGTAATGGTAGTAGTAGGGATATCAGAGGTAGAAATGCTACTAGTGGTAATGGTAGTAGTAGGGATATCAGAGGTAGAAATGCTACTAGCGGTAATGGTAGTAGTAGAGATATCAGAGGTAGAATGCTACTAGTGGTAATGGTAGTAGTAGAGATATCAGAGGTAGAAATGCTACTAGTGGTAATGGTAGTAGTAGAGATAGCAGAGGTAGAAATGCTACTAGTGGTAATGGTAGTAGTTGAGATATCAGAGGTAGAAATGCTACTAGTGGTAATGGTAGTAGTAGAGATAGCAGAGGTAGAAATGCTACTAGTGGTAATGGTAGTAGTAGAGATATCAGAGGTAGAAATGCTACTAGTGGTAATGGTAGTAGTACAGATATCAGAGGTAGAAATGCTACTAGTGGTAATGGTAGTAGTAGAGATATCAGAGGTAGAAATGCTACTAGTGGTAATGGTGGTAGTAGTAGGCATATCAGAGGTAGAAATGCTACTAGTGGTAATGGTAGTAGTAGAGATATCAGAGGTAGAAATGCTACTAGTGGTAATGGTAGTAGTAGAGATAAAGGTAGAAATGCTACTAGTGGTAATGGTAGTAGTAGAGATAAAGGTAGAAATGCTACTAGTGGTAATGGTAGTAGTAAAGATATCAGAGGTAGAAATGCTACTAGTGGTAATGGTAGTAGTAGGGATATCAGAGGTAGAAATGCTACTAGTGGTAATGGTAGTAGTAGGGTTATCAGAGGTAGAAATGCTACTAGTGGTAATGGTAGTAGTAAAGATAAAGGTAGAAATGCTACTAGTGGTAATGGTAGTAGTAGAGATAAAGGTAGAAATGCTACTAGTGGTAATGGTAGTAGTAGGGATATAAGAGGTATAAATGCTACTAGTGGTAATGGTAGTAGTAGATATATCAGAGGTAGAAATGCTACTAGTGGTAATGGTAGTAGTATAGATATCAGAGGTAGAAATGCTACTAGTGGTAATGGTAGTAGTAGAGATATCAGAGGTAGAAATGCTACTAGTGGTAATGGTAGTAGTGGAGATATTAGAGGTAGAAATGCTACTAGTGGTAATGGTAGTAGTAGAGATATCAGAGGTAGAAATGCTACTAGTGGTATTGGTAGTAGTAGAGATAAAGGTAGAAATGCTACTAGTGGTAATGGTAGTAGTAGAGATAAAGGTAGAAATGATACTAGTGGTAATGGTAGTAGTAGAGACATCAGAGGTAGAAATGCTACTAGTGGTAATGGTAGTAGTAGGGATATAAGAGGTATAAATGCTACTAGTGGTAATGGTAGTAGTAGAGATATCAGAGGTAGAAATGCTACTAGTGGTAATGGTAGTAGTAGAGATATCAGAGGTAGAAATGCTACTAGTGGTAATGGTAGTAGTAGAGATAGAGGTAGAAATGCTACTAGTGGTAATGGTAGTAGTAGAGATATCAGAGGTAGAAATGCTACTAGTGGTAATGGTAGTAGTAGAGATAGCAGAGGTAGAAATGCTACTAGTGGTAATGGTAGTAGTAGAGATATCAGAGGTAGAAATGCTACTAGTGGTAATGGTAGTAGTAGAGATATCAGAGGTAGAAATGCTACTAGTGGTAATGGTAGTAGTAGAGATATCAGAGGTAGAAATGCTACTAGTGGTAATGGTAGTAGTAGGCATATCAGAGGTAGAAATGCTACTAGTGGTAATGGTAGTAGTAGAGATATCAGAGGTAGAAATGCTACTAGTGGTAATGGTAGTAGTAGAGATAAAGGTAGAAATGCTACTAGTGGTAATGGTAGTAGAAGAGATAAAGGTAGAAATGCTACTAGTGGTAATGGTAGTAGTAAAGATATCAGAGGTAGAAATGCTACTAGTGGTAATGGTAGTAGTAGGGATATCAGAGGTAGAAATGCTACTAGTGGTAATGGTAGTAGTAGGGTTATCAGAGGTAGAAATGCTACTAGTGGTAATGGTAGTAGTAAAGATAAAGGTAAAAATGCTACTAGTGGTAATGGTAGTAGTAGAGATAAAGGTAGAAATGCTACTAGTGGTAATGGTAGTAGTAGGGATATAAGAGGTATAAATGCTACTAGTGGTAATGGTAGTAGTAGAGATATCAGAGGTAGAAATGCTACTAGTGGTAATGGTAGTAGTAGAGATATTAGAGGTAGAAATGCTACTAGTGGTAATGGTAGTAGTAGAGATATCAGAGGTAGAAATGCTACTAGTGGTAATGGTAGTAGTAGAGATATCAGAGGTAGAAATGCTACTAGTGGTAATGGTAGTAGTAGATATATCAGAGGTAGAAATGCTACTAGTGGTAATGGTAGTAGTAGAGATATCAGAGGTAGAAATGCTACTAGTGGTAATGGTAGTAGTAGGCATATCAGAGGTAGAAATGCTACTAGTGGTAATGGTAGTAGTAGAGATATCAGAGGTAGAAATGCTACTAGTGGTATTGGTAGTAGTAGAGATAAAGGTAGAAATGCTACTAGTGGTAATGGTAGTAGTAGAGATAAAGGTAGAAATGATACTAGTGGTAATGGTAGTAGTAGAGACATCAGAGGTAGAAATGCTACTAGTGGTAATGGTAGTAGTAGGGATATAAGAGGTATAAATGCTACTAGTGGTAATGGTAGTAGTAGAGATATCAGAGGTAGAAATGCTACTAGTGGTAATGGTAGTAGTAGAGATATTAGAGGTAGAAATGCTACTAGTGGTAATGGTAGTAGTAGAGATATCAGAGGTAGAAATGCTACTAGTGGAAATGGTAGTAGTAGAGATATCAGAGGTAGAAATGCTACTAGTGGTAATGGTAGTAGTAGATATATCAGAGGAAGAAACGCTACTAGTGGTAATGGTAGTAGTAGAGATATCAGAGGTAGAAATGCTACTAGTGGTAATGGTAGTAGTAGGCATATCAGAGGTAGAAATGCTACTAGTGGTAATGGTAGTAGTAGAGATATCAGAGGTAGAAATGCTACTAGTGGTATTGGTAGTAGTAGAGATAAAGGTAGAAATGCTACTAGTGGTAATGGTAGTAGTAGAGATAAAGGTAGAAATGATACTAGTGGTAATGGTAGTAGTAGAGACATCAGAGGTAGAAATGCTACTAGTGGTAATGGTAGTAGTAGGGATATCAGAGGTAGAAATGCTACTAGTGGTAATGGTAGTAGTAGAGATATTAGAGGTAGAAATGCTACTAGTGGTAATGGTAGTAGTAGAGATAGCAGAGGTAGAAATGCTACTAGTGGTAATGGTAGTAGTAGAGATATCAGAGGTAGAAATGCTACTAGTGGTAATGGTAGTAGTAGATATATCAGAGGTAGAAATGCTACTAGTGGTAATGGTAGTAGTAGAGATATCAGAGGTAGAAATGCTACTAGTGGTAATGGTAGTAGTTGAGATATCAGAGGTAGAAATGCTACTAGTGGTAATGGTAGTAGTAGGCATATCAGAGGTAGAAATGCTACTAGTGGTAATGGTAGTAGTAGAGATATCAGAGGTAGAAATGCTACTAGTGGTAATGGTAGTAGTAGAGATAAAGGTAGAAATGCTACTAGTGGTAATGGTAGTAGTAGAGATAAAGGTAGAAATGCTACTAGTGGTAATGGCAGCAGTAGAGATATCAGAGGTAGAAATGCTACTAGTGGTAATGGTAGTAGTAGGGATATCAGAGGTAGAAATGCTACTAGTGGTAATGGTAGTAGTAGGGTTATCAGAGGTAGAAATGCTACTAGTGGTAATGGTAGTAGTAGAGATAAAGGTAGAAATGCTACTAGTGGTAATGGTAGTAGTAGAGATAAAGGTAGAAATGCTACTAGTGGTAATGGTAGTAGTAGGGATATAAGAGGTATAAATGCTACTAGTGGTAATGGTAGTAGTAGAGATATCAGAGGTAGAAATGCTACTAGTGGTAATGGTAGTAGTAGAGATATTAGAGGTAGAAATGCTACTAGTGGTAATGGTAGTAGTAGAGATATCAGAGGTAGAAATGCTACTAGTGGTATTGGTAGTAGTAGAGATAAAGGTAGAAATGCTACTAGTGGTAATGGTAGTAGTAGAGATAAAGGTAGAAATGATACTAGTGGTAATGGTAGTAGTAGAGACATCAGAGGTAGAAATGCTACTAGTGGTAATGGTAGTAGTAGGGATATAAGAGGTATAAATGCTACTAGTGGTAATGGTAGTAGTAGAGATATCAGAGGTAGAAATGCTACTAGTGGTAATGGTAGTAGTATAGATATTAGAGGTAGAAATGCTACTAGTGGTAATGGTAGTAGTAGAGATATCAGAGGTAGAAATGCTACTAGTGGTAATGGTAGTAGTAGAGATATCAGAGGTAGAAATGCTACTAGTGGTAATGGTAGTAGTAGAGATAAAGGTAGAAATGCTACTAGTGGTAATGGTAGTAGTAGAGATAAAGGTAGAAATGCTACTAGTGGTAATGGTAGTAGTAAAGATATCAGAGGTAGAAATGCTACTAGTGGTAATGGTAGTAGTAGAGATAAAGGTAGAAATGCTACTAGTGGTAATGGTAGTAGTAGGGATATAAGAGGTATAAATGCTACTAGTGGTAATGGTAGTAGTAGAGATATCAGAGGTAGAAATGCTACTAGTGGTAATGGTAGTAGTAGAGATATCAGAGGTAGAAATGCTACTAGTGGTAATGGTAGTAGTAGATATATCAGAGGTAGAAATGCTACTAGTGGTAATGGTAGTAGTAGAGATATCAGAGGTAGAAATGCTACTAGTGGTAATGGTAGTAGTAGGCATATCAGAGGTAGAAATGCTACTAGTGGTAATGGTAGTAGTAGAGATATCAGAGGTAGAAATGCTACTAGTGGTATTGGTAGTAGTAGAGATAAAGGTAGAAATGCTACTAGTGGTAATGGTAGTAGTAGAGATAAAGGTAGAAATGATACTAGTGGTAATGGTAGTAGTAGAGACATCAGAGGTAGAAATGCTACTAGTGGTAATGGTAGTAGTAGGGATATAAGAGGTATAAATGCTACTAGTGGTAATGGTAGTAGTAGAGATATCAGAGGTAGAAATGCTACTAGTGGTAATGGTAGTAGTAGAGATATTAGAGGTAGAAATGCTACTAGTGGTAATGGTAGTAGTAGAGATATCAGAGGTAGAAATGCTACTAGTGGTAATGGTAGTAGTAGAGATATCAGAGGTAGAAATGCTACTAGTGGTAATGGTAGTAGTAGAGATATCAGAGGTAGAAATGCAACTAGTGGTAATGGTAGTAGTAGAGATAGAGGTAGAAATGCAACTAGTGGTAATGGTAGTAGTAGAGATATCAGAGGTAGAATTGCTACTAGTGGTAATGGTAGTAGTAGAGATATCAGAGGTAGAAATGCTACTAGTGGTAATGGTAGTAGTAGGCATATCAGAGGTAGAAATGCTACTAGTGGTAATGGTAGTAGTAGAGATAAAGGTAGAAATGCTACTAGTGGTAATGGTAGTAGTAGAGATATTAGAGGTAGAAATGTTACTAGTGGTAATGGTAGTAGTAGAGATAGCAGAGGTAGAAATTCTACTAGTGGTAATGGTAGTAGTAGGCATATCAGAGGTAGAAATGCTACTAGTGGTAATGGTAGTAGTAGAGATAAAGGTAGAAATGCTACTAGTGGTAATGGTAGTAGTAGAGATATCAGAGGTAGAAATGCAACTAGTGGTAATGGTAGTAGTAGAGATAGAGGTAGAAATGCTACTAGTGGTAATGGTAGTAGTAGAGATATCAGAGGTAGAAATGCTACTAGTGGTAATGGTAGTAAAAGAGATATCAGAGGTAGAAATGTTACTAGTGGTAATGGTAGTAGTAGAGATATCAGAGGTAGAAATGCTACTAGTGGTAATGGTAGTAGTAGGGATATCACAGGTAGAAATGCTACTAGTAGTAATGGTAGTAGTAGAGATATCAGAGGTAGAAATGCTACTAGTGGTAATGGTAGTAGTAGAGATATCAGAGGTAGAAATGCTACTAGTGGTAATGGTAGTAGTAGAGATATCAGAGGTAGAAATGCTACTAGTGGTAATGGTAGTAGTAGGGATATAATAGGTATAAATGCTACTAGTGGTAATGGTAGTAGTAGAGATATCAGAGGTAGAAATGCTACTAGTGGTAATGGTAGTAGTAGAGATATTAGAGGTAGAAATGCTACTAGTGGTAATGGTAGTAGTAGAGATAGAGGTAGAAATGCTACTAGTGGTAATGGTAATAGTAGAGATAGAGTTAGAAATGCTACTAGTGGTAATGGTAATAGTAGAGATAGAGGTAGAAATGCTACTAGTGGTAATGGTAGTAGTAGGCATTTCAGAGGTAGAAATGCTACTAGTGGTAATGGTAGTATTAGAGATAAAGATAGAAATGCTACTAGTGGTAATGGTAGTAGTAGAGATATTAGAGGTAGTGTAACAGTCCTGACCTATTTATGTTAGTTTTTATGTGTTTATGGTCAGGGCATGTGTTTTGGGTGGGCAGTCTATGTTATCTGTTTCTATGTTGGTTTCGGTTTGCCTGGTATGGCTCTTGATTAGAGGCAGGTGGTTTGCATTTTCCTCTAATCAAGAGTCATATTTAGGTAGGGCATTCTCACTGTTTGTTTGTGGGTGATTGTCTCCTGTGATGTTTTCGTGTTGTCGATGTATATTCACAAACGGGACTGTTTGGCTGTTCGTTTTGTTTCGATGTCGTCTGTTGCCTGTTCGTGAGTTTACGTTTCAGTTATGTAAGTTTATGTTCAGGTTTTCGTTCTACGTCGTTTTGTTATTTTGTAAGATTTGAAAGTGTTTGTTTTTCGTGTTGCCATCATTATTCAGTTTTGTCGTTTATAAAATAAAGATGGCTTATTTCCCTGACTCCGCATTTTGGTCCGAAGATCCTTCTCTCCTCACCTCATCCGAGGATGAGGAAAGCGACAGCTCTTACAGAATCACCCACCAACAAAATGTGACCAAGCGGTATGGGAATGCTCGACGGAGCAATAAGGATTTCTGGACTTGGGAGGAGATATTGGACGGTAGAGGACCTTGGGCTCAACCAGGGGAATATCGCCGTCCAAAGGAGGAATTGGAAGCAGCGAAGGCTGAGCGGCGCTGGTATGAGGAGGCAGCGCGACGACGCGGTTGGGAGCCCGTGAGTAAGACCCAAAAATTTCTTGGGGGGGGGGCACACGAGGAGTGTGGCAAAGCCGGGTAGGATACCCGAGCCAACTCCCCGTGCTTACCGTGGAGGTAGAAGGCGTCGTACTGGTAAGACACCGTGTTATGCGGTAAAGCGCACGGTGTCCCCAGTACGCGTGCTTAGCCCAGTGCGGGCTATTCCACCTTGCCGCACTGGGAGGGCTAGGTTGGGCATCGAGCCGGGTGCCATGAAGCCGGCCCAACGTAGCTGGTCTCCAGTACGTCTCCTCGGGCCGGTGTACATGGCACCAGCCTTACAGGTGGTGTCCCCGGTTCGCCTGCATAGCCCAGTGCGGGCTATTCCACCTCGCCGCACTGGCAGGGCTACGGGGTTCATTCAACCTGGTAGGGTTGGGGAGGCTCGGTGCTCAAGAGCACGTGTCCTCCTTCACGGTCCGGTATATCCGGTGCCACCTCCATGTACCAGTCCTCCGGTGGCAGCCCCCCGTACCAGGCTGTCTCTCCGGGTTCTCTCTCCTGCTGTTTCCTCCTCTCCAGCGCAGCCGGTGCCTAGACCACGCACCAGGCTGTCTCTCCTTCTCCTCCCTACAGAGCTATCTGTCTCCCCAGCGCCATCTGAGCCATCCGTCTCCCCAGCGCCATCTGAGCCATCCGTCTCCCCAGCGCCATCTGAGCCATCCGTCTCTCCAGCTCCATCTGAGCCATCCGTCTCCCCAGCGCCGTCTGAGCCATCCGTCTGCCATGAGCCTGCAAAGCCGCCCGTCTGCCATGAGCCTGCAAAGCCGCCCGTCTGCCATGAGCCTACAGAGCCATCCGCCAGACAGGAGCCGCTAGAGCCGTCAGCCAGACAGGAGCCGCTAGAGCCGTCAGCCAGACAGGATCTGCCAGAGCCGCCAACCAGACAGGATCTGCCAGAGCCGCCAACCAGACAGGATCTGCCAGAGCCGCCAACCAGACAGGATCTGCCAGAGCCGCCAACCAGACAGGATCTGCCAGAGCCGCCAACCAGACAGGATCTGCCAGAGCCGCCAACCAGACAGGATCTGCCAGAGCCGTCAGAGAGCCATGAGCAGCCAGAGCCGTCAGAGAGCCATGAGCAGCCAGAGCCGTCAGAGAGCCATGAGCAGCCAGAGCCGTCAGCCTGCCATGAGCAGCCAGAGCCGTCAGCCTGCCATGAGCGTCGAGAGCCGTCAGCCTGCCATGAGCGTCGAGAGCCGTCAGCCTGCCATGAGTGTCGAGAGCCGTCAGCCTGCCATGAGCGTAGAGAGCCGTCAGTCTGCCATGAGTGTCGAGAGCCGTCAGCCTGCATGGACCTGCCAGAGCCGTCCAGCCAGGACCTGCCAGAGCCATCCAAACAGGACCTGCCAGAGTCCTTCAGCCGGGATCTGCCCCTTGTCCCGGTGTTGCCCCTTGTCCCGGTGCTGCCCCTTGTCCCGGTGCTGCCCCTTGTCCCGGTGCTGCCCCTTGTCCCGGTGCTGCCCCTTGTCCCGGTGCTGCCCCTTGTCCCGGTGCTGCCCCTTGTCCCGGTGCTGCCCCTTGTCCCGGTGCTGCCCCTTGTCCCGGTGCTGCCCCTTATTCCAGTGATGGTCCTTATCCTGGTGCTGCCCCTTGTTCTGGTGCTGCCCCTTGTCCCGGTGCTACCCCTTGTCCCGGTGCTGCCCCTTGTCCCGGTGCTAGCTGTTTATTTAGGGGAAGGTAGTGTTAGGGTGGTCAGTAGAAGGGGTAGAAAGAAGAGGGGAGTGACTATGGTGGTGCGGGGACAGCGTCCTGAACCGGAACCACCACCGTGGTCAACTGCCCACCCGGACCCT
>NC_074698.1:29545442-29575442 GCF_029448725.1 Salvelinus fontinalis | reverse complement strand
CCTCTGTCCTCTGTCCTCCCTCCTCTGTCCTGCGTCCTCTCTCCTCTGTCCTCTGTCCTCGTTCCCGTGTCCTATGTTCTCTGTCCTCTGTTATCTGTCCACCCTCCTCTGACCTCTCTCCTTTCTCCTCTGTCCTTTGTCCTCCCTCCTCTGTCCTCTCTCCTCTGTCCTCCCTTCTCTGTTCTCTCTCCTCTGGTCTCTGTCATCTGTCCTCCCTCCTCTCTCTCTCTCATCTCTCCTCTGTCCTCTGTCCTCTCTCTGATCTCTCCTCTCTCTCTGTCCTCTCTCCTCTCTCATCTCTATATGTCCTCTGTCCTCTCTCTCTCGCTCTCTCTCGCTCTCTCTCTGACCTATGTCTCTCTGACCTCTGTCCTCTCTCCTCTCTCTCCAATCTCTCTCCTCTGTCCTCTCTCTCCTCTCTCCTCTCTCCTCATTCTTCTGTCCTCTCTCCTCTGTCCTCTTTACTCTCTCCTCTCTCCTCTCTCTCTCATCTCTCCTCTCTCTCTGTCCTCTGTCCTCTTTCTCTGTCCTCTTCTCCCCTCTCTTGTCTCACTCTGTCCTCTCTCCTCTCTCCTCTCTCCTCTCTCATCTCTCCTCTCTCTCAAATCCTCTGTCCTCTTCTTCTCTTTCCTCCCTCCTCTGTCCTGCGTCCTCTCTCCTCTGTCCTCTGTCCTCTGTTCTCTGTCCTCCCTCCTCTGTCCTGCGTCCTCACTCCTCTGTCCTCTGTCCTCGTTCCCGTGTCCTATGTTCTCTGTCCTCTGTTATCTGTCCACCCTCCTCTGACCTCTCTCCTTTCCCCTCTGTCCTTTGTCCTCCCTCCTCTGTCCTCTCTCCTCTGTCCTCCCTTCTCTGTTCTCTCTCCTCTGGTCTCTGTCCTCTGTCCTCCCTCCTCTCTCTCTCTCTCATCTCTCCTCTGTCCTCTGTCCTCTGTCCTCTCTCTGATCTCTCCTCTCTCTCTGTCCTCTCTCCTCTCTCATCTCTCTATGTCCTCTGTCCTCTCTCTCTCTCGCTCTCTCTCGCTCTCTCTCTGACATATGTCTCTCTGACCTCTGTCCTCTCTCCTCTCTCTCCTCTCTCTCTAATCTCTCTCCTCTGTCCTCTCTCTACTCTCTCCTCTCTCCTCATTCTTCTGTCCTCTCTCCTCTGTCCTCTTTACTCTCTCCTCTCTCCTCTCTCTCTCATCTCTCCTCTCTATCCTCTGTCCTCTCTCTCTGTCCTCTCTCCTCTCCCCTCTTTTGTCTCACTCTGTCCTCTCTCTCTCTACCCTCTCTCCTCTCTCTCTCCTCTTTCTCTCCTCTCTCTCTCTCTCTCCTCTCTGATCTCTACTCTCTCTCTGTCCTCTCTCCTCTCTCATCTCTCTCTGTCCTCTGTCCTCTCTCTCTCTCGCTCTCTCTCTGACCTATGTCTCTCTGATCTCTGTCCTCTCTCCTCTCTCTCCTCTCTCTCTCCTCTGTCCTCTCTCCTCTGTTCTCTCTCCTCTCTCCTCTTTACTCTCCCTTCTGTCCTCTCTCCTCTGTCCTCTCTCCTCTCTCCTATCTCTCTCTCTCATCTCTCCTCTCTCTCTATCCTCTGTCCTCTCTCTCTATCCTCTGTCCTCTCTCTCTGTCCTCTCTCCTCTCTCCTCTATCCTCTCGTCTCACTCTGTCCTCTCTCTCTCTACCCTCTCTCTCTCTCATCTCTCCTCTGTCCTCTGTCCTCTCTCTGATCTCTCCTCTCTCTCTGTCCTCTCTCCTCTCATCTCTCTCTGTCTTCTGTCCTCTCTCTCTCTCACTCTCTCTCGCTCTCTCTCTGACCTATGTCTCTCTGACCTCTGTCCTCTCTCCTCTCTCTCTAATCTCTCTCCTCTGTCCTCTCTCTCCTCTCTCCTCATTCTTCTCTCCTCTCTCTCTCTCTCTCATCTCTCCTCTCTCTCTATCCTCTGTCCTCTCTCTCTGTCCTCTCCCCTCTCTCCTCTCTTGTCTCACTCTGTCCTCTCTCTCTCTACCCTCTCTCCTCTCTCTCTCCTCTTTCTCTCCTCTGTCTCTCTCTCCTCTCTCCACTCTCCTCTGTTCTCTCACCTCTCTCCTCTTTACTCTCCCTTCTGTCCTCTCTCCTCTGTCCTCTCTCCTCTCTCTCTCTCTCTCATCTCTCCTCTCTCTCTGTCCTCTCTCCTCTCTCATCTCTTTCTGTCCTCTGTTCTCTCTCTCTCTCGCTCTCTCAACGCTCTCTCTCTCTGACCTATGTCTCTCTGACCTCTGTCCTCTCTCCTCTCTCTCCTCTCTCTAATCTCTCTCCTCTTTCCTCTCACTCCTCTCTCCTCTCTCCTCATTCTTTTGTCCTCTCTCCTCTGTCCTCTTTACTCTCTCATCTCTCTTCTCGTGTCTCACTCTGTCCTCTCTCTCTCTACCCTCTCTCCTCTCTCTCTCTCTCTCCTCTCTCTCCTCTTCTCTCTCCTCTGTCCATTTTCTCTCTCTCTCATCTCTCCTCTGTCCTCTGTCCTCTCTCTGATCTCTCCTCTCTCTCTGTCCTCTCTCCTCTCTCATCTCTCTCTGTCCTCTGTCCTCTCTCTCCTCTCTCTCGCTCTCTCTCTGACCTATGTCTCTGACCTCTGTCCTCTCTCCTCTCTCTCCTCTCTCTAATCTGTCTTCTCTGTCCTCTGTTCTCTCTCTGATCTCTCCTCTCTCTCTGTCCTCTCTCCTCTCTCATTTCTCTCTGACCTCTGTCCTCTGTCCTCTCTCTCCTCTCTCTCTAATCTCTCTCCTCTGTCCTCTCTCTCCTCTCTCCTCTCTCCACTTTCCTCTGTCCTCTCTCCTCTGTCCTGTCTCCTCTCTCCTCTCTCCTCTCTCTCTCATCTCTCCTCCCTCTCTATCCTCTGTCCACTCTCTCTCTGTCCTCTCTCTCTACCCTCTCTCCTCTCTCTCCTCTTTCTCTCCTCTCTCTCTCTCCTCTCTCTCCTCTTCTCTCTCCTCTGTCCTCTTTCTCTCTCTCTCATCTTTCCTCTGTCCTCTGCCCTCTCTCTGATCTCTCCTTTCTCTCTGTCCTCTCTCCTCTCTCATCTCTCTCTGTCCGCCGTCCTCTCTCTCCTCTCTCTCACTCTCTCTCTGACCTATGTCTCTGACCTCTGTCCTCTCTCCTCTCTCTCCTCTCTCTAATCTCTCTCCTCTGTCCTCTGTCCTCTCTCTGATCTCTCCTCTCTCTCTGTCCTCTCTCCTCTCTCATTTCTCTCTGACCTCTGTCCTCTCTCCTCTCTCTCCTCTCTCTCTAATCTCTCTCCTCTGTCCTCTCTCTCCTCTCTCCTCTCTCACTTTCCTCTGTCCTCTCTCCTCTGTCCTGTCTCCTCTCTCCTCTCTCTCTCATCTCTCCTCCCTCTCTATCCTCTGTCCACACTCTCTCTGTCCTCTCTCTCTATACCCTCTCTCCGTCTCTCTCCTCTCTCTCCTCTTTCTCTCCTCTCTCTCTCTCCTCTCTCTCCTCCTCTGTCTCCTCTGTCCTCCCTCTCTCTCTTCTCTCATCTCTCCTCTGTTCTATCTCCTCTATCCTCTCTCCTCTGTCCTCTCTCCTCTGTCCTCTCTCCTCTGTCCTCTCTCCTCTGTTATCTTTCCTCTGTCCTCTCTCCTCTGTCCTATCTCCTCTGTCCTCTGTCCTCTCTCCTCTGTCCTCTCTCCTCACCTCCTCTGTTCTCTTTCCTCTGTTCTCTCTCCTCTGTCCTCTCTCCTCTCTCCTCTGTTCTCTCTCCTCTGTCCTCTCTCCTCTGTCCTCTCTCCTCACCTCCTCTGTTCTCTCTCCTCTGTCCTCTGTCCTCTCTCCTCTGTCCTCTCTCCTCTGTCCTCTCTCCTCACCTCCTCTGTTCTCTCTCCTCTGTCCTCTCTCTCCTCTGTCCTCTCTCCTCACCTCCTCCATTCTCTCTCCTCTGTCCTCTCACCTCTGTCCTCTCTCCTCTGTCCTCTCTCCCCTCTCCTCTCTCGTTTGTTCTCTCTCCTCTGTCCTCTCTCATCTGTTCTCCCCCAACCCTCCTCTGTTCTCTCTCCTCTGTCCTCTCTCCTCTGTCCTCTCTCCTCACCTCCTCTGATCTCTCTCCTTTGTCCTCTCTCTTCTGTCCTCTCTCCTCTCTCCTCTCTCCTCTGTTCTCTCTCTTCTCTCCTCTGTCCTCTCTCCTCACCTGCTCTGTTCTCTCTCCTTTGTCCTCTCTCCTCTGTCCTCTCTCCTCTCTCCTCTGTTCTCTCTCTTCTCTCCTCTGTCCTCTCTCCTCTGTTCTCTCTCCTCTCTCCTATGTCCTCTCTCCTCACCTCCTCTGTTCTCTCTCTGTCCTCTCTCTTCTCTCTCTCTGTCTTCTCTCTCATCACCTCCTCTTTTCTTTCCTTTCAGAGTGAGGCAGAGTAGATGGTAATAGGGCCTTCACAGGATCTCTCTGAGGTGTGAACCGAAGGGAGAGAACAGAGAGAAAGAGAGAGCAGAGAGAGAGAAAGATAGAGCGGGGGAGGGGGAGAGAGAGAAGCTGTGAAAGGGCCTTCTCTTCCTTTTCATCAGTAAACGTCTGCATATCTCCTCTTCTCTCTTCTCCTCATCTCCTCTCCCCTCCTCTCTTCAAATCCCCTTTTCTCTTCCCCTCATATGTATGCAAATCAGGCATCCTATGCAAATGAGCCTGGTTGGGAGAGGAAGGGTTGAGAATGAAGAAGGGGTGAGAACGAGGGGAAAGGGGAGAGGGAGGAGAGGAAGGGGAGGAGGGGGAGGTGAGAGAGACAGGGAGGAGAGGAGAGGAAGGGGAAGATAGGAAGGGGAAGAGAGGAAGAGGAGGAGAGGACGGTAGGAGAGGAGAGGAAGGGGGGAGGAGGTGGAGGTAAGATGAGATGAGATGAGATGAGAGAGCGGGAGGTACCCGCTGTCAATCATTGACTCAGACTGCTGGTTGCTTCTGGTTTCCACACACACACACACACACACACATACACACACACACACACATACACACACACACATACACACACGCACACGCACACACACTAACCCTGATGTGAGCCCACGCTGTTTCTCTCTCTCTGCACTCCTCTCATCATCCCATCCTCCCACCTGTCTGAATGAGGCTGAGCTAGGTGGTTGTAGATGGTTAGTGACTCCTGCTCTCCTCTCATCATCCCATCCTCCCACCTGTCTGAATGAGGCTGAGCTAGGTGGTTGTAGATGGTTAGTGACTCCTGCACTGCATGTCATTTACAGTGACGTCCTTCCCTTTACCCTTCCCTCTTCACCCTTCCCTCAACTTATCTGAGATGACTAGCTCTTCCTGTCCGCCATTTTGCTTTCAACCATCCTGTGGGGTCAAGGAAGGAAATGCAGCCCCGTTCCACGGATACGAGACGGATAAGAGCATCAGCCTCACTGTCATGGTAGTCACTGCTACCATGGTTACAGTCGTTGTCTGTGCTGGGCATTGGGTAGCACTGGCGAGGTGGCACTGTGTGTTAGTGTGTGTGTTAGTGTGTGTGTGTGTGCGTGCGTAAGCCTCCCTCTCCAGCACGGCTGTTTGGGCCTTCTGCTAAGGGACTCAGAGAGGCAACGCCATCGTTCACTTTCACGCTTCACTGAAAGTGTGGGTGTGTTTTTGTCTAAACACAAACACACACACACACACAGGCATGCACACACACACTCACACACACACACACACACACACACACACACACACACACACACACACACACACACACACACACACACACACACACACACACACACACACACACACACACACACACACACACACACACACACACACACACAAGCTCCCGATCACGTGCAGCAGATACTGATCTATACTTTCTAGAGACAGATGGATTTAATGTAGGAATGTGTGTGATTGGGGGGGGGCAGATCAGCTTTAAAACTGCAGATAGATTGTGGGTTCTGTCAATGTAAGTATTTGCATCAACTCCAATCCTCCACATATATTTTTTTGTAAATATATTATTTTAAATATATATATATTTTCCCCCTAACTCTACCACCCCTCTCCTAATTGGAGTATATGTTCCTTCTTTATTATTTTAACCCCCCCCCCCCCCCCTCCCGATTGGAGTAAACTAATGGTCAACAGCTCTTAGGCTTGCAGGTTATACATTCGTGGCCAAAAGATTTGAGAATGACTCAAATATTAATTTTCACAAAATCTGCTGCCTCAGTGTCTTTAGATATTTTTGTCAGATGTTACTATGGAATACTGAAGTATATTTACAAGCATTTCATAAGTGTCAAAGGCTTTTATTGACAATTACATGAAGTTGATGCAAAGAGTCAATATTTGCAGTGTTGACCCTTCTTTTTCAAGACCTCTGTAATCTGCCCTGGCATGCTGTCAATTAACTTCTTGGCCACTTCCTGACTGATGGCAGCCCATTCTTGCATAATCAATGCTTGGAGTTTGTCAGAATTTGTGGGTTTTTGTTTGTCCACCCGCCTCTTGAGGATTGACCACATGTTCTCAATGGGATTAAGGTCTGGGGAGTTTCCTGGCCATGGACCCAAAATATCGATGTTTTGTTCGACGAGCCACTTAGTTATCACTTTTGCCTTATGGCAAGGTGCTCCATCATGCTCGAAAAGGCATTGTTCGTCACCAAACTGTTCCTGGATGGTTGGGAGAAGTTGCTCTCGGAGGATGTGTTGGTACCATTCTTTATTCATGGCTGTATTCTTAGGCAAAATTGTGAGTGAGCCCACTCCCTTGGCTGAGAAGCAACCCCACACATGAATGGTCTCAGGATGCTTTACTGTTGGCATGACACAGGACTGATGGTAGCGCTCACCTTGTCTTCTCCGGACAAGCTTTTTTCCAGATGCCCCAAACAATCGGAAAGGGGATTCATCAGAGAAAATGACTTTACAGCAGTCCTCAGCAGTCCAATCCCTGTACCTTTTGCAGAATATCAGTCTGTCCCTGATGTTTTTCCTGGAGAGAAGTTACTTCTTTGCTGCCCTTCTTGACACCAGGCCATCCTCCAAAAGTCTTTGCATCACTGTGCGTGCAGATGCACTCACACCTGCCTGCTGCCATTCCTGAGCAAGCTCTGTACTGGTGGTGCCCCGATCCCACAGCTGAATCAACTTTAGGAGACAGTCCTGGCGCTTGCTGGACTTTCTTGGGTGCCCTGAGGCCTTCTTCACAACAATTGAACCGCTCTCCTTGAAGTTCTTGATGATCCGATAAATGGTTGATTTAGGTGCAATCTTACTGGCAGCAATATCCTTGCCTGTGAATGGCTTTTTGTACAAAGCAAAGATGACGGCACGTGTTACCTTGCAGGTAACCGTGGTTGACAGAGGAAGAACAATGATTCCAAGCACAACCCTCCTTTTGAAGATTCCAGTCTGTTATTCAAACTCAATCAGCATGACATAGTGATCTCCAGCCTTGTCCTCGTCAACACTCACACCTGTGTTAACGAGAGAATCACTGACATGATGTCAGCTGGTCCTTTTGTGGCAGGGCTGAAATGCAGTGGAAATGTTTTTGGGGGATTCAGTTCATTTGCATGGCAAAGAGGGACTTTACAATTAATTGTAATTCATCTGATCACTCTTCATAACATTCTGGAGTATATGCAAATTGCCATCATACAAACTGAGGCAGCAGATTTTGTGAAAATTAATATTTGTGTCATTCTCAAAACTTTTGGCCACGACTGGACATGCTACATACATTTTACAGACACAGTATATTTTATATTAGTTATCTTCTGTTTGTTTTTGGTCCCAGCCTTCAGCTACCATCAACCCCTCCCATCTGTCTCTGAAGACCATACAGTTTTGATTTCTAGCTGCCATATATTTTTCTACTGTGCTGAATGTGTGCTTACGTATGTTTCTAGCCAGATCATATGAAACTGTATGATCTTAATTTGATCACCCTGTTGCAGGAGAATAAATGCCTAGACTTATGAGTGAGAGCTTGTTGGTGCCCTGACACACACTCACTCATACACACGCCACTGCCACTGCCAGCATCTCACAGAAAGGAGCTTAATGCCAGGAGATGTTTACTGCTTAAGCGTGCACACGCTCGATGGATTGTATTTGTGCTGCTTCTGTGACACTAGATAATCATGTGTGTATGTATTCCCAGAAAGCACACGACAGCCGTGGAGGCTCGGGAGGTGTGTGAGGGTTAGCTTCATGTTAGCGTTGTTGGTTCATGAAAGACCATAGACCAATGGACTGGTGCCACAGCTCTGTTAGCCTGGTTAAACCACACTTAAAAGTGTGTGAGCACATCGTTCAGTCTGGTTTAACAAGGCTATAGCTCAGCACCAGAGTACAACAGCACTATAGACTGAAAACAAGAACTACTAAGATTACACGTGCTAGCCTGGGTGGTGTTAAGTAAGGAAAACCATAGCAATACATTTCGCAAAAAATAACGAAAAGCTGTGTTCTTATTGGACCAGTCCAGATATTGCCGCTCCGTTTCACTCCTTTTCAAAACGTTTTCTCCTTTCTGAACAAGACCCTACAGCCAGATCTTAATTGTTAGTGAATAACTTCCATTTTCAGCCACCGTAGCTCTTGTGGTATATTGAGATAAAGAAGGTATAGGGCCTCAAACACAATCCAACTTCATCACTGTATTATTGTGTAGCTCAGACGACTAGTGACATTTGACATAACTGCAGGCAACAGACTCTTTCTCTGTCTCTCTCTCCCTCTCTCCCTCTCTCTCTCTGTCTGTCTCTCTCTCTCTTTCTCTCTCTCTCTCTGTCTCTGTCTCTCTCTCTCTCTCTCTTTCTCTCTCTCTCTCTCTCTTTCTCTCTCTGTCTGTCTCTCTCTCTCTTTCTCTCTCTGTCTCTGTCTCTCTCTCTCTCTCTCTTTCTCTCTCTGTCTCTCTCTCTCTCTCTCTCTCTCTCTCTCTCTCTCTCTGTCTCTGTCTCTCTCTCTCTCTCTCTCAATTTTAATTCAATTCAATTGAAGGGCTTTATTGGTAGGGAAACATATATTTACATTGCCAAAGCAAGTGAAATAGATAATAAACAAGGGTGGGGGGGGGGGGATTAACAGTAAACATTACACTAACAAAAGTTTCAAAATAATAAAGACATTACAAATGTCATCTTATGTATACATACAGTGTTGTAACGATGTGCAAATGGTTAAGGTATAAAAGGGAAAATAAATAAACATAAATATGGGTTGTATTTACAATGGTGTTTGTTCTTCACTGGTTGGCCTTTTCTTGTGGCAACAGGTCACAAATCTTGCTGCTGTAATGGCACACTGTGGTATTTCACGCAATAGATATGGGAGTTTATCAAAATTTGATTTGTTTTCAAAATCTTTGTGGGACTGTGTAATCTGAGGGAAAGATGTGTCTCTAATATGGTCATACATTTGGCAGGAGGTTAGGAAGTGCAGCTCAGTTTCCACCTCATTTTGTGGGCAGTGTGCACATAGCCTGTCTTCTCTTGAGAGTCAGGTCTACCTTTGGCGGCCTTTCTCAATCTCTCTCTCTCTCTCGCTCTCTCTCTCTCGCACTCTCTCTCTCGCTCTCTCGCACTCTCTCTCTCTCTCTCTCTCTCTCTCTCTCTCTCTCTCGCACTCTCTCTCTCTCTCGCACTCTCTTTCTCTCTCTCTCTCTCTCTCTCTCTCACTCTCTCTCTCTTTCCCGCGCTCTCTCTCTTTCTCTCTCTCCCGCGCTCTCTCTCTCTCTCTCTCTCTCTCTCTCTCTCTCTCTCTCTCTCTCTCTCTCTCTCTCTCTCTCGTTCGCTTGCTTTCACTCAGGGATAATCAGTGACACATTCAGACAGGTCGGTAGTGTCAAGGCAGCAGCCTTAGGGTGCCTCAGGCCCCAGAGCTGATATCCCAGGCACACACTCACACTCTCTCACACACACCGACACACAATTCCTGTTGGAAGGGGACGCATAAGCCTCAGCTCCTACAATGTCCCTGTACCCCTACCTAATCAGTCAAACATGCACAAATGGGCACTGCACTCCCTTGCCAGCCCCCCACACTCCTAAACACCTGACCAGGTGCCCAGCCAGACATGCTACCCACATCCCTCAACCCACTGGCCCACTGTCCAGTCCTGAGAAATCACACATAGGAACATGTGCTCGCCACCCCCCACCCACACCAACCCCCAAATCCTTGACTCTGTCCAGTCATGTACAACTGGCACATCCCCCAACACCCACCCTTCTAGTCAGGGATGACAGGCAGATCCCCCAACACCCACCCTTCTAGTCAGGGATGACAGGGACATCCCCCACACCCACCCTTCTAGTCAGGGATGACAGGGACATCCCCCAACACCCACCCTTCTAGTTAGGGATGACAGGCACATCCCCCAACACCCACCCTTCTAGTCAGGGATGACAGGGACATCCCCCAACACCCACCCTTCTAGTCAGGGATGACAGGCACATCCCCCAACACCCACCCTTCTAGTCAGGGATGACAGGCACATCCCCCAACACCCACCCTTCTAGTCAGGGATGACAGGAACATCCCCCAACACCCACCCTTCTAGTCAGGGATGACAGGCACATCCCCCAACACCCACCCTTCTAGTCAGGGATGACAGGCACATCCCCCAACACCCACCCTTCTAGTCAGGGATGACAGGAACATCCCCCAACACCCACCCTTCTAGTCAGGGATGACAGGAACATCCCCCAACACCCACCCTTCTAGTCAGGGATGACAGGCACATCCCCCAACACCCACCCTTCTAGTCAGGGATGACAGGCACATCCCCCAACACCCACCCTTCTAGTCAGGGATGACAGGCACATCCCCCAACACCCACCCTTCTAGTCAGGGATGACAGGCCAATCCCCCAACACCCACCCTTCTACTCAGGGATGACAGGCACATCTCTCACACCCACCCCTCTAGTCAGGGATGACAGGCCAATCCCCCCCACCCACCCCTCTACTCAGGGATGACAGGCACATCCCTCACACCCACCCCTCTAGTCAGGGATGACAGGCAAATCCCCCAACACCCACCCTTCTAGTCAGGGATGACAGGCCAATCCCCCCACATCCACCCCTCTACTCAGGGATGACAGGCACATCCCCCCACATCCACCCCTCTACTCAGGGATGACAGTTTTCTTCCCCCAACACCCAGCCTTCTAGTCAGGGATGACAGGCACATACACACACAAACACCTTGATGCTCCATGCCCCCACTCTAGCTGACTGAACCACACACCCCCTACACCCACTAGAGGTCATAAGAACACACCCCCTAACCCACTAGAGGTCATGAAGACACCTCCTAATACATTAGAGATCATGAAGACACACCCCTTAACCCACTAGAGGTCATGAAGACACACCCCCTTACCTTGGACATTCTGGAGTTAGATGAAAACACACCCCCTTACCTTGGACATTCTGCAGTTAGATGAAGACACACCCCCTTACCTTGGACATTCTGCAGTTAGATGTAGACACACCCCCTTACCTTGGACATTCTGCAGTTAGATGTAGACACACCCCCTTACCTTGGACATTCTGCAGTTAGATGAAGACACACCCCCTTACCTTGGACATTCTGCAGTTAGATGTAGACACACCCCCTTACCTTGGACATTCTGCAGTTAGATGTAGACACACCCCCTTACCTTGGACATTCTGCAGTTAGATGTAGACACACCCCCTTACCTTGGACATTCTGCAGTTAGATGTAGACACACCCCCTTACCTTGGACATTCTGCAGTTAGATGTAGACACACCCCCTTACCTTGGACATTCTGCAGTTAGATGTAGACACACCCCCTTACCTTGGACATTCTGCAGTTAGATGTAGACACACCCCCTTACCTTGGACATTCTGCAGTTAGATGTAGACACACCCCCTTACCTTGGACATTCTGCAGTTAGATGTAGACACACCCCCTTACCTTGGACATTCTGCAGTTAGATGAAGACACACCCCCTTACCTTGGACATTCTGCAGTTAGATGAAGACACGCCCCCTTACCTTGGACATTCTGCAGTTAGATGTAGACACACCTCCACTCTGTGTAACACTGTAAGAAAACAACATTTAGATCAAAACAAACACAGCGATTCCAACTTCTATGAAGCCCAACGCAGACCAGGGTATAATAGTTCTGCTCTTGTTGTCGCCACATCAGAGGCACTATAAAGGAGATAGTAACTACAGTATTATTGCTCTGTGTGCATCAATGAAATCCTTCCCCTGGTTGTATATGTGTATAATGTTCCTACCTTTCCTTCCGCACATTGTGTCTGTCCTCACTGGTGACAGCTAGCTGACGTCACAGAGGAAAGGAAACATACAGCTTCTATCACTGTGGCAACAGACTCTGTGCGACACGGACACGCTCTCTCCATGACTCACCTTCATAGTCTGGCCAGACACATACACATTAACACACACACACACACACATCACACACACACACACACACACACATCACACACACACACACACACACACACACACACACACACACACACACACACACACACACACACACACACACACACACACACACACACACACACACACACACACACACACACACTGCACACTGGAGGCTGGAGACAGAGTGATTAAAGGTGATTATCATTAGATCTGCTTGATTAGTCACATCACACACACACACACACACACACACACACACACACACACACACACACACACACACACACTCACACACACACACACACCACATTTCTGTGGATACGCCCTCCATCCTCTGCATGGTACAAAATGTCTGAAAGTGTTGTCCTAGAACAGGCTGTGTGTGTGAGGTGGGAAACAGGCCAAGCAGAGGAGAGGGATGTGCAGGGATCTCTGTATGTGTGTGAGTGTGAGTGTGAGTGTGGGTGTGAGTGTGAGTGTGAGTGTGAGTGTGAGTGTGAGTGTGTGTGTGTGTGTGTGTGTGTGTGTGTGTGTGTGTGTGTGTGTGTGTGTGTGTGTGTGTGTGTGTGTGTGTGTGTGTGTGTGTGTGTGTGTGTGTGTGTGTGTGTGTGTGTGTGTGTGTGTGTGTGTGTGTGTGTGTGTGTGTGAGGGTGTGTGTGCTTACAAGCAGGTGAGGAGGACGTTCACTGGCTGAGACAGAGGCTTCAGCTGACTGATCCATTTACACACATCCACAACGGCTCCTGGGTCCTCTACACACAGAAAGGCTGATTAGAGAGACAGAGACAGAAAGAGAGAGAGAGAGAGGGGGGGAGGAGAGGAGACGTTCTTCCTGCCAGGAGAGTGTGACCTTCAATCCACCGCCCCATCCCTCTATCCTTCTGTCCATATCCACTCCTCTATCCAAGGAGGCTACAGTCGATTGCATGGCAGGTCATTTGTGCACTATTGGAGATTAAAGTTTAATTAGGTAGAGCAGAGTTATGTAGGCCTTAGTGGAGTGGAATAAGGAGAGAGAGGGGGGGCAGCGAGGGAGATGGAGAGAGAGAAGAAGAGAAAGAGGGAGATGGCGAGGGTGAGAGATAAGAGAGCGAGGGAGAGAGGGATTCAATTCCTCTTTTCATCAACAAAGAACAAAGACTAGCGACTCCCCCTCCCCTCTGCCAGGCTTGGCAGAGTTCCACGGCCACATTCACACTCAGCCATCCCTGTCCACAGACACACACACACACACACATAATGCCACACTGCACCACATGGAGACTGGAGACTGCAGACAGAGGAGCAGAAGGAGGGAGAGAAGGAGAGAAGGAGAGAAGGAGAGATAGAGAGAGAGAGAGAGAGAGAGAGGGAGAGGAGGAAGAAAATGAAAAATAATTAAAGAGTGCACAGCATCCTTTTATCTTCCTCATCCTCTCCCAGAGTGATAAACTCCCTGAGCATCACGAAAACAGTTTGTGACTGACAGCAGTTGTGTCACCTGACAGGTCTCACAGCACCTCCACCTGAGACTCAGCCTTATGGTCTATCTCTCTCTCCTCTCCTCCATTCTCTCTTGTGCTTTCCTCCATCTCAGATACAGTGTTTTGTTCTCTCTTCTCCTTTTTATTTCCATTTTGTCTGTCTATCCTGTTTTCTGTTCCTCTCTCTCCTTCCTTCCATCTTTCCCACCATCTGAGAGAGCCCTCGTTCTACTTTTCATCTCTCCATCTCTCTATTTCTGTCCCTCTTTCTCTCTACTTCTCCTTATTTCCCTCCATCTCAGACACAGCCCAATGATCTCTCCTCTCCTCTCTTCCTGTCTATCCATTCTTATCTCTTCCTCTTACTCTGTCCATCTATTTCACTTTCTGTCTCCCCAATGCAGGATGGCAGGTGCTTTGTAGGGTTTATCTGCTGTGAAGGCTAGCTTTAATGTTAGCTTTAGTGTTAGCTTTAGTGTAAGTGTCAGTGTCAGTGTCAGTGTCAGTGTCAGTGTCAGTGTCAGTGTCAGTGTCAGTGTTAGCTTTAGTGTTAGTGTTAGCTTTAGTGTTTGCGTTAGCTTTAGTGTTAGCGTTAGCTTTCGTGTTAGTGTTAGTGTTAGCGTTAGCTTAGTGTTAGTGCTAGCGGTAGCATTGGCCTATAGCTGGATCCTTCCACCCAGAGCCCAAGAGAGGGTAAGCTACCTCTCTCCTCACCAACCCTGCTCTCCCTTCCCCCCCTCTCCCACCATCTCCCTCTCTCCTCACCGACCCTGCTCTCCCTTCCCGCTCTCTCCCATCTCACTCTCTCCTCGCCGGCCTGCTCTCCCTTCCCCCTCTCTCCCACCATCTCCCTCTCTCCTCACCGACCCTGCTCTCCCTTCCCGCTCTCTCCCACCATCTCCCTGTCTCCTCACCAACCCTGCTCCCCCTTCCTCCTCTCTACCACCCTCTCCCTCTCTCCTCACTGACCCTGCTCTCCCTTCCCGCTGTTTCCCACCATCTCCCTCTCTCCTCACCAACCCTGCTCTCCCTTCCCCTCTCTCCCACCATCTCCCTCTCTCCTCACTGATCCTGCTGTCCCTTCCCCCTCTCTCCCACCATCTCCCTCTCTCCTCACTGACCCTGCTCTCCCTTCCCCCTCTCTCCCACCATCTCCCTCTCTCCTCACCGACCCTGCTCTCCCTTCCCCCTCTCTCCCACCATCTCCCTCTCTCCTCACCCACCCTGCTCTCCCTTCCCCCTCTCTCCCACCATCTCCCTCTCTCCTCACCGACCCTGCTCTCCCTTCCCGCTCTCTCCCACCATCTCCCTCTCTCCTCACCAACCCTGCTCTCCCTTCCTCCTCTCTACCACCCTCTCCCTCTCTCCTCACTGACCCTGCTCTCCCTTCCCGCTGTCTCCCACCATCTCCCTCTCTCCTCACCAACCCTGCTCTCCCTTCCCCTCTCTCCCACCATCTCCCTCTCTCCTCACTGATCCTGCTGTCCCTTCCCCCTCTCTCCCACCATCTCCCTCTCTCCTCACCGACCCTGCTCTCCCTTCCCCCTCTCTCCCACCATCTCCCTCTCTCCTCACCGACCCTGCTCTCCCTTCCCCCTCTCTCCCACCATCTCCCTCTCTCCTCACCGACCCTGCTCTCCCTTCCCGCTCTCTCCCACCATCTCCCTCTCTCCTCACCAACCCTGCTCTCCCTTCCCGCTCTCTCCCACCATCTCCCTCTCTCCTCACCGACCCTGCTCTCCCTTCCCCCTGTCTCCCACCATCTCCCTCTCTCCTCACCAACCCTGCTCTCCCTTCCCCCTCTCTCCCACCATCTCCCTCTCTCCTCACTGATCCTGCTGTCCCTTCCCCCTTTCTCCCACCATCTCCCTCTCTCCTCACCAACCCTGCTCTCCCTTCCTCCTCTCTACCATCCTCTCCCTATCTCCTCACCGACCCTGCTCTCCATTCCCCTCTCTACCACCCTCCCCCTCTCTCCTCACCAACCCTGCTCTCCCTTCCCCCTCTCTCCCTCTCTCCTCACCGACCCTGCTCTCCCTTCCCCCTCTCTCCCACCATCTCCCTCTCTCCTCACCGACCCTGCTCTCCCTTCCCCCTCTCTCCCACCATCTCCCTCTCTCCTCACCTTACCTGCTCTAATTTCATATATACTATCAGTGTATTAATGACTGAAAAAGCTTTTAGTGTCAGCCAGTCTGAGCCTGTGTCCCAAATGGCACACTATTCCCTACATATGGGCCCTGGTCAAAAGTAGTGCACTATATACGATCTAATTTGGGACGCATCATGGGTACGGATGGCTTTCCATGTGCCAAATACCCCTGTCTGTTCCTGAGGTAACAGTGGTGCTGTTGATAAGCAAGGAGAGAGCCAAGCTGGCATGAATAGAACGAAAGAGAGAGGGAGAGGGGGTTAGAGGGAGAGGGAGGGGGAATGGGATAGAAAGGGAGAGAGAGAGAGAGAGAGAGAGAGAGAGAGAGAGAGAGAGAGAGAGAGAGAGAGAGAGAGAGAGAGAGAGAGAGAGAGAGAGAGAGAGAGAGAGAGAGAGAGAGAGAGAGAGAGAGAGAGAGAGAGAGAGAGAGAGAGAGAGAGAGAGAGAGAGAGAGAGAGATAGAGAGATAGAGAGATATCAAGGGCACCTTCTGGGAAGAGCCTGAAGGCACTGCTGTCTAGAAAAACACCAGAATATACTGATGCTCCAGTATGGACAAATCCAGTGCAGCCCTACAGGGGCTCACACACACACATGTACAGTATGCAAAGTCACACACCTGCACACAGGCATGCTCACATACCAGCCAGGTCTCCCGTGATACAAGTCAGTATTCAACGTCCCTCCATGTCTGAGGACATCAGGAGATTATGTGGAAACTGGCCACCAGGGGCAACAGTGAGCGCTGTTCCCTTCAAGTAGGTTTCAGTTTTGCTGGTCCCAAAGGTTGCATGTCCAGCAACAGAAAGTCATTTTTTATATTTTTGTTTCAAGCCTATCTTAAACATTAACCCTTACCTTAACCATTCAGAGTTAATGCCTAACCATAAGATTTCGGAGTTAATGTCTAAACTTAACCTTAAACACTTTGAAATTTGACATTTTGAACAACTTCAAAACGTTTGAGAAACATGGATGAGCGTTTAATTCTGCCGTGAGACTGAGAGCTTGTTCCACAGACACACACACACATGTATACTCACAAGCAAAAGGCACTCATTGAAACATAAAGTACAACACATGTACACACATATACACACTTGCACACACACGCACACACACATTGATACACACACAAACCTTCAGTTAAAGCACTGTATGAGTTTCACATGCTATTGTCCTCACCATCTCTCTCTAACTGGGTGACAGTATAAAGCCCTGTATCATCCCATCCCTTCTCCCTCTCCGCCCCGTTTCTCTCTCTCCGTCTCAATTTGATCATTCTCTCTCTTCTTCCCTCTCTCTCTCTCTAGAGCAGAGTGATGCAACGTTGAACTACACACATACACACACACACACAGAGACACAACCACACACACACACAGACAAACAAACACAGACACACTGCTTTAGACCCACTTCAGAGAGACTGAGAGCCTGAGCTCCTGAATAATGCTGTCACACACCAAGGAAAGACACGTGCACACACAGACACACACACACACACACACAAAACAGGTCTAAGAGTTTTCCTTGGTCCAGACTGGATGTGTATGTGGTGTGTAAGTGGCGGTTGGGTGAGACACGTGGGTATGTTGTGGTTCTGATTATGCAGGAAGAGAATAATCCACACACTCCCTGAGGCAGTGGAAGAAACAGAGTTGGTCTGGCACACACACACACACACACACAAAAAGCAGGAGAGAAGTATGGGGTGGAACGTACAAAGAGATGAGAGTTGACATAACACATACTCACATGCACACACATACACACACACGCACACACATACACACACACATACTCCTCAAAAGTTTGGACAAACCTACTCACTCAAGGGTTTTCCTTTATTTTGACTATTTCCTATATTGTATATATCAAAACTATGAAATAACACATATGGAATCATGTAGTAACCAAAAAAGTTTTCAACAAATAAAAAAATTATATTTGAGATTCTTCAAAGTAGCCACCCTTTGCCTTGATGACAGTTTTGCACACTCTTGGCATTCTCTCAACCAGGTTCATGAGGTAGTCGCCTGGAATGCATTTCAATTAACAGGTGTGCCTTGTTATAAGTTAATTTGTAGAATTTATTTCCTTAATTCGTTTGAGTCAATCAGTTGTGTTGTGACAAGGTAGGGGTGGTATACAGACAGCCCTATTTGGTAAAAGACCAAGTCCATATTATAGAAAATACAGCTCAAATAAGCAAAGAGAAAAGACAGCCCATCATTACTTTAAGACATGAAGGTCAGTCAATACAGAACATTTCAAGCGCTATGATGAAACTGGCTCTCATGAGGACCACCACAGGAAAGGAAGACCCAGAGTTACCTCTGCTGCAGAGGATAAGTTCATTAGAGCCTCAGGAATTGCAGCCCAAATAAATGCATCACAGAGTTCAAGTAACAGACACATCTCCACATCAACTGTTCAGAGGAGACTGCGTGAATCAGGCCTTCATGGTCGAATTGCTGCAAAAAAAACACTACTAAAGGACACCAATAAGAAAAATAGACTTGCTTTAGACAGGAAACACGAGCAATGGACATTAGACCGGTGGAAATCTGTCCTTTGGTCTGATGAGTCCAAATTTGAGATTTTTGGTTCCAACCGCCGTGTCTTTGTGAGATGCAGAGTAGGTGAACGGATGATCTCTGCATGTGTGGTTCCCACCGGGAAGCATGGAGGAGAAGGTGTGATGGAGTGGTGCTTTGCTGGTGACACTGTCAGTGATTTAATTAGAATTCAAGGCACACTTAATCAGCGTGGCTACCACAGCATTATGCAGAGAAAAGCCATCCCATCTAGTTTGTGCTTTTTAAAAAAATCATAATTCAACCTTTATTTAACTAGGCAAGTCAGTTAAGAACACATTCTTATTTACAATGACGGCCTTCACCAGCCAAACCCGGACGACACTTGGCCAATTTTGTGCCGCTCTATGAGACTACCAATCACGACCGGTTGTGATACAGCCTGGAATCGAACCAGGGTGTCTGTTAAGATGGCACCGAAGAGGATGGCTGACGTTTTACATGCCCGTAACCAATTGTGATATTTATTATTTTTTTGTGTTTTTTGTAACTTATTTTTTACTTATTTTGTACATAATGTTGCTGCTACCGCCGCTTATGACCAAAGATAACTTCTGGACATCAGAACTGGGATTACTCACCACGAACTGGAAGAAGCTTTTTCCTTAAACAAGTCCGATGAGAAGAATATGCTGTCCTGGCAACAGGCCCAGATCACCATAATTTTCGTGAAGAAAGGACAGGGGAAAAGAGGACGCAGATCAGATTTTGAGAATCCGTAGGCGAGTCAGTAAACTCCCACTGACATCAATTCTGCTTGCTAACATGCAATCATTGGAAAATAAAATGTATGAACTACGATTACGATTATCCTACCAACGGGACATTAAGAACTGTAATATCTTATGTTTCACTGAGTCGTGGCTGAACGACGACACGGATAATATAGAGCTGGAGTGATTTTTAATGCACCGGCAGAACAGACAAGCTATGTCTGGTAAGACGAGGGATGGGGGTGTGTCTTTTTGTCAATAACAACTGGTGCTCGATGTTAAATATTAAAGAAGTCTTGAGTTATTGCTCGCCTGCGGTAAAGTACCTTATGACCACACTATCTACCAAGAGAGTTCTCATCTATAATATTCGTAGACGTCTATTTACCACCACAGACCGATGCTGGCACTAAGACCTCAACCAACTCAACCAACTCTATGCCATAAAAAATGCTCACCCAGAATCAGTGCTCCTTGTGGCCGGAGACTTTAATGCAGGCAAACTTATATCAGTTTTAACACATTTTTACCATCATGTTACATGTGCAACCAAAGGGGAAAAAACTCTAGACCACATTTACTCCACACACATAGATGCATACAACGCTCTCCCCAGCCCTCCATTTTGCAAATCTGACCATAATTCTATCCTCCTGACTCCTGCTTACAAGCAGAAACTAAAGCAGGAAGTACCAGTGACTCGCTCAATATGGAAGTGGTTAGATGACGAGGATGCTACGCTACAGGACTATTTTGCTAGCACAGACTGGAATATTTTCCGGGATTCATCCAATGGCATTGAGGAGTATACCACCTCAGTCATCGGCTTCATCAATAAGTGCATCGACGACGTCGTCCCTACAGTGACCGTACGTACATATCCCAACCAGAAGCCATGGATTACAGGCAACATCTGCATCGAGCTAATGGCTAGAGCTGCCGCAAAGAGTGGGAAACTAACCTGGACGCCTATAAGAAATCCTGTTATGCCCTCAGACGATCCATCAAACAAGCAAAGCGTCAATACAGGATTAAGATTGAATCCTACTACACCGGCTCTGACGCTCGTCAGATGTGGCAGGACTTGAAAACTATTAAGGAATACAAAGGGAAACCCAGACGCAAGCTGCCCAGTGACGCGAGCCTACAACATGAGCTAAATGCATTTTATGCTCGCTTCAAGGCAAGCAACACTGAAGCATGCACAAGAGCACGAGTTGTTCTGGACGACTGTGTGATAACACTCTCAGTAGCCGATGTGAGCAAGACCTTTAAACAGGTCAACATTCACAAAGCCGCAGGGCCAAATGGATTACCAGGACGTGTACCCAAAGGATGCGCAGACCAACTGGCACGAGTCTTCACTGACATTTTCAACCTCTCTGTGACTGAGTCTGTAATACCTATATGTTTCAAGCAGATCACCATAGTCCCTGTGCCTAAGGAAGCGAAGGTAACCTACCTAAATTATTACCGCCCCGTAGCACTCACGTCGGTAGCCATGAAGTGCTTTGAAAGGCTGGTCGTGGCTGGTCATGGCTCACATCAACAGCCTCCTCCCATCATCCACACTGCGCTTTCCCACCGGGACAAAAGGAACACCTACGTGAGAATGCTGTTCATTGACTACAGCTCAGCATTCAACACCATAGTGCTCATGAAGCTCATCACTAAGCTAAGGACCCTGGGACTGAACACCTCCCTCTGCAACTGGATCCTGGACTTCCTGATGGTCCACCCCCCAGGTGGTAAGGGTAGGCAACAAAATGTCAGCCACGCTGATCCTCAACACTGGAGCCCCTCAGGGGTGTGTACTTAGTCCCCTCCTGTACTCCCTGTTCACCCACGACTGTGTGGCCAAAAACAACTCCAACACCATCCTTAAGTTTGCTGACGACACAAGACTGGTAGGCCTGGACCCCAACAACGATGAAACAGCCTATAGGGAGGAGATCAGAGAACTGTCAGTGTGGCGCCAGGACAACACTCTCCCTCAATGTGAGCAAGACAAAGGAGCAATCGTGGACTACAGGAAAAGGCAGGCCGAACAGGCCCCCATTAACATCAACGGTGCTGTAGTGGAGCGGGTAAAGAGTTTCAAGTTCCTTGGTGTCCACATCACAAACGATCTACCATGGTCCAAACACACCAAGACAGTTGTGAAGAGGGCACGACAAAACCTTTTCCTCCTCAGGAGACTGAAAAGATTTGGCATGGGTCCCCAGATCCTCAAAAAGTTCTACAGCTGCACCATAGAGAGCATCCTGACCGGTTGCATCACCGCCTGGTATGGCAACTGCTCGGCATCTGACCATAAGGCGCTACAGAGGGTAGTGCGTACGGCCCAGTACATCACTGGGGCCAAGCTTTCTGCCATCCAGGACCTATATAATAGGCAGTGTCAGAGGAAAGGCCATAAAATTGTCAGAGACTCCAGTCACCCAAGTCATAGACTGTTTTCTCTGCTATCGCACGGCAAGCGGTACCGGAGCGCAAAGTCTTTGACCAAAAGGCTCCTTAATAACAGCTTCTATCCCGAAGCCATAAGACTGCTAAACAATTTATCAAATGGCCACCAAACTATTACATTGACCCTCCCTCCATTTGTTTTTACACTGCTGCTACTTGCTGTTTATTACCTATGCGTAGTCACTTCACCCCTATCTACATGTACAAATTACCTCTAACCTGTACCCCCACACACTGACTTGGTACTGGTACCCCCTGTATATGGGGTGGCAGGTAGCCTAGTGGTTAGAGCGTTGGACTTGTAACCGATGGGTTGCAAAATCGAATTCCCGAGCTGACAAGGTAAAAATCTGTAATTCTGCCCCTGAACAAGGCAGTTAACCCACTGTTCCTAGGCCGTCATTGAAAATAAGAATTTGTTCTTAACTGACTTGCCTAGATAAATAAAGGTAAATAATCATATAGCCTCGTTATTGTGTTACATTTTAGTTAAGGGCTTGTAAGTAAGCATTTCCCGGTAAGGTCTACACTTGTTGTATTCGGTGCTTGTGACAAATAAAGTTTTATTTGATTTGATTCAGTGACGCCTCAAGCACTGAGATGCAGTGCCTTAGACCGCTGCGCCACTCGAGAGCCTGCTTAGTGGGACTATCATATGTTTTTCAACAGGACAATGACCCAACACACCTCCAGGCTGTGTAAGGGCTATTTGACCAGGAAGGAGAGTGATGGAGTGCTGCATCAGATGACCTGTCCTCCACAATCACCCGGCCTCAACCCAATTGAGATGGTTTGGGATGAGTTGGACTGCAGAGTGAAGTAAAAGCAGCCAACAAGTGCTCAGCATATGTGGGAACTCCTCAAGACTGTTGGGAAAGCATTCCAGGTGAAGCTGGTTGAGAAAATGCCAAGAGTGCAAAGCTGTTATCAAGGCAAAGGGTGGCTACTTTGAAGAATCTAAAATCTAAAATATATTTTAATTTGTTTAACACTTTTTTGGTTACTACATGATTCCATATGTGTTATTTCATAGTTTTGATGTCTTCACTACTATTCTACAATGTAGAAAATAGTTTTAAAAAAGAAAGAAAAATACTTGAATGAGTAAGTGTGTCCAAACTTTTGACTGGTTCTGTATGTGTGTGCTTGTGTGTGTGTGTGTATGTGTATGTATTTGTGTGTGTGTGTGCGTGCGTTCGTGCACGCATGTGTGTTTCTCCACCCAGCAGGGGTGTCACAGCGGAGGCAGGGCCTGATCAAAGCATCTCCACTGCTCCAGTGGAGCAGATGACCGGGTACCGGGGTGACAAACACACATACACAGACAAACACACACACACAAACACACACACACACACAGACACACACCACATCACACCGCGCCATGCTGAGCCACTTCCCACCCTGTTCATCATAACACCGGTCTATACACCTCCGCCTGTTTGTTCACTCTTTCCCCAGATTCTGATCCTGCATGTGTGTCTAGGAGAGAGATCGTGTGTGTTTGTGTGTTCCCTATATACAATGTCTTGCGAAAGTATTCACCCACCTTGGCATTTTTCCTATTTTGTTGCCTTACAACCTGGAATTAAAGTAGATTTTTGGGGGGTGTGTATCGTTTGATTTACACAACATGCCTACCACTTTGAAGATGCAAAATGTGCAAAATATGCCAAATAAAAAACAGAAAGTGTGCACTTGAGCGTGCATAACAATTCTTATTTTTTTAACAAGTCATTTTATTCATTTCACTTCATCAATTTGGACTATTTTGTGTACGTCCATTACATGAAATCCAAATAAAAATCTATTTAAATTACAGGTTGTAATGCAACAAAATAGGAAAAATGCCAAGGGGGATGAATACTTTTGCAAGGCACTGTAGTCCACTACTGTTGACCAGGGTACCATTTGTGATGCAGTCTCATCATCAGGGCTTGGTAATCTACCTTAGAGCCCACATAGCATCTATCTCACTCTACCTCTACCGCTTGAGACCTGCATTCTCTCTCTTTCTCTCTCCTCTTCTTTTACTACCTCTTTTTTCCCTCATTCACTGTTTCTCTCCTCTGCAATTCCTCTCTCTTCTCTCTCACAAACACACACACACACACACGCACGCACGCACGCTCACACGCACACACGCACACACACACACATTGACAGGCAGAGGAAGTAGTGATCGATCGGGGAGGCAAAACCTCTTACTGTGCCTAGCCCACTGTTCCCTACTCCCTCCCTCCCTACTCACACACACACACACACATACTGACACACACACATGCACCTGCGCACACACACACACACACACATACTGACTCACACAAACACTCACCTGCACACACACACACTTCTACCACCCTCTATGATGGGCATCTCATTTAGAGCAGTGATGGGTGCAAAGTAAACGATTCCCCTGTTTCACCTTGTGATAGGTCCAGGTAAGAGAGGAGAGATAGAATAGAGAGGAGAGAGATAGAACAGAAAGAGAGAGAGAGAGAGAGAGAGAGAGAGAGAGAGAGAGAGAGAGAGAGAGAGAGAGAGAGAGAGAGAGAGAGAGAGATCAGGATATCAAGGGCACCTTCTGGGAAGTGCCTGGAGGCCCTGCTGTCTAGAAAAACAGTTGAATATACTGGGGACACCTTGGCATGGTGTATACGGCATCAATGACATCCGTCCTGCACTAAGAGGCAGAAAAGCACACATACACTCGTTCTCTCTTCTCCCTCTATCTATTTTCTCTCTCTTTATCTCTCCCTCTCTCTAATCCCTCTCCCTTCCCCGTTCTCCTCTCTCTCTTGATCTCTCCCTCTCGGTCTTTATCTCTCCCTCTCTATCTTTCTCCGCTCCAGTCATCACTGCGTTACCATGTCAACAAAGCCAGGTTTAGTCCTTCAAAGGCCCAGTTCTGCAGCTGCCCACTGGAGTTGACCGCTAGTCAGACGGAGAAAGGCGAAGGACAGAAAGACAGAAAGAAGGAGAAACAGAGAAAGGGAATGATAAATGCAAAGGGTGAAAGGTAAAGAAGAGGTTCTGTGCTAATGACGGTAAAGTGTCAGATGGAGAGATAGTGGTGAAGGACAGAGACTGACAGAAAGACAAAGAGAGAAAAGGAGGGATAATAGGTAGCTAGTCAGACAAAGAGTGAGTGGTGAAAGACAGAGAGAGAACAAAAGAAAGAGAAAAAGAAAAGGAGGGATGAATAAGCAGGTATAAAAGAGGTAGTGTGCAAATGAAGGTCGAGCGAGGCCATTGCTATATGACGCTGGCGTATTCATATGTAGTTAGATCATGGCGAGGCTATTGCATACAACAATAGTCTTGTTAGAGGACTTGACTCGGGAGTACAAGGAAATAGATTATTCAGCCCACTCATAATCTGTCTGTTAAGAGGTAAAGGTATGGAGCACCGTTTGGGTCTTTGTGTGTCAAAAAAGATGCACGTCACATAACACTATTTGAAGCATCAAATAAGCTTGTTGACCAATCAGGACCTGAATATGACTGCACGTTACATAATAATTAAAAACGTTCATGAATGTTTTAATCACAGCCTCGCACATTGGATATAGTTGCGGAGAGTCCCTGTAATCCTAGATTCAGATCATTCAGGTGAGAAAAAACATCACCCAGATAGACCAGTCGTGTGAGAAACTCGTCATCATGCAAGCGGTCAGACAAGTGAAAATGATGGTCAGTAAAGAAAAGTTTAACCTTGTCTCTCAATTTTAAAAAAACATGTCAATACTTTGCCCCTTGATAACCAGAGCTTCTGTATGTTGTAAAAACGTTACATGGTCGCTGCCTATATCATTGCATAGTGCAGAAAATACACAAGGGCCTTGCTTTAACAAAGTTAACCATTTTCACTGTAGTGTCCAAAACTTCTTTCAAGCTGTCAGGCATTCCCTTGGCAGCAAGAGCCTCACGGTGGATGCTGCAGTGTACCCAAGTGGCGTCGGGTGCAACTGCTTGCACGCACGTTACCACTCCACTATGTCTCCCTGTCATGGCTTATGAGTACAGATACCAACACATCTTGACATCAGTACAGATACCAACACATCTTGACCACCAAAGTCCATTTGATGTCACAAAGCTGTCCAGTACTTAAAAAAAATATCCTCTCCTGTTGTCCTGGTCGGCAGAAGAGGATGTCTTCCATAATTGACACCCCATAAACATAACAGACATATACCAGGAGCTGTGCCAGGCCTGCCACAACGGTTGACTCATCCAGCTGTAACGCATACAATTCACTTGCTTGTATGCGAAGCAGTAATTGTTTCAAAACATCTCCTGCCATGTCACTGATGAGTCGTGAAACAGTGTTGTTTGACGAAGGCATTGTCTGTATAGTTTCTTTGGCCTTTTCCCCACCATTGCCCCAGCCATATCTGCGGCAGCAGAAAGAATTAAGTCCTCCACAATAGTATGGGACTTGCCTGTCCTAGCCACTCGGTAGCTAGCCCGTGGCTTATTTTTCAAATTGGCACTTTTTGTTTCTAAGTGTCTGCGCAAGAGTGAAGGTTTCATTGATATTACATTTGCACATAAAACACACTGTGGCTGAGGAAAGGTACTACTCCCAGTATAAGTGAACCCCAAATCAATGTAGTTATCATCCTATTTGCGCCTCCTCGATGGTCCAACATCTCTGTCTGTTGTTCTGTGCTTACTCGGGTAAGGGGGCAGTAGCTCTTCAGCTGCATCAGATTCACAATTGTCAGTGTCCATGCTAGCTGGGCTAACAACAAATGTAGAATTACTGATGCTAGCATTGGATGTGCTCGTGGAAGCAGAACTTGCGTCGTCAACAGGTGCAGTACTACCAGTAGAGCTGGTATGTGTCTCTATGGATGCGGGCCTTACTAAATGGACTGTTCGGAAATGTGAAGAAGAAAATATTTAAAAAATAAAAGATACATTTTTAAAAATGTGAATCACATTTTTATTTGGCGTACCCCCGACGGCATTACACGTAGTACCCCAGTTTGGGAATACCTGCAGTGAAAGAATACCATGCTATTGTTTGAGGAGAGTGCACAATTATGAACTTGAAAATGCATTAATAAATCAATTAAGCACATTTGGGCAGTCTTGATACAACATTTTGAACAGATATGCAATGGTTCATTTGATCAGTCTAAAACGTTGCACATAAACTGCTGCCATCTAGTGGCCAAAATATAAATTGTGCCTTGGCTGGAATAATACATCATGACATTTCTCTTTAATTTCAAAGAGGATGGTACAAAAAAAATCATGTTTTTTTTTGTATTATCTTTTACCAGATCGAATGTGTTATATTGGATCCTTAAGTTAAGTAGTTACTACACATTGATTACACTATCACTTGTACTTCATATGTCATAGCGATTCACCGATATGTATGCTATGATGCTGGTAAAGTTTTGTCTCGTGCACCTGCTGCCGCCATATGACCACAGACACCCTTCCCCAAGCTCTGACAGTGCTGGTAAAAAAAAGAAGCTAGCTAGCTTATGGATGCAAACAATGTTCTTCCCCAAAAACATAGCAAAACGACATAACCGGGTCAGTAGCTATAGTTATCTAGCTAGGTGTCATCATTTAAATACCCCTAATTTATAAAACAGTTCTTATTTGATGAATGATGCTCGAACCCACCTATGTCAAGCTAGCCACAATAAGGACTAGCCACAATAGCGGAATGTGCGATTCGCCTTCAAAATAAAAGTCTCTAATTGAAAGTGATACAAATAGTGGAATCATGCCATAATGGAATAGATCATGCTAAACGAGTTTGGAATGTTGTTATATAAATTTAACACAAGACAATATTTTGTTAATTTGACAGAAATCTGTTAAAATCACACAGTGGCTGTATTAGACTTTATAATTGCTTTGGGGGCCTGCTTATTTCACTACTGTCACGATCATGTGTAGAGACGGACCAAGGCACAGCGGAGGTTGAGTTCCACATCTTTATTTCTAAGTGAAACTTTAGCTAAGCAAAAAACAAAACAATAAAGAAACCATGAAATGTGACTAAGTGGTGTACATGCACAAAATACAAAACAATATCCCACAAACACAGGTGGGAAAAACAGCTACTTAAATATGATCCCCAATTAGAGACAACGATTACCAGCTGCCTCTAATTGGGAATCATACAAATCACCAACATAGAAATAATAACCAAGAAAACCACATAGAAATAATAAACTAGAATACCCCTCCCCCCCCCCCCCCCCGTCGTCAGACCCTGACCTACTTCACCATAGAGAAACAATGGCTCTCTATGGTCAGGGCGTGACAACTACAGCCTTACCTAAGGATTGTGGATCAATGTCATGGGGTATCAGCCTACTCAGTGACACCCACAGAACATTAGCATCGTAGCTCTAATTGCAGGACTCTGAAACCACTGTGAATTGAGACACATTTAATGTGCCAATCAACCTACACTATTCCAGAGGAAAAACAATACAACATGGATGTTTTGGAGCCTGATAACTCTGAGGAGGATTTTGGGGAAAAAAACACTTGGGTACTGAGTAGACTGATACCCCATTTCATTGAACCCCAATCCTTATGTAAGGCTCTACAATATGAACCTCAATACGCACAATAGGCTGACTTGGGCTGGTAATTTCCCACAGTCAAAGTCCTGCGTAAGCTCTTCACAGTTGTGTTCTGTAGATGTCACCAAGTAGACTGATACCATACCTCCAACCTTGCTTAACATTATCTAGTTTAAATATGGCATGATTCCACCAATTGTAACCTGAGTCATTTTCGTCAGGGGACTTTTATTTAGAAAGAAAATGGCAAATTCCACTATTGTGGCTATACCTTATTGTGGCTAGCTTCGCAACACATAACCCGGTCCAGTCAAGCCTCACTAGCCAGATGAAGCTAGCTGGCAGCTTATAACTTTAGTTTTGGGAAACAGGGTTAAGTAGCTGGCTAGCTAGTTATTTTCAAGAACTGAAGTTTGATTTCAATAGGAGAACAACAAGTGGCTACCTAGCTAATACTTACTCACATGGATTCCTAAATCATTGCTAAGAATACTGAAAATGACTGCAGTTTCTACTGGTCATTGTTTTCAGGCTGGTTGCATTGGTGCTAGCTAGGTACCTAGATAAAACTAGCTAGCTACCCCAGAAGGTGCTAATAACATCTGTAATCAAAGATATTTGCAAGAAAAAATGATCCTGCTCGTTTGATCCTGATCTTATTTCAAATGCTCACACAGACATTTTCCCATTCGGTCGCACAAATAGGGGGCCCTAGTTAAATAAAGGTTAAATAAATTAAAATATCAGTGGTCAGTGTTTGAAGACTTTTGTACAGCTTTGACAGTGCTACTGGTAGTAGTGGTGGTGCTTGGCTTGCACATGCTAATTCAGCACACACAACATTCTTTAATAGAATTGTGTTATTTGACGGTCAAATAGTGTTATTTGACATGTATCTTTTATGACGCGCAAAACACAAACGGCGTTCCATATGAAGGAGAAGATGGATTCAGTGTGAAGTTCAGTATGGCTTTGTAGGACAAGGACAATGGCAAAGCCAATGGTCAAATGGCATAACATGTAAAAGAGAACTGGGTGAAAGCAATGTGCTGTTTCCATGCATTTTATTATGGTGTTCGAAGGTTGATGTTCCATTAGTTCTGATGCATGGTGGAGCGTTCTTAAAATGTTCACAGGATGTTCTTAGAATGTATGACAGCCCTTCTGCATGGTTTGTATTATTACATTCTAGGTAACTGCCCTTGGAACACTCAGGGAACATTGGCGACCGTCAAGACAGCACTACTCTATCCTGACTAAGCAAAATAGGTATTTTCAGAGATTCCCTTAAAACTCCATGCAACATCTCCGATGTAAACACAGCAATTATGTCAATTAATTTACTACCTATCTATACTGCTAGAGATTCCCCTCACACGGGGCACCATTTAAGTCATGGAATTTCCTTTTTGCACATAGCTACAATAACAAACCCTGTGACCAGTTACAGTGACAAGAGAGAGCAGTAGAAGACCACTCCCACTTTTCCATTCCATCTATCACAATGCGATAATGCGAGGTAGGAGTGCTCTGTGCCCTTTGCCTAAAAGGTGTACTCTGGTCTGCACCACGCCATAGCTTTCAGCCCAAACTAGTTCCCCAATCTCCTGTGTGTTTATTTCTTTCCTGAGGGTACTTGGGTGTTTTTCATGCCACCTGTA
>NC_074698.1:29540442-29542942 GCF_029448725.1 Salvelinus fontinalis | reverse complement strand
AGAGGAGAGCATGTTTGAGAGAGAGAGCGAGAGAGATCTATCCAAAATGGAGATGTATGGGTAAACCACTTCTCCAATCGTTTTGGCTCCATAACAAAGAACAAAGAGCAAAAACATATACAGGATCAAATACAATTCTTAGAATCAACTATTAAAGACTACCAGAACCCACTGGATTCTCCAATTACCTTGAATGAGCTACAGGACAAAATAAAAACCCTCCAACCCAAAAAGGCCTGTGGTGTTGATGGTATCCTTAATGAAATGATCAAATATACAGAAAACAAATTCCAATTGGATATACTAAAACTCTTTAACATCATCCTTAGCTATGGCATCTTCCCCAATATTTGGAACCAAGGACTGATCACCCCAATCCACAAAAGTGGATACAAATTTGACCCCAACAACTACCGTGGGATATGCGTCAACAGCAACCTTGGGAAAATCCTCTGCATTATCATTAACAGCAGACTCGTACATTTCCACAATGAAAACAATGTACTGAACAAATGTCAAATTGGCTTTTTACCAAATTACCGTACAACAGACCATGTATTCACCCTGCACACCCTAATTGACAACCAAACAAACCAAAACAAAGGCAAAGTCTTCTCATGCTTTGTTGATTTCAAAAAAGCCTTCGACTCAATTTGGCATCAGGGTCAGCAATACAAATTGATGGAAAGTGGTGTTGGGGGTAAAACATAGGACATTACAAAATCCATGTACACAAACAACAAGTGTGTGGTTAAAATAGGCAAAAAACACACACATTTCTTCCCACAGGGCCGTGGGGTGAGACAGGGATGCAGCTTAAGCCCCACCTTCTTCAACATATATATCAACTTATTGGCGCGAGCACTAGAAAAGTCTGCAGCACCCGGCATCACCCTACTAGAATCTGAACTCAAATGTCTACTGTGTGCTGATGATCTGGTGCTTCTGTCACAAACCAAGGAGGGCCTACAGCAGCACCTAGATATTCTGCACAGATTCTGCCAGACCTAGTCCCTGACAGGAAATCTCAGTAAGACCAAAATAATGGTGTTTCAAAAAAGGTCCAGTCTCCAAGACCACAAATACAAACTCCATCTAGACACCATTGCCCTAGACTACACAAAAAACAATACATACCTTGGCCTAAACATCAGCACCACAGGTAACTTCCACAAAGCTGTGAACGATCTGAGAGTCAAGGCAAGAAGGGCATTCTATGCCATCAAAAGGAACATAAAATTCAACATACCAATTAGGATCTGACTAAAAATACTTGAATCAGTCATAGAACCCATTGCCCTTTATGGTTGTGAGGTCTGGGGTCCGCTCACCAACCAAGATTTCACAAAATGGGGCAAACACCAAATTGAGACTCTGCATGCAGGATCCTGCAAAAATATCCTCCGTGTACAACGTAGAACACCAAATAATGCATGAAGAGCAGAATTAGGCCGATACCCACTAATTATCAAAATCCAGAAAAAAGCCGTTAAATTCTACAACCACCTAAAAGGATGTGATTCCCAAACCTTCCATAACAAAGCCATCACCATCACAGAGATGAACTTGGAGAAGAGTCCCCTAAGCAAGCTGGTCCTAGGGCTCTGTTCACAAACACAAACACTAACACACCCCACAGAGCCCCAGGACAGCAGCACAATTAGACCCAAGCAAATCATGAGAAAAGAAAAAGATAATTACTTGACACATTGGAAAGAATTAACAAAAAAACAGAGCAAACTAGAATTCTATTTGGCCCTAAACAGAGAGTACACAGTGGCAGAATACCTGACCACTGTGACTGACCCAAACTTAAGGAAAGCTTTGACTATGTACAGACACAGTGAGCATAGACTTGCTATTGAGAATGGCCGCCGTAGGCAGACATGGCCCTCAAGAGAAGACAGGCTATGTGCTCACTGCCCACAAAATTAGGTGGAAACTGAGCTGCACTTTCTAACCTCCTGCCAAATGTATGACCATATAAGAGACACATATTTCCCTCAGATTACACAGACCCACAAAGAATTCGAAAACAAACACAATTTTGATAAACTCCCATATCTACTGGGTGAAATTCCACAGTGTGCCATCACAGCAGCAAGGTTTGTGACCTGTTGCCACAAGAAAAGGCCAACCAGTGAAGAACAAACACCATTGTAAATACAACCCATATTTATGCTTATTTATTTTCCCTTGTGTACTTTAACCATTTGTACATTGTTACAACACTGTACATATACATAATATGACATTTGTAATGTCTTTATTGTTTTGAAATTTCTGTATGTGTAATGTTTACTGTTAATTTTTATTGTTTATTTCACTTTTGTATATTATCTACCTCACTTGCTTTGGCAATGTTAACACGTTTCCCATACCAATAAAGCCCCTTGAATTGAATTGAATTGAATTGAATTGAGAGGGAGAGGGAGAGGGAGAGAAAGAACGATGAGAAATCCTATCTATAGCTGCCAGTGACGATGATACGATGATAATA
>NC_074698.1:29460442-29532942 GCF_029448725.1 Salvelinus fontinalis | reverse complement strand
TCTCTCTCTCTGTCAGAACACCCCCACCCCCGACCCCCTCCCTCCCCCCGCCCCTCCTATAGCTGGAGCCATGCAGTCGTTCAGCAGAGAGAGGAGCGGTTTCCACGGCAACCAGCCCTGCTACCAGCAGGAGCACCATGAATTATCACGCCTGGAGAGCTACCGACAGCACCCCCACCACGGACAGACCAGGCAGGTCTACGAGGCGCACGCCCTGGCCACCGCTACAGGGATGCCCCCAGTGGGACCAGGGGCCGGACCTGGACCAGGAAGTGGACCCATACCTGGACCTAAGGACTCTTACAGCCAGCAGGCATACCCTGGATACCCCCAGGGCAATGGAGGCGGTGTGGGTGGTGGTGTGGGTGGTGGAGGAGGTTCAACGGCTCATGATAAGAAGACTTACAGTGGGGGGAGCCAAGGGCCTCCTCCCACTCCACAGCATGTGCAGGCGGGCAGCTACAGCAATCACATGGGCCCGGGGGGATACCCGGCCCAGTATATGAGCGAGGGCCACCTCCAGCAGTCTAAGTGGGACGACCCAGCTCAGCTAGCTCAGTACGAGCAGGAGATGGTAGGCAGGATGGAGCCGGGTCCCCCTGGGTCCTCCCAGTATCTGGACCAGAACATGCTGGCTCACTCCCAGAGCCAGTGTCACCAGCCCCACCAGGCCTCTGCTCCGGTCTACACAAGCCCACACCACCAGCCCCATCCCGCAAACCCAAGCCAGACCCCGTTGATGTACCCCCAGAGCCACCTCCACTACCCCCAACACCCCCAGTCCCCCTCGCCATCCTCCTCCTCCTACATGGAGAAGTGCAGCTCCATGCCCCACTGTTACAAGGGATATAGTATGCCGCCCAGCTCCCAGTACACTAGGCAGATGGGCAGCCACAGTGGTCTGAAGCAGGGGGTATACCGCCCGCCACCCCAGAACAGTTACAGCTACCAACAGACTCCCTCCAGGGGTGGCTACGAGCCACAGCCCCCACTACAAGGCATGCCCACTCCCCAGGAGACCCACCCCAAATACCAACACTTCAGCCAGCCCCAGCAGAACTACTGTCTGTCCGAGCTGTCCGTCAGATCCCCTGAGCAGTACTACCAGACATGTAGTCCTGCCTCCAGCCACTCCCCTGCACGCTCTGTAGGCCGCTCACCCTCCTACAGCTCCACCCCTTCCCCTTTGATGACCAATCCAGAGAGCTTCCAGTACAGCCAGCCACCAATGACCCCAGGGGCGGCTTCTTCGTCCTCCTCTTCCTCAGCGGGTCTGCAGGACCAGGGCTTGCTGATGCCGCCACGCTCCCACCCGTCCTCGTCCCCCAACGTGGCCCACCCAACCCCACAGCACAGCTACACACAGGGGGTCTCCATGAAGGAGCGCTTCTCTGAGAAGCTGCTTGCCAACCCCAGCCTGTGGAGCCTGAATGCCCTCACCTCTCAGGTGGAGAACATCTCCAACAATGTGCAGCAGCTGCTGCTCTCTGAGGCCATGGTCGCCAACAAGAAGGGGGGCAAGCGCAGCAGCATTGGGAGCAGTGGAGGCAGCTCCTCCAAGAAGGAAGAGGTTTACAAAGGAGTGCCAGGAGGCCCCGAGGGTCAGCATGGTGGGGGCCCGATGCAGGACCTCTACAGCACCAACCAGCACCAACTCGTCCCCATGGAGATGCAGGAGGGGGGGTACTCCAGTAGTTCTGAGGAGCAGCTGGAGAGGGGGTACTACTACTGCGGCCAGGGCAGGAGCCCAGCTCAGGCCCCCAACAACACCCACTTGGGCCTGGACACGGCCTCATCCTGCTCCATGACCTCTCCGGATGACATGTCCACCCGGTCTGGTGACTCTGTGTCCGGCCTGCAGAGCGCGGCTTCCAGGGACAACATGACCCCTGACCCCAGGTCACAGGGGAGTCACGAACCCCGACAAACCCCCATGAAGAGCGTGGGGGATGAGAGGTCCCCCGTGAGTGTGACGATTCCCAGCCCCATGAAGCAGGAGAGCCAGTCCCCTCCAGACATCCAACGTCTTGGCTTGCCACTGAAGGAAAACTTTGAGGAGTTGGCCTGGACAGAGAAAATAGCAGACTACGAGGACGATGGCGTGAAAAAGACCTCCGACAGCGAGAGTGGCTGCAGAGGCAGCGATAATGTCACAGACCCCTCTGAGAAGCGGGAGAAATGGCCAGAGGACGAGAAAGGCCCAGCGCTGTATAGCAAGATCAACAAAGCAGTGACCGAGGGAAAGAGCTACTGCTACGACGAGAACATGTACCACAAGATACAAAACAAATATGACCGAGGCAAGGGGGACTCGGCGGATAAGTCCCCAAGCCTCTCAGACTCCAGCCACAAGGGAGACCTGGGCCAGGAGATGAAATCGGAGGCCTTCAAATCCGAATCTCCCACTGACTCTGAGAGCTCAGTGAAGACATCCCCCTATATTTCCAGGGGTGACCTTGACCAAGATCAATATTTAACAGAGAAGGAAGACAGCTCGGAGAACACATCCCCTACCCCACGGGGCGAGGTTTTGGACCAGAGGCTCTCCGCCTCAGAGAAGAGAGAGAGCAGAGAAGAAGAGGAGGATGAGGAGGAGGGGGAGGAGGAGAGAAAGCAGAACTCCATATCTTCTCCTCTGTCTGCTGAGGAGAGAGAGGGAGAAGAGAGTGAGAGCCTGCCATCGACTGAGGGGGTCCTCAACGATAGAACGAGCCCACAGGAGGAGCCTTCTGGAGAACTGTGCAGCAGAACAGAAGGCCAGAGCCTGGCTGAGCCTCAGCCTTACAGTAACACAGAGCCTGCAGAGACAGAAAGCCAAGCAGCACAACCGGACGCAACAGCAGCAGCAGCAGAATCCCCAGAAAGTGGGTCAGCCATTTGTGACACTCCACCCCAGTCTCACTCAGCCATGATGGTTTTCTCAGCTCTCAGCGAGATAGCAACACCTCCAGCTCCGTCTCACACCAGGGACCATATCGATCGCAGCGATTCCAACGTGCTGGAGCCTGACTCCCCTCAGCTGCCGGGGAAGTCCATACTGCACTCAGCGCCCTCCTGGGCCAACACCCCACCCTCGCCAAAGAAAGGTGATGAGGACATGGAGCCGGGCATCAGCTGCCCAAGCGCTGTGACCCCCTCAGCCAAGCCAGAACCCGTGGCCCCATCTGCACACCCGCAGGCTTTCGGACGGAAGCACGGCCGAGGCAGAAGGAGACTGATGCTCTCAGGTGTGGAATTCAGGAGACAGCTGAGTGTGGAGAGAGAGGGGGAGAGTGCCCCCTCGCCACCGCAGAAACCCTGCATGCCCTCCAGCAAGAGTGCTCTGTTCTCCGATCAACTAGACATGGCCGCTCACCAGGACATAATCACAATGAGCGAGACACCCAAACTGCTTGTTGAGGGCTCCCGCTCCAGAATGTGCACTCGCTCGTTCAACGCGCAGGACACTACTCCTAAGGATCCCCAGCCCCCTGAAAGACGGAAACCAGGGCGAAAACCGGGTTCGAAACCAGGCCCAAAACCAGGCCCGAAGTCAGGGTTAAAACCAGGGCCTAAACCAGGGCTAAAACCAGGGCCAAAACCAGGTTCAAAGCCGAGTCTAAAACCAGGACCAAAACCAGGTTTGAAACCCGATCCAAAGCCCGGCCCAAAACCAGGTTTAAAATCGGGGCCTAAACCAGGCCCAAAACCAGGTCTAAAACCAGGGCCTAAACCGGGTCCAAAACCAGGACCCAAACCAGGTCCAAAACCTACTGAAGGAGCACCCCGGGGTCGTCCCAGGGGTACGGGCTCTAAGTTGAAGTTGGCAGAACAGGAAGGTCCCATTCAACTCATAACAGGGGGTCCAGGAAGAGGCCAGAAGAGCTTGAGCATCAACACTCAGCAAGGTGATGGGAACCAGGAAGTGAAAGCTCCAGGCAAGGACGGAAAGAACATGGTCCTGAGATCCAGAAAGCCCCCCCAGGATAAGCTTCCAAAGGAAAAAGAGAAGGAGCAATCTGAAGGAATCCTGACTCAAACCCTGACAGGTATAACAAAGCCCAATGCAGTGTTACAAAATGAGGAACGTGCAAGCATAGAGCCAGCCATCCCTGTCTTTCCTAACCAGACAGACACAAGTATAACAGACACCAGTGTAACAGACACCAGTAAACCAGACACCAGTGTAACAGGCACCAGTAAACCAGACACCAGTGTAACAGACACCAGTAAACCAGACACCAGTGTAACAGACACCAGTGTAACAGACACCAGAGCAACAGACCCCAGTAAAACCAACACCAGTGTAACAGACACCAGTAAATCAGACACCAGTAAAACCGACACCAGTGAAACCGACACCATTGCAACAGACGTCAGTGTAACAGACAACAGAGTAACAGACACTAGTGTATCGGACCCCAATGTAACAGACACCAGTGTAACAGACACCAGGGTAACAGACACCAGCGTTACAGACACCAGCATAACAGACACCAGTGTAACAGACACCAGTAAAACAGACATTAGTATACCTGTCGCTCCACCTGAGAAACCTAAAGAACCGACTGTAGCTGTACCTCTTGTAACTGCACCTGTACCTCCACTCAAAAGAAAACCCAGTCCTCTGCCTCTAGAGCCTCCAGTGAAGAAAAAGCGAGGTCCAAAACCAAAACCAAAACAACAACAGCCCCAACCTGAAACTCCCCAGTCTGACCAGGCCAACCAGGCCAACCAGCCTCCATTAGTCAAACCCAAGGAGATGGGTGTCCGAGGCCCCAAGAGAAGGCTAAAGAGAGGCAGACACATCAAGGCCTCTCTGATCACTGTGCTGACCAAAGATAACCCTCCTCCCACGATGGCTGACGGTGATGTGGTTAGTGAAATGCCCAGTGTCCCTTCTCAGTGTCCCACTAAAACCAAGTACCTCCCCCCGCGCAAAGGCAGGGGTCTGAAATACGAGGCCATGGTTCAGAAAATAAACTCGGGCACCGGTTCGAAGAAACACCCGCCAACACCACAGCCCGAGAGCACAGAGGCGACAGTAGATGAAGTGACGTTAAAGCCCGTGTCGCTGCCCATCTCGGAGGAGAGCGAGGCCCCAGTGGCGGCGGTGAGCGCCCCTGATGTGTCACGGGAGGAGTTAGCAGGGGACGTGTGGAGCTCCACGGGGGCCCACAACACAGAACAGGAGGGAAGGGTGCAGCAAAACACCGGGGAGGGGGTGCAGCCGGAGCCACTCCCATCAGGGGTGCCAGACGCTGCAGCGGCGAGCGGCGCCAACAAACCCACCAGGACCAAGAGAAGGAAATGGGCCATGGTAGAGAGCACGGACGCCACGGTTGTCGCCATGGAGACGGGGAGCCTGATCATCAACACGCCGCGGCTGGCCAAGCAGAGGGCCATCAAGAACAACCACGAGATGCACCTGAAACAGAGGAGGAGGAAGAGGAAAGGAGGACAGCCTTCAGAGGGGCCTGTGGCTGACGAGGAGGTAGAGACGACAACAGGAGAACAGCAGACAGAGACACCCACTGACACAGCGTTAACAACAACGCCCGCTCTACCAGCCGGCCTGGGTGAGATCACATACAGCCCGCAGGTGATCGCCACAGAAATGATCCAGCCGCCTCCCTCCAAACGAGGGAGGAAGCCCTCTTCATCCCCTTCCAAAAAGAGAGGGAGAGCCCCAGGTGAACAACAGAGCAGCAAACCTCTGAGGGTTCACAAAAAACCTGGTCCTAAGAAGGGAATCAAAGACGCCATGGAGGTGATTGAAGCGGTGGTAAAGGCTGCAGGGAGGGAGGCCAGACTCAAGAAGAAGAAATGGAAAAAGGAAAGTCCTGCAGTGTCAGAGGAAAAGCAGCCGGAGCCCTCTCTCAAACAGGTACTGAGTAAGACTCCTAAAAGCAGAATCAAACACTCCTTCTGTCCATATGTGCGTATTGACAGCTCCAGAGACTTCACCTCTCTCTGTACCATCGTCAACAGGCGCGATGAAGAGGTGAAGATGGTGCTTCAGAAGCCCCGGAAAAAGAGCCCGGACAAAATTAAAAACCCAGTCACAGTTGCCAAGGCGATACCCAGCTCCTCAGCTATGCTCCAGGGGCCCTTGGTTAACAAAACGTTAATTGACAGGTGTCTAACGTGTTGCCTGTGTGGAAAGCCAGCAAATTACCGTGAGCTGGGGGATTTGTGTGGGCCCTACTTCCCAGAGGATAGCATCCCGCGCAAAATCCTGTCAGCAAGACATACAGAAACCCCGAGGGAAAACCGAGAGAAAATAAGCTACAACAGTAGCATCAAGGAACCAAGCAACAGCAGCCCAAAAAGCGAAGGAGACCCCAGCTTCAAAAAGGAAGTTAGTGAAAAGGTGGATATGGAGACAGTCACAAAGGAGGGCAGTAGTAGTAGTGGTGTGAGTCACCATCATCAGCCCCACCCCCACCATTGGCGCCCCAGGAGGGCAGAGAGGACACCGGCGGAGAGCAGAAGCATGCACCGGCCCACCCTACGGGATCGGTTCAGGAGGATGCAGAAGCTCCAGGGGGAGAGGAGGGCTGCGGAGGCCACAGCTGGGGGTCAGGAGGGGGACAATAGAGGAGGAGGCCTGCTCCAGAGACTGAAGGAGGAGGCGGAGGCTAAGGAACACTGGGCTCATGAGAACTGTGCTATCTGGACCAATGGGATCATCATGGTGGCCGGGAGGCTGTACGGCCTGAAAGAGGCTGTTCACACCTCCACAGAAACGGTGAGACCTTCTTTCTCTATGCTGATTTCTCTCTCTCTCTTTCTCGCTCTCGCTCTCGCTCTCGCTCTCTCTCTCTTTCTCTCTCTTTCTCTTTCTCTCTCTCTCTCTCTCTCTCCCTCTCTCTCCGGTTGATACTGATATTACATCTTACCAATGGAGAGTCAATATTTCAAGTGCTGTATTGCACATACAGTAAACTGTACATGATTGTGATCTATAATGCTAGCCTCCCACAGTTAGATATGAATGGGGGTTTTACATTACTATGAAATAAAATAATAGAAAAATATTTGTTCTAGTCTATTGTGTAGGGAACTGTGCATGTTGGTCACAGTGACATATTGGACACAGTGACATGTTGGACACAGTGACATATTTGGCACAGTAACATGTTGGACACAGTTACGTATTGGACAAAGTGACATATTGGGCACAGTGACATGTTGGACACAGTGACATATTGGGCACATTTACATGTTGGACACAGTGACATATTTGGCACAGTGACATGTTGGACACAGTGACATGTTGGACACAGTGACATGTTGGACACAGTGACATATTGGCCACAGAGACATATTGGACACATTTACATGTTGGACACAGTGACATATTTGGCACAGTGACATGTTGGATACACTGGCATATTGGACACAGTGACATATTGGCCAAAGTGACATATTGGGCACATTTACATGTTGGACACAGTGACATATTTGGCACAGTGACATGTTGGACACAGTGACATGTTGGACACAGTGACATGTTGGACACAGTGACATATTTGGCACAGTGACATGTTGGACACAGTGACATGTTGGACACATTTACATATTGGACACATTTACATGTTGGACACATTGACATTTTGGACACATTTACATGTTGGACACATTTACATTTTGGACACATTTACATGTTGGACACAGTGACATATTGGACACATTTACATGTTGGACACATTTACATATTGAGCACAGTGACATGTTGGACACAGTGACATGTTGGACACAGTGACATATTTGGCACAGTGACATGTTGGACACAGTGACATGTTGGACACAGTGACATGTTGGACACATTTACATATTGGACACATTTACATGTTGGACACATTGACATTTTGGACACATTTACATATTGGGCACAGTGACATGTTGGACACAGTGACATGTTGGACACAGTGACATATTTGGCACAGTGACATGTTGGACACAGTGACATGTTGGACACAGTGACATGTTGGACACATTTACATATTGGACACATTTACATGTTGGACACAGTGACATGTTGGACACAGTGACATGTTGGACACAGTGACATATTGGACACATTTACATGTTGGACACAGTGACATATTGGGCACAGTGACATGTTGGACACAGTGACATGTTGGACACAGTGACATATTGGACACATTTACATGTTGGACACAGTGACATATTGGGCACAGTGACATGTTGGACACAGTGACATATTGGACACAGTGACATATTGGACACATTTATATGTTGGACACAGAAACATATTTGGCACAGTGACATGTTGGACACAGTGACATGTTGGACACAGTGACATTTTGGGCACAGTGACATGTTGGCCACAGTGACATGTTGGACACATTTACATGTTGGACACAGTGACATATTGGACACATTTACATGTTGGACACAGTGACATATTGGACACATTTACATGTTGGACACAGTGACATATTGGGCACAGTGACATGTTGGACACAGTGACATATTGGACACAGTGACATATTGGACACATTTATATGTTGGACACAGAAACATATTTGGCACAGTGACATGTTGGACACAGTGACATGTTGGACACAGTGACATTTTGGGCACAGTGACATGTTGGCCACAGTGACATGTTGGACACATTTACATGTTGGACACAGTGACATATTGGACACAGTGACATGTTGGACACAGTGACATGTTGGACACAGTGACATATTGGACACTTTTACATGTTGGACACAGTGACATGTTGGACACAGTGACATGTTGGACACAGTGACATATTGTTGGCAACAGCAAGTATATGCTTTATTATTAACTGGAGACTGTCTGACTGTCTGTCTGCCTGTCTGCCCGTCTGTATGGCTCTATGTCTCTCTGTCTGGCTGTCTGGCTGTCTGTCCCTCTGTCTGTCTTTCTCTCTGTCTGTCTGCCTGGTCTCCAGAGCTGTTCCAAGTGCCAGAGAGTGGGCGCTTCCATCAGCTGCTGCTGGAAAGGCTGCCCTCACAAATACCACTACATCTGCGCCAAGGAGATAGGTAAGAGCCCTCAGAAAGAGAGAGAGAGAGAGGAGAGAGGGATGGATAAAGCGGGCAAGAAGGAGTGTGGGATGGGCGGAGTAGGAGGGAAGGGTGAAGGGGGGAGGGGGGAATGAAGGGGTGGAGGTAGTGTGTGTGTGTGTGTGTGTGTGTGTGTGTTAATTTGTGTATAAGCATATGTTGTATGTAGGTATGGCCTCCCCTCACATTACCTCATGCCATCAGTAGGTACAGTGGGGATTAGAACTCCTCACAGAGGCAGCACTGAGAGGAACTGAAGGACCAGTTTAATCCTGCAGAGTACACCATGGCTGCAACCTACCTCATCCTATCATTCTCTCCCTACTACCCTCTCTCTCTCTCTATGTCTCTCTCTCCTTCCTTCTCTCTCTCCCTCTCTATGTCTCTCTCTCCTTCCATCTCTCCCTCTATCTCTACTTCCTTCTCTCACTCTCTCTCTCCTTCCTTCTCTCTCTTTCTCTCTCTCTCAGGCTGCATGTTCCAAGACGACAACTTTTCACTGAAATGTCCGAAACACGAGGTAAGCACATAAACAGAATCCGTCTGTACACATGCAAAAGGGAGATAAATAGTAGAAAAATCTATGTAACTATAGCAACAATCCATTGGATAGGGTATGTCCTGGGCAGAGAGCACTGGACTGAACCATCAGAGGGAGGTCAGAGGGAGATCAGAGGGACTAGTTGCACTGGTGGTGGTCGAACCATAGTGGAACATGGGGCTGATAGAAGGCCCAGAGGTCAAGGGTCAAGGGTCAGAGAGTCAGGGGTCATAGAGGGACTGAGGGAGGAACCAGTTAGCCCAGGGAGTTCTGCTTCTTCAGGCTGTCTGAGCGCCTCACTCTGTCCTCCGGGGTATTTCTGTACCAGCTCCTGACAGACAGACTTAAATTGACAGACAGAGAGGGGGAAAGGGGAGAGATGGGGTGATTTTTATTCATTATAAATTAAAATTGTAGTATTTATTTTTTATGAGTTTTTATTTTTTTGAGATAAGGAATTAAAGAAGAAGGGCAGAGAAAGAAAGAGAGGGGGAGAAGTAGTGAGAGGTTGGAGACTGTACTCACCCCTGTCGGTTTAACTGACCTGGGACTGAGGCGTTCTGACCCTGACTGCTTCAGGATCCTGAGGGGGAGAGAGGGTGATGTGAAGTATAGGAGACAGTAAGAGATGTGAAGTATAGGAGACAGTCAGAGATGTGAAGTATAGGAGACAGTCAGAGATGTGAAGTATAGGAGACAGTCAGAGATGTGAAGTATAGGAGACAGTCAGATATGTGAAGTATAGGAGACAGTAAGATATGTGAAATACAGGAGACAGTCAGAGATGTGAAGTATAGGAGACAGTCAGAGATGTGAAGTATAGGAGACAGTAAGATATGTGAAGTATAGGAGACAGTCAGATATGTGAAGTACAGGAGACAGTAAGATATGTGAAATACAGGAGACAGTCAGAGATGTGAAGTATAGGAGACAGTCAGAGATGTGAAGTATAGGAGAAAGTAAGATATGTGAAGTATAGGAGACATTCAGAGATGTGAAGTATAAGAGACAGTCAGAGATGTGAAGTATAAGAGACAGTCAGATATGTGAAGTATGGAGACAGTAAGAGGTGTGAAGTATAGGAGACAGTAAGAGATGTGAAGTATAGGAGACAGTAAGATATGTGAAGTATAGGAGACAGTAAGATATGTGCAGTATAGGAGACAGTCAGATATGTAAAGTATAGGAGACAGTAAGATATGTGAAATACAGGAGACAGTCAGAGATGTGAAGTATAGGAGACAGTCAGAGATGTGAAGTATAGGAGACAGTCAGAGATGTGAAGTATAGGAGACAGTCAGATATGTGAAGTATAGGAGACAGTAAGATATGTGAAATACAGGAGACAGTCAGAGATGTGAAGTATAGGAGACAGTCAGATATGTGAAGTATAGGAGACAGTCAGATATGTGAAGTATAGGAGACAGTAAGATATGTGAAATATAGGAGACAGTAAGATATGTGAAGTATGGGAGACAGTAAGAGATGTGAAGTATAGGAGACAGTCAGAGATGTGAAGTATAGGAGACAGTCAGATATGTGAAGTATAGGAGACAGTAAGATATGTGAAATATAGGAGACAGTCAGAGATGTGAAGTATAGGAGACAGTCAGAGATGTGAAGTATAGGAGACAGTCAGAAATGTGAAGTATAGGAGACAGTAAGCGATGTGAAGTATAAGAGACAGTAAGCGATGTGAAGTATAAGAGACAGTCAGAGCCACGTATGTGCAGTCAGTAGGGGGCAGCACTGTTCTCTACTGTACCTGTTAGTGGGAGGGCTCTTTGGCTTCTTCTGTACTTTCCTGTCTTTTTCTGGAGACTCACCCACCCTGAGAGAACAGAACGATACACATCAGAATAATTTTACTTTTGTCTCCGTAAACATTCCTATAATCCAAGACTCCCATCTCTCTAGCCCCTCTGGTTAGGAATTTAAAATATTGTGATATTACAATACATTCAATTTCAGTTTTTGACAGAAAGACAGACATACAGAGAATGACATATAGTGACAGTGACAGAGAGTAAGGAAAAAGAGATTTAGAGAGACATTCACACACACACACACATAAACAGACACACACACACACACATAAACAGACACACACACACACATAAACAGACAGACACACACTTATAAATGGACAGAGAGAGAGTCGGACACAGACAGAGACAGAGGGTTTGTGTAACCAAGGTCGTGTGTCTCTGCATCTCCCGTGGCAACAGCCTATCAGGCATCTCTGCCTGGCGCTGAGCACTATTGACTGGCCAGTCCACTAACACCACTGTTAACGCCACCTGAACACTGAACACTGATTGGTCTCACACAGCATTCTGCAGGGCTGGAGGTCAGCCTGTCGATTCCCTCCCATCACTAAACACAGACCATAATAGAGCGTTCAGCACCAAGCTAAAAGGGTAGCAGACATAGGATAGGAACCCAGCTCCAACTGGGTTGGCAGAGTTCAGCTGACTGTCATCCATGTCGGCACCCAATGTTCTAATGACAAACACATTCTATGCATAGGAACAAGAATGTTACTGTTGTGGAATGTATGTTGCCCATTAATTAACATCCATATAGGGCCCTGGTCAAAGGAAGTGCTCTACATAGTTAATAGTGTGCCATTTGGGATGAAGCCCTATGCACATTAAGATGTCATCTGCTACATTTGTTCATTTTAAATGACTGCACAGGGAGTCCTACGAATGACCTTGACAAAATGGCAAATCATCCTACACTTTATCCCACTAGCTACCTCTCACACTGCACCTCTCGGAAAACATTAGTCAGCCACGCTGTGCATTGTTATGACTGAAAGTGGGAGTGTGATTACATTAGCAGCCCACTCTTCCTGTTTTGTTTGGATTTCCAAGGTTGCAGTTTTCTTTATGGGAGGCGCCATCTGGCGGCGGTATCGCCACACTGCACTCTGGAGGAAGGTCAATGATGGAGGGAAGGGGGAGGGGAGAGAGAGGGGTACTGACATTCAGCAGGGAGCAGCGGTGCATTGAAGCAGCAGCCTCTCTCTCATCTCCTCTCTCCTCACCCCTCTCCTCTCCCTCCTCTACTCTCCCCCTCCCTCCCTCCTCTATTCTCACCATCCCTCTCTCCTCTCCTCTGTGTAGACTGACAGACAAGGGTGAAAATCTGGCTGCTGATCAAAAAAGCATCACGCCCACCCCCTGCCTTCCCCTCGCTCCCTCCACCTCTCCTCCCCTCTCACTCCATCTCCCCTCCCCTCTCCCTCCCTCTCTCTCTTCTCTCCTTTCCTGTCCCTATATCCTATCCCCCTCCCTCCTCTCTTCCCCTCCCACGTATAGAAGCACACAGAGAGAGAGAGAGAGAGAGAGAGAGAGAGAGAGGTCTGTGCGATGCTAATTTAGCAGACTGAGCAGCCTAATCAGAGAGCAGAAGATACACAGACACAATCCCAGGCACAACCCCCCCCCCCCCCCCCCCCCCCCCATGGAACTCTGCCTCTGTTCTCTGTTCCTCTGCTCTCCTCCTCTCACTGTTCTACAACACAGACACAGACACCAGCAGGAGGGATGGAGGAAGGAAAAGAGGGAGGAAGGGAGCAATCTCACATGGGCAGGGAACCGCTGCACACACAGAAACACACACACACACACACACACAGGTACACACACACAGGCACACACAGGCAAGCACACACACACAGGCATACATACACACAGGCACCCACACACAGGCACACACACACACACACAGGCAAGCGCACGCACACAACAGGCACACGCACACACACACATAGGCACACACACACACAGGCAAGCGCACACACACAGGCACACACAGGCACCCACACACATACAGGCAAGCGCATACACACAACAGGCAGACATATACACAGGCACACACAAACAGCAGGCACATATTGTGCAAACTCACACAAAAACATATGAACATTGTGAATGTTCACAAACACACACACACACACACACACTCACAACACATATTACACACACAGTAGGAGACAAACAGAGGCTGTTTTTGTGTTCTCTACAGATGTGTAGAAACAAAAGGAGAGCAGCGGGCCGTTACATCACAGAGAGACTCAGAGATACAAAGAGAATGAGAAAGGGAGACAGAGACTACATATAGAGAGAGAGAAAGAGAGAGAATATAGAGAGCGACAGAAGAGAAAGAGAATACTGAGAGACAGAGGGAGAGACATCCAGACAGAGAAAGAGAGAGGGAGAGAGAGATATTCAGAAAGAGAAATAGAGAGGGAGATAGAGAGATTTAGAAAGAGAAAGAGAGAGGGAGGGAGAGAGATTCAGAAAGCGAAAGAAATAGAGATGGAGAGGGAGAGATTCAGAAAGAGAAAGAGAGAGAGGGAGGGAGAGATATTCAGAAAGAGAGAGAGGGAGGGAGAGAGATTCAGAAAGAGAGAGAGAGAGAGAGAGAGAGGGAGGGAGAGATTCAGAAAGAGAAAGAGAGAGAGGGAGGGAGAGATTCAGAAAGAGAGAGAGAGAGAGGGAGGGAGAGATTCAGAAAGAGAAAGAGAGAGAGGGAGGGAGAGATTCAGAAAGAGAAAGAGAGAGAGGGAGGGAGAGATATTCAGAAAGAGAGAGAGGGAGGGAGAGAGATTCAGAAAGAGAGAGGGAGAGAGGGAGGGAGAGATTCAGAAAGAGAAAGAGAGAGAGGGAGGGAGAGATTCAGAAAGAGAAGAGAGAGAGGGAGGGAGAGATTCAGAAAGAGAAAGAGAGAGAGGGAGGGAGAGATTCAGAAAGAGAAAGAGAGAGAGGGAGGGAGAGATTCAGAAAGAGAAAGAATTAGAGATGAAAAGGGAGAGATTCAGAAAGAGAAAGAAATAGAGATGGAGAGGGAGAGATTCAGAAAGAGAAGGAGAGAGGGAGGGAGAGAAATAGAAAGAGAGAGAGAGACTGCCGAGGAAAAGGGGGGAAGCACCACACCAGTGTAGTTAATAGGCGTTCCCACCTTGTCTTTCACAGGAGCCGGTTCACTGGCCAGCTGCATCCTCCATCCTCCACTACTGCACACTGCAGCTAGCTTCCATGTCTACAGTAGTGCACAACCACACGCACACTGCAGCTAGCTTTCATGTCTACAGTAGTGCACAACCACACGCACACTGCAGCTAGCTTTCATGTCTACAGTAGTGCACAACCACACGCACACTGTAGCTAGCTTTCATGTCTACAGTAGTGCACAACCACACGCACACTGCAGCTAGCTTTCATGTCTACAGTAGTGCACAACCACACGCACACTGCAGCTAGCTTTCATGTCTACAGTAGTGCACAACCACACGCACACTGCAGCTAGCTTTCATGTCTACAGTAGTGCACAACCACACGCACACTGCAGCTAGCTTTCATGTCTACAGTAGTGCACAACCACACGCACACTGCAGCTAGCTTTCATGTCTACAGTAGTGCACAACCACACGCACACTGCAGCTAGCTTTCATGTCTACAGTAGTGCACAACCACACGCACACTGCAGCTAGCTTTCATGTCTACAGTAGTGCACAACCACACGCACACTGCAGCTAGCTTTCATGTCTATAGTAGTGCACAACCACACGCACACTGCAGCTAGCTTTCATGTCTACAGTAGTGCACAACCACACGCACACTGCAGCTAGCTTTCATGTCTACAGTAGTGCACAACCACACGCACACTGCAGCTAGCTTCCATGTCTACAGTAGTGCACAACCACACGCACACTGCAGCTAGCTTTCATGTCTACAGTAGTGCACAACCACACACACACTGCAGCTAGCTTTCATGTCTACAGTAGTGCACAACCACACACACACTGCAGCTAGCTTTCATGTCTACAGTAGTGCACAACCACACGCACACTGCAGCTAGCTTTCATGTCTACAGTAGTGCACAACCACACACACACTGCAGCTAGCTTTCATGTCTACAGTAGTGCACAACCACACACACACACTGCAGCTAGCTTTCATGTCTACAGTAGTGCACAACCACACGCACACTGCAGCTAGCTTTCATGTCTACAGTAGTGCACAACCACACACACACTGCAGCTAGCTTTCATGTCTACAGTAGTGTACAACCACACGCACACTGCAGCTAGCTTTCATGTCTACAGTACCATACACACACTGCAGCTAGCTTTCATGTCTACAGTAGTGCACAACCACACGCACACTGCAGCTAGCTTTCATGTCTACAGTAGTGCACAACCACACACACACTGCAGCTAGCTTTCATGTCTACAGTAGTGTACAACCACACACACACTGCAGCTAGCTTTCAAGTCTACAGTACCACACACACACTGCAGCTAGCTTTCATGTCTACAGTAGTGCACAACCACACACACACTGCAGCTAGCTTTCATGTCTACAGTAGTGCACAACCACACACACACTGCAGCTAGCTTTCATGTCTACAGTAGTGCACAACCACACGCACACTGCAGCTAGCTTTCATGTCTACAGTAGTGCACAACCACACACACACACCTGCGCGCAAGCACAGACATTGCAGCTTTCATGTTAGCTCAGAGCAGAGACTCAGGCACACAGACACTGCAGCTTTCATGTTTGCAGTGACCATGGCAATTAAAGGTCCCATTCTGCGCTGGCCATGGAGAATAACACACACACGTTGCAGTGCTGTGAGTGCTGGTGTGTTCTATTTCAGCAGGCATGAGTACATATGTCCAGAGAGAGAGACCTACTGAACCTGCAGACAGTATGACACAACACACACAGATCATCCATACACTCTCAAAAGCACAATATTCATTTTTTTCATATATAACATTATCTTTGTGCACTTGTTTTGAAGTGAACACCAATCGCCCTCATACATAATTTGTCTTTGTCTTCCAGGCTTTGTAAAATAGAGCACTACCCAGCCCCAGTGAGCATCACCTATGCAGTACGACAGACAGACAGATAGGACATCCCCCCACCCAAACCTGATGATGATGAGTCATGATGAGACGTTATGACGGACAGACGCATCGGCCAATGGGGATGGCTGGGGATCCTCTGAGGCACCACCGATGGCAGCAATACAGACACTAGACAGCAGGTCCCTCAGAGCAACCCCCGTAACCCCTGGCAACGGCACTGCTATATCTCAGCCACCCCTGATAACCAGACAGAGAGAGAGACTGCATTGTCTGTCTGATAGACAGTCTCCTTCACGGACAGACGGACTGCGGTGTTTTGAGAGAGTCTTTCACAGCCCTGTCTGTCTGTGTCTGGAGTCTAGACACCTGGCAGCCATGGTTACTTAGAGACCACCCCTCCAGAGAGAGTGGGGGAGAGAGAAGGGGCGAGACAGGGAGCTGTTTTAAATTCACGCTGCACTGTTCTGCCTCTGGAACGGTCGCTATCATTTTTAGACACCTGGTGGATTGCGATTGGCCAGAATAGGCCCCCTCCGGCTATGCTGTCCGAGTTCCAGGTCGCGGTGTGTGTGTGACATCAACTGTGTGTGTGCTTGTACAAGGAAGGGAACGAGCGTGTTCCAATTCAAGATGTCATGCGTCAAAAGAAGCCGCCCCTCCCCTGGATGTATCTCGATGTGCGCTTAAGTGTTATAAAAATTGTACATTGCGTGCTTTAACAGATTCTAAATATGATTCTGATATTGACAGAAAGAAAAAATAACGGTATTTTAATATAACGCTCTTCTTCCGGTATGTATTTTGATGTGCATATTACGGCTATACGACACCATTGAGTCAGCGTTGGTATCTGTCCCGCTTTGTGTTCAATTAAACATTTTTATAAAAATCTAGGTTTCAATATTCACACTAGCGTACTACTTAGAATGCATGCCTTATACATTGCTTCATTCTAAGTGGGCAGTGTGCTAATTTGGATATTGGGGGGAGTCAAAACTCTGGGGGTCACCGAGTCGAAGTTCAGCCGTGTGCTCATACAACATGATGTACAGTAGACGCCACATCATCACCATAAAGGTTAAAGGTCAGGGCTTAGGGCCCGGCCCGCATCATCTCACACGTCATGTCATCTCATCTCACCACAGTTCTTCCTCAATATCTCTGTCCATCATCTCCATCACCAAAGGCTGCTGGCTCCATAAAAATGAACAAGGATTCGACTCCAATAAATTCTTAGTCCTACACGACTTGAGTTCTCAGCACCATAGAGCTGAATCAACCGTACAGAGACTCAAATATGTCATAATATGGACACCGTACATTAACACAGTCCTCCCCATTAAATGGGGAACCGTGACTGTTGTACGGTGTCCATATTCGGACTGTTTCAGTTTTCTGACTCCACATCAAGTGTGTCTCTCTCATTCCTTTTTCTGTATGTGGCACTCAGAGTAGCGTAGCCTGTTCCCCTTACTGCAGCATTCTCACACACACAGACAGCCTCTTTAGGGTGTAGTGTACAGTACTTCAGTACTACTTTAGGGTGTAGTGTACAGTACTTCAGTACTACTTTAGGATATAGTGTACAGTACTTTAGTACTTCATATCAGTGGACACATACAGTGTTAGGGCGTACAGTACAGACAAGAGCAAAGCATCCCACCACAAACCTCTTCTTCTGATTCTTGATTATGATGCTCTCATTATTTAATGGTGTATATAAGTATTTGACGCGGTTTAAATGTAAGATGTGATGTACTAATATAATTGTGTATAGTATTTCCTAGAGATGTTTATTTTCTATAAAATGAATATGTTATTGCTTATAAAAATGTTATTAAAAGAATCCATTAAAAAAAGAGACTTTTGGGAATGTCACTCGTTCTAAGTTGAGCATGCAGTTTTTTTTATTGTTCATGTTTTCATTGTTTGAATCGATGACACCACAGCATCAATTTGTGTGAAATGTTTTTGTAACGCCAATGTCAAATATACCAGCACCTTTCAATGCTGCCCAGACCAAGGACTGTTCTTTTTTGTCATCTTCTTCCAAATCTGCACTGACACACAGACACACATTGGTGATCATTAATGACAGACTGTGAGGACAGAAATACAGATGTAAGAATAGACATGTCATGACACACAAAGGTGCACACACACACACAGTACACACACCAAGGCTATTATAGTTTAGGTTTTTTGTAGTCATGTACATTTCTAGAATTTTGCTTTCTATTTTAAATTCTGTTTAGTTTCAGTTCATTTTCAGACCTGACTTGCTAGTTATTATTTACTTTTAGTTGTATCGACATATTTCTATTCGTTGTTATATGATTTAGTTTCAGTTTCAGTGTTAAGGACAGAAAGCATGCATTGGATCAGCAGTAGTACATAAGGTCATGGGTCAGGTCATAAGTTAGGTTCGGTTTCTAAGTCAATCTCAATGTGAAGAAAAAGAAATTGCGCTGAGACTGGTGCAAAAAATATGTTGTAAACACACTAAACCATGTTTACACCAATCCAATGCTTTTTAACTTTAGTAGTACATGTAAGAATAATGACATGTTTCCCTGTTAGCTAGTGATAGCTACACTGTAAAGGGCTTGCTGTGAATTTGACAGTAACTTACAGGCAGCAAAGTGGCAAGTAAGTTACTGTATTTCATATTGCAGTACTGTCACGCCCTGACCATAGAGAGCCTTTTTATTCTCTATTTTGGTTAGGTCGGGGTGTGACTAGGATGGGTGATCTAGTGCATTTATTTCTATCTTGGCCTGGTATGGTTCCCAATCAGAGGCAGCTGTTTATCGTTGTCTCTGATTGGGGATCATATTTAGGCAGCCATTTTCCCACTGTGTTTTGTGGGATCTTGTTTCTGTGTAGTTGCCTGTGAGCCTTGCTTGAGCTTCACGTATCGTCTATTCTTCTTTGTTGTTTTTGTGAGTTTCATTTGATTGAACATGTGGAACTCTACGTACGCTGCGCCTTGGTACGTTAATTCATTAGACGATCGTGACAGAAGATCCCACCACAACAGGACCAAGCAGCGTGCCCCGGAAGAGAAGGTATCCTGGGCTTGGGAGGAGATAAAGGAGGAGAAGACATCCCGGACTTGGGAGGAAATTATGGCTGGAGACAAAAGCCTTCCATGGAAGCAGACGCAGGGAGAGAAGGGAGGACAGCGACGACGCCGGGGTTCGCGGCCATAGAGTAAGCCCAAAAGACAGCCCAATTTTTGGGGGGGAGGCACATGGGGTGTTCGGCGGAGGCAAGGAATGAGCCAGAGACCGTCGGGAGTCGAAGGAGGAACTCGATGAAAGATTCCCGGAGAGAGGTGGTGGCAATGAGAGTGCTGCAGCGTGGGCGTGCTGAGGAGCGTGACACCAGACCGGTGTCATCTGCACCGGTTTCACGCATCTGGCCTCCAGTGCGTCTCCCCAGTCCGGTACTTCCTGTGTTTCCTCCACGTACTCGCCCTGAAGTGTGTGTCACCGTTCCGGTACAATTTGTGCCGGCCCTACGCACCAGGTCTCCAGTGCGCCTCCACAGCCCAGTACGTCCTGCGCCAGCTCCCCGCACTCGCCGTGCGGAGTGTGTCATCGTTCCGGGCACCATCTGTGCCAGCTCTATTCACCAGGTCTCCAGTGCGCCTCCACAGCCCAGTACGTTCTGTGCCTCTGTAACGGATGTGAAATGGCTAGCTAGTTAGCGGGTACGCGCTACTAGCGTTTCAATCAGTTACGTCACTTGCTCTGAAACCTACAAGTAGTGTTGCCTCTTGCTCTGCAAGGGCCGCGGCCTTTGTGGAGCGATGGGTAACGATGCTTCGTGGGTGACTGTTGTCGATGTGTGCAGAGGGTCCCTGGTTCGTGCCCGGGTCGTGGCGAGGGGACGACGTAAAGTTATACTGTTACACTGATGCTGTTGACCCGGATCACTGGTTGCTGCGGAAAAGGAGGAGGTTGAAAGGGGGGTGAGTGTAACGGATGTGAAATGGCTAGCTAGTTAGCGGGTACGCGCTACTAGCGTTTCAATCAGTTACGTCACTTGCTCTGAAACCTACAAGTAGTGTTGCCTCTTGCTCTGCAAGGGCCGCGGCTTTTGTGGAGCGATGGGTAACGACGCTTCGTGGGTGTCAGTTGTTGATGTGTGCAGAGGGTCCCTGGTTCGCGCCCGTGTCGGGGCGAGGGGACGGTTTAAAGTTATACTGTTACACCTCCTCCTCGCACTCTCCCTGAAGTGTGTGTCCCCAGTACAGTACGTCCTGTTCCTCGCACTCTCCCTCAAGTGCGCCTTCCCAGTCAGGTACGTCCTGTGCCTGCTCCTCACACTCTCCCTCAAGTGCGCCTTCCCGGTCAGGTACGTCCTGTGCCTTCACCTCGCACTCTCCCTCAAGTGCGCCTTCCCAGTCAGGTATGTCCTGTGCCTGCTCCTCACACTCTCCCTCAAGTGCGCCTTCCCAGTCAGGTATGTCCTGTGCCTGCTCCTCACACCCTCCCTCAAGTGCGCCTTCCCGGTCAGGTATGCCCTGTGCCTGCTCCCCGCACTCGCCCTGAAGTGCGTGTCACCCGTCCGGTGCCACCTGTGCCGGCCCCACGCATCAGACCTCCAGTGCGCCTCCCCAGTCCAGAGCTTCAGGCGACGGTTCCCAGTCCAGAGCTTGCGGCGACGGTTCACAGTCCAGAGCTTCCGGCGACGTTTCACAGTCTGGAACCTCCAACGATGTTTCACGGTCCGGAACCTCCTGCAACGGTCCACGGTCCGGAACCTCCTGTGACGGTCCACGGTCCAGAACCTCCAGCTCCAGGGCAGGAGCCTTCCTCTGCGCCGATGTCCAGCCCAGGCACGGCGTCCAGTCCGGCTCCATGGCAGGAGCCTTCCTCTGAGCCGATGTCCAGTCCAGGCACGGCTTCCAGTCCCGCTCCATGGGAGAAGCCTTCCTCTGCGCAGATGTCCAGTCCAGGCACGGCGTCCAGTCCCGCTCCATGGGAGAAGCCTTCCTCTGCGCAGATGTCCAGTCCAGGCACGGCGTCTAGTCCCTCTCCATGGCAGGAGCCTTCCTCTGCGCGGGTGCCCAGTCCAGGCACGGCGGTCATCTCAGCTCCATGGCCGGAGCCTTCTTCGGCGCCGGTGCCCAGTCCGGGTGCAGCGTACAATCCAGCTCCATGGCCGGGGCCCTCATCTGCGCCAATGCCCAGTCCGGGCACGGCGTTCTACCCGGCTCCATGGCCGGACCCGTGGTCTGAGCGGGAGCAAAGTCCCTCACCAGAGCCGCCACCGATGCTGGCAAATCCACGAGCGGAGTGGGTACTTCGCCCCGCACCGGAGCCGCCACCGACGCTAGATGCCCACAAGGACCCTCCCCTATAGAGCCTCTTTATTCTCTATTTTGTTTAGGTCGGGGTGTGACTAGGGTGGGTGATCTAGTTCATTTATTTCTATGTTGGCCTGGTATGATTCCCAATCAGAGGCAGCTGTTTATCGTTGTCTCTGATTGGGGATCATATTTAGGCAGCCATTTTCCCACTGTGTTTTGTGGGATCTTGTTTCTGTGTAGTTGCCTGTGAGCACTGCTTGAGGTTCACATATCGTTTATTCTTCTTTGTTGTTTTTGTGAGTTTCATTTGATTAAACATGTGGAACTCTACGTACGCTGCGCCTTGGTTCGTTAATTCATTAGACGATCATGACAAGTACACCTACTGTAATCTAAACACAGTATCAAAGCAAGTACTGTGTAATGACACAGTATAATACCGTAGAATGATGAATGTGTGAATAATTGACTGGATGAATGAATGAAATTCATTGAGGGGAGATGGGGTTTGTATTTCACAGTATTTTACTGTAATTACATGGAATTGGTACAAGCAGGTTGGCTGAAAGGTCAGGTGTTTATACATTACATCAAATCAATACATATTTGGTGGTTTATATTACTTGCACTTCTAGAGACTTTAAAGAGATTCTGCAGTACGTTTGTATACTTTTTAGAATGTAATTCTGAAAGATGCATTCACAAGACAAAAGTGGTCGCCGAATATTGCGTACTACGTCACATATAGTATGGGCAGATATGTGCACCACGTCATTGCTCTCTCTCTCGCTGTGCTGTGTGTGCACATCTTGCTAGCTGTCACTCAAATGGCAAAGGGCTGAAGCTCATTGGCTAGGACCAGTGCTTGACATGGGCAGGAGTACCGGCACCTCAAATGTTCTAGTTCTTGAATTCCTGCACCTCTTATTATCTCAACAGTATTGTGGATTTCCTGTACCTCTTATTAGCTCAACAGTATTGTGGATCTCCTGCACCTCTTATTATCTCAACAGTATTGTGGATCTCCTGCACCTCTTATTATCTCAACAGTATTGTGGAGCTCCTGCACCTCTTATTAGCTCAACAGTATTGTGGATCTCCTGCACCTCTTATTAGCTCAACAGTATTGTGGATCTCCTGCACCTCTTATTATCTCAACAGTATTGTGGATCTCCTGCACCTCTTATTATCTCAACAGTATTGTGGAGCTCCTGCACCTCTTATTATCTCAACAGTATTGGGGAGATCCTGCACCTCTTATTATCTCAACAGTATTGGGGCACTCCTGCACCTCTTATTATCTCAACAGTATTGGGGAGCTCCTGCACCTCTTATTATCTCAACAGTATTGTGGAGTTCCTGCACATAAATATAAATAAAACCGGCACCCGAAATGAGTACTGGCACATATTTCAGTCCAAGTCAAGCACAGGCTATAACTCTAATTGCTAGGGGGCTGGCCCACGTGGGGGGAAATGTAGGAAAAATTGTGCAGCACAGTTCTAGGAAAAACAGTTGCTTTCAAACTAGGAATTTGGTGGCCAATTGAGGTAAGACTAATTCTGCATGTATGAACTACACATTGACACATCCAGCCCAAAGCAAGACATTTAAAAATCCTTGTAATCGCCAAAGTTCAGGGGCATGTCTTTCCAAACTGACAGCAACTACAGGGCAAAACAGATTTAAAAAAGACATGGAAAAATGCTCAAGCATTAAAGGTTTAAGACTTGCTGCCACTCTAATCTGTCCCCTATTTTAAATTTATGGGGCATTACTACCACATACCAGTTAAATTGGTACAGCACTCTTAATATAGCCTCCTGTAAGACACTCATCAAAATATGTTAATAAGACAGAAACAACGGCACCACTAGTGGTCAAAAGGTTTTCAACACACCAAAAATGCCATATGGTACTGTATTCTGTGGGGTGGAGTAACTGTACCATTCAAAATACAGCAACCCCCCCCCCCAACAAAGAAAAATGTTCCCATAATGCACCATAATCGACAGCATGCTGCAGTAAAACTTTCACAGTATTTTACTGCTGATAATATCCCAAATGACTGTATAAATGCTCGTTTTCTGTTAGTGTGGTGCAGAGCCTGTGAGCAGAGTTGTGGTTGGAAATCCTCTCGCTCTCTTATGGACCACCTTGTCCACCGCTCTGTGCTCCATGTCCTTTCCCACCCTCTGCTAAAAACTGCTGTGTGCTCACAGGAAGAAACAAACTGCCCTCCAAATTCACTCCAATCAACACCCATCTATTTTTGTGAAACCTGGACCTACCAATTGGTATTGAAGTATTGAAACCAAACCATATGGATTTGAATGAAACGTATTTGAATAAACATGAAACGGTGAATGTAAGAAGCACGCATCATTTCAATTAGGCTCCATGTCTTAAACATCATATAAACACTCTAAATAGGTCAGGAGACAAGGAGCAAAAATGAATTATTCAGTCTATGTTATTTCAATTATTTCAAGGCTATAGCCTACAAAGAAATAATTTGTGAAGCATGTGTGAGTGTAACACTCGGCTGGTAGGGACATAAAGCGCTCCGTTTTTAAACAACATTTCGTTGTATTAAATCATTAGTCTATAAATTGCGCATATAGGCTGTGACTTACTTAGAATGAAATACAAATTAAACGAAAAATGACTTATTAATGTCTTTGAATTCATTTTTAGAAACATGAGTTTTGCCAGTCCGTGGCTTCAGGCTCATGTGATGATGTCTGGAGAGGCGGCCAGCAGCTGAGAATACCCTCTCCAAACGTTCAGAGCCACTGGGGATGCTCAACAACCTTTCGGCCCCTCTTGCCAGGTTGGGCAGAGATGCAGAGTTGTTTACAAAAAATGTCTATAGGTAGGCCTAACGGTTTTTTAGGTAAAATAACCAAATCAAAACCGAAAGCTCCTTGAACATGGGAATATGCCAGGGCCAAAATCAATGATGGCCTATTGTATAGATAATAGAACAAAAATGAACGAAACGTATAAGAGATCTTATCTTGTGTATATAAATATTTTGCTACAATGACAGTTATCTACCCACCTCGTTCCTTTCTGCTAGCATGTGCACATAAGTACACCATCATGATTTTGGGATACGTATCTTTTCAGATTCCACATTGATTATTAGTTGTGGACACTACATGTCCGCAATCCCTCTCTTGCTCTTGTCCTCATCTTTGTAAGTCACCTTGATATTTCACCTGTGTGTTTTATCAGTTTCTTTACGAACATATGTAGTGAACTCCATGACAGTAACTAAAGCAAGGGGCTGTAGCAGCACACAAGTAGACTACAAATGCATGCTGGGCCATGCATGCACTGAGCTCGTAAAGTGAGCGCTTGTTGACCGGCACTGGAGCAAAATTGGACGCCCCAGCCTTTGGGAATCTCGCGCAACACTCCAGTCAAATTGGGCGAGCTCCGCTCCAGCTCCGGTCACATACTCTAGTATGGTGACAGCAACGCACAACATCTCCATCTCCTGGACGCATTTACCCGCCAGATTCAGCAGCGTGACAAACCCCAAAAAGCATGGATTTTTTCCCGAAAACATGTTAAAAGATTTTCATGATGGTTTTTATTTTATTTAGTTCGTTTTTGAGCCAAAGATAGCAATATACTTAAACTATGGTTTCAAACGGGTTTGTTGATTATTTTATTTCAGTTTACTAAATAGTTTTTCATGATTAGTTTTCATTTTGACATTTTTATAATTATTTGGCAGGTGCTTATATTTGTCCTATTTCACACATATACACATGTGTAATAATAGCATGTGTAAATTAACCCAGGCAGTTAACCCACTGTTTCTAGGCCGTCATTGGAATTAAGAATTTGTTCTTAACTGACTTGCCTAGTTAAATAAAGGTTAAATAAAATGTGTTTTCTGCATATCCCACTCCCCCTGAGACACCCTCGGAGAGTGGGGTCACAGCCAGAGTCAGACATTATCAACAGCAACCCTGGAGCAATTAGGGTTAAGTGCCTTGCTCAAGGGAACATCAGATTTTCTTGTAGGATCAGGGATTAGGACTAGCAACAGTTTGGTAGTTTCAGTTTCTCTCACCCCCCCCCCCATCAAAGCACCACAAGAGACCTGGAGGCATTTCCTTACAAAATTGTATTTTTATTTACATATCCAGGAATAAATCAATAAGCAAAGAAGGAGAAAGACAGGGAAGGAAAGAATATGTTGATTAAGAAACAAAATAATAATAATACTACATGTTCAGATGTGGTTGCGATGATTTAACACAGTCACACCACAGACTGACCCAACACACTGGGAAGGAATCATCAGTCCAGTGTCCCTCAGTCAGTCATTTACAATGATACACTATTACAGGATAAACACAACAAAAGCATGCTAAAGAACCAAATGGGCTTTTACAGTCTTCTGAAAACAAAAACTGTGGTTCTGGAACAGGGTTGTACACACACACCTCTCTCTCTCTGTCTTTTTAACATATGGGCCCTGTTCAAAAGGAGAACACGTTTTAAAAACGTTTCGCAACGGAAAACAAAAAGGACAGTTTCTTATTGGACAAGAACAAACTATTTTCTTCCATTTGGGGCCTAGTGAACAGGACCCAGGGGCCTGACTACAAGAGGGTGTGTCAGCCTCGCTACAGGCCTTCTTTTGAAGAAGAGATGATAATAACAAGAGTCAATTAAATCATGAGATCTAGAAATACTAGATGAGACTCAGGCTCTTTTGTAAGCTATTGGTCTTCAACGGAGTGACTTGGGGGGGGGGGGGGGGGGGGGGGGGTCATACCACCATAGAAAAATTATTACTAGAATGGACATTCCCATTAAAGTCAATGTTGTGTTATGGGTGACCCGGCAGCTCAACCCTAGACTGGAGCCTATCGCTCGAGGACTCACCTGCAACTCTTTCTGATATCATCATAATGGCAGCACATACCTTGCGCAACAGTGCAAACGCTCACATGAGTCTGATGACAATATTGAGTGGTCTTTGACACTCCTTTGCCCCAAAAGCACATGGACACTGTCCCCTTTTTTGATACACTTACCAACTATGGCAACAAACATAGGTTAAGTAACACATACCAAATGGCACCCTATTCCCTTTTGTGGTGCACTACATTTGACTAGGGTCTATAGGAAGTAGTGCACTATATAGAGAATAGGGTGCCATTTGGGATGAATACATACTCCCCATTGGACCCCAAGCCTCTGCCTATGCTACACAATGAGGGTGGGAAGTAATAATGATCACCCGAGCAATGGAAAAAACTGATCAGCAGAACAAATCAAAGACAGATTATAAATACACTGTAAAATATATACACAGCAACAACAATAAAGAAAATAATATGAAAAGGAAAAGCCACAATATTACAGAACTCCTCAAATACAGCCCCTCTGGGCCAGTGCAGATTAAAAGACGTGACAGAGATGCAACATTTCAGACCATCGCAGATAGAAACACAATGTATAGATCTGTCATGGTCCTCTTTTCAACATGATAGAGAAACTCGTCTGCTCTATGCGATATATTTCTATTTTTTTCTGAAATGTTGTGCTCCTCAAAAAGACCAGTCTGTCCCAACGCAGTTTGCTCCTCCCACCGCAGCCAATCAGACAGACAGTCACTGTTTAAACACACCAATCACAACAGAGTGCTTCGCTTTGTAAGGTGCATCGTCCAATCAAAACATGGGGCTAGTAGTGTATAACTGCAGGTAAAAACCTTTCCACTTCTCTCACCCTCTCTCACACACACATTCCCAGCCATCACACCTTCAGTCCTGCAGAGGGCGCCAGAACCCCACCCAGTGGACACACTCCGCCACTACAGTGCATTTCACGCAGGGGAATAGAAAAGAAACAGAACCGTGAACCTATATATCCTGGTGGATGATGACTAGCTTACATGACAGACCATGTCAACAATGTCAATAGCAACACTTTACTGGGGTGAAGTCCTCCCCTGCTAAACTGTCACTCTGAGAGCTGTCTACTGACAGGTGATATGAAACTAATGGCAGGTAACTGTCAGGTATGTTTATTTGTCTGTCTGTATGCCTGATATGATTCTCAATGTCTAGTTAGACTGTCTGTATGTCTGTTCGTCAGCCGCAGGCCAAATGCCAAAAACCTCCTTCATCCATTTGTGTGTGTGTGTGTGTGTGTGTGAGAGGGGGGGGGGGGGGGGGGGGCTGGTCTGTCTCTCTGTATAGTCTAGGCAGAGGTGACAGTGGTGCCGCTGCCCAGCTTAATGATCATCTGCTGGCAGTCGTGAAGGGTGCGCTTGTCCCCCAGCTTCTCCAGTGTCCGGGCTGCATCCGCCAGCATGCCCACCCGCTGCCCCGGTGCCGACAGGAAGGAGGGAGGCAGGTAGCGACACGCCAACATTACCGCCTCAGCCTGCTCCCTCTGGCCAGGACGCATCTCACACTCCTCTGTAGAATCACACACACACACACACACACACACACACACACACACACACACACACACACACACACACACACACACACACACACACACACACACACACACACACACACACACACACAGGTGAGGTGAGTTGTGGGGGATACAGAGAGGGATACTACACAGATAACACTCATATCGCATCCGTGTCCCTTCGACCTCGTTATGAAAAGCTTAAAAAAGGCACTCAAAACCCACAGAACTTCCAACCTTTCTCACACACGCAAACTACAAAAACCCCTCTCTGCAGTTACCTGTCTTTGCTCCGGGGGTGGCTCTGCGTCTGAGCGAGCGGTCCAGGAGCTGATGTGTCCGCGTGGGACTGGCCCCAGCCATCAGCCTGGCGGTTGCCTCATGAAGAAACAACTGAGAGAGTGAGGAGAGGAGAGAGAACAGTGTTTGATGAGTGAGGAGTCAGAAATCTACCTAGATCAGCCTGTATGTATGTGCCCGTGTCTACATGTGTATGTCTTCCTCCACGTCCTACCCTGCGCATGGCGGGCCTGAAGCTCTGGGCCAGTTTCCTGAGGGAGGAGAGGTCCTGCTGGAAGCCGTGCAGCTCGGCCGGGGAGGCCTGCAAGGAGAGACCCCCGGGACTGGAGCTCTGCTGCAGACGCCACACGTTGGTCCGCATCACCAGCAGCAGGTCACACAGCAGCAACTGGACCACCTGGGGAGAGACAGAGAGAGAGAGAGACATAGAGAGAGAGAGAGAGAGAGAGAGAAACAGAGAGAGAGAAACAGAGAGAGAGAGAGAGAGAGAGAGAAAGAGAGAGAAAGAGAGAGAAAGAGAGAGAAAGAGAGAGAAAGAGAGAGAAAGAGAGAGAAAGAGAGAGAAAGAGAGAGAAAGAGAGAGAAAGAGAGAGAAAGAGAGAGAAAGAGAGAGAGAGAGAGAGAGAGAGAGAGAAAGAGAGAGAGAGAGAGAGAGAGAGAGACCGAGAGAGGGAGACCGAGAGAGAGAGACCGAGAGAGGGAGACCGAGAGAGGGAGACCGAGAGAGGGAGACCGAGAGAGGGAGACCGAGAGAGGGAGACCGAGAGAGGGAGACAGAGAGAGGGAGACAGAGAGAGGGAGACAGAGAGAGGGAGACAGAGAGAGGGAGACAGAGAGAGGGAGACAGAGAGAGGGAGACAGAGAGAGAGAGGGAGACAGAGAGAGAGAGGGAGACAGAGAGAGAGGGAGACAGAGAGAGAGAGGGAGACAGAGAGAGGGAGACAGAGAGAGGGAGACAGAGAGAGGGAGACAGAGAGAGGGAGACAGAGAGAGGGAGACAGAGAGAGGGAGAAGCAAACCTTATGGTGTAGGTATTGAAAATGGTATTAGTTTGAAAGGCAGTAACAGTGTGTCAGGGTGTATTGATGTCTCCTGTCCACTGTGCTGTATGGGGCCCAGCTCTGTCTTGCACTGCAGGAACATTGCACCCAGCTGAGAGACACATGCAATGCAACTACAATGCACCACAGCTCTGGCCATAGCTGCTCTGTCTGTGTGTCTGTGTGTGTGTACCTTGTCTAGGCTGCTGCTGTGACAGTGTGGTCCCAGGTTGAGACTGTCTCTCAGCAGGCCGCTGGCCTTCTCACTGTGGCTCAGACTCAGCTGACAGTTCTCTGGTTTGGTCAACATGGCGCGTACCGCTCGGAAAGTGTTCAAAGATGCCTTGGGCAACGGACTCCTGAGGACACATGAAAACCCTTTTCAGAAAGGTGGTGGAGAAGAACTGGGGTGGTGTGTGTGTGTGTGGGGTAATCTGTATGTCACTCTGGAATGTTCTACTACAGCTTGGTACAGTCCCTCGGCTGTGTGTGTGTGTGTGTGTGTGTGTGTGTGTGTGTGTGTGTGTGTGTGTGTGTGTGTGTGTGTGTGTGTGTGTGTGTGTGTGTGTGTGTGTGTGTGTGTGTGTGTGTGTGTGTACACTCACTCTGCAGTCTGTAGACTACGGGGCAGGTGCTCGGCGGCGGGGTACAGTCTCTCGGCCGCTGCGTCGTCTCCTTGGAGCCAGTTAATGATCACCACGGCAACCGACGACCACCATTTGGAATGAAGGTCACAGCCTGGAGGTCCCAGACAAGGTTTACACACAGACAGATGTCAATAAAGAAAATACACACAGAGACAGGTTATTATTTGGATAGTTCCTGTAGCTGATCTAGAGATATCAACTAACTCTTGCTAGGGTTAAGTTCAGGGTTATGTTCAGGGGTAAGTTTGGGGTTAGGTTTAGGGTAAGGGCAAGGGTTATGTTTTGGGTGAGGCCTAGGGTTAAGTTTAGGGAAGAGTTTAGGTTTAGGTCTAAGTTTAAATGTAGGTTAAAGGTTAGAGGATAGTTAGTTGACATGATGTTGACAGTTTTAGAACATCTATGTGGGACTATCCAGACATGCTGAAACACAGACACTATCCCTTCCTTTATCTCTCTCCGTTTCACACATCCCTTCCTTTATCTCTCTCCGTTTCACATATCCCTTCCTTTATCTCTCTCCGTTTCACACATCCCTTCCTTTATCTCTCTCCGTTTCACACATCCCTTCCTTTATCTCTCTCCGTTTCACACATCCCTTCCTTTATCTCTCTCCGTTTCACACATCCCTTCCTTTATCTCTCTCCGTTTCACATATCCCTTCCTTTATCTCTCTCCGTTTCACACATCCCTTCCTTTATCTCTCTCCGTTTCACATATCCCTTCCTTTATCTCTCTCCGTTTCACACATCCCTTCCTTTATCTCTCTCCGTTTCACACATCCCTTCCTTTATCACTCTCCGTTTCACACATCCCTTCCTTTATCTCTCTCCGTTTCACACATCCCTTCCTTTATCTCTCTCCGTTTCACACATCCCTTCCTTTATCTCTCTCCGTTTCACACATCCCTTCCTTTATCTCTCTCCGTTTCACACATCCCTTCCTTTATCTCTCTCCGTTTCACACATCCCTTCCTTTATCTCTCTCCGTTTCACACATCCCTTCCTTTATCTCTCTCCGTTTCACACATCCCTTCCTTTATCTCTCTCCGTTTCACACATCCCTTCCTTTATCTCTCTCCGTTTCACACATGATCAAATCCAGCTGCTGATGACCACCTGAGTTTCAATCTGTTCTCTGGCATGTTTCCCCTCTGGCATGGTCACAACCTGCTAATACTGCAGCTATACTGATAGACACATCTCTCCAAGGGAGAAGACCTCCTGTGCTTCACATTGGGCCAACACAGCCTTCATCAAATCAGATGGCAGATTTATCACAAAACCATTTGATGTTGGCAGTTATTTTTATGATTACTTCATTGGCAAAGTGGGCAAACTTAGGCAGGAAATGCCAACAACGAACCAGACATGACACCAGGGGTCTTTTAACAGCCCCCAGGTCCAGAACTAATTCTAGGAAACGTACAGTATAATACAGAGCCATGAGTGCATGGACCTCCCATCTCATACAGCACAAGTGAACAGCAGACCTGCTTTCAAAAAACACAAAGCAACACCTCACGGCACAACGCCTCTCCCCCATGTGACCTACTTGTTGTGTGTATGTACTGACGTATGTGTAACTGATAGATGCGCGCACACACACACACACACACACACTTTAAAATGTAAAGTCTTTTGTCTGTAATGTATTTTTGGTTATGTGTCGTACCCCAGTAAGAATTGGCGTCGGCTAATGGGGATCCTAATAAATCACATCCAATCAAATGCACACTCACACACAGCTATGCTGACTGGGCAATCTAACACCATGCCAAGAAAAGTCTCCTTTCAAACACTCTTCCTTCTCTAGCTACTTCTTCAAGATGATTAGAGGCTTGACAGGACTGGTAGATGGAGTGCTGCAGAGGACCTTTTAACCTCCCATCTCCTCACAGAGAAAATGAGAGAGAGAGAGAGAGAGAGAGAGAGAGGGAGAGAGAGAGAGAGGTGCCGAAAGGAGCGAGGCTATCTGAGGGGGCATCTCAACAGTCTAGAGTGGCTTCCTCTCCTTGTCTTTGATTGCACTGATCTGACAACACAGGGATCAGTGGAAGCAATGTCAGAAGATACCCACATGTTACTGAAGATCAGTGTGACTGAAGGAAAGGAGATAAGAGGAGCCACTTTAGACTACAGATACACTGTCAAGTACACCCTAACTGAGAGACACCCAGTATTGTGCCTGAACTGCAGAGGTGAACCTCGGACCACAGCATACAGACATAAATAGAAGGCCAGGAGTCATACCAGTGACGGTAGCCATGCTGGATCTGATGGCGAAGGACTGGGTGTTGGCTCCGGCAGCGTCTGATGCACTAGTCAACAGCTGAAGGTACTCCAGAGCATCCGCGTACTCCCTGAGGAACACACAAACAGCTTAGTTAGTTAAAATACCATTAGTTCTCCCTGAGGAACACACACACAGCTTAGTTAGTTAAAATACCATTAGTTCTCCTTGAGGAACACACACACAGCTTAGTTAGTTAAAATACCATTAGTTCTCCCTGAGGAACACACACACAGCTTAGTTAGTTAAAATACTATTAGTTCTCCCTGAGGAACACACACACAGCTTAGTTAGTTAAAATACTATTAGTTCTCCCTGAGGAACACACACACAGCTTAGTTAGTTAAAAGACCATTAGTTCTCCTTGAGGAACACACACACAGCTTAGTTAGTTAAAATACCATTAGTTCTCCCTGAGGAACACACACACAGCTTAGTTAGTTAAAATACCATTAGTTCTCCCTGAGGAACACACACACAGCTTAGTTAGTTAAAAGACCATTAGTTCTCCCTGAGGAACACACACACAGCTTAGTTAGATAAAAGTATTTAAAATACCATTAGTTCTCCCTGAGGAACACACACACAGCTTAGTTAGATAAAAGTATTTAAAAGACCATTAGTTCTCCCTGAGGAACACACACACACAGCTTACAGTTGAAGTCGGAAGTTTACATACACTTAGGTTGGAGTCATTAAAACTCGTTTTTCAACCACTCCACAAATTTCTTGTTAACAAACTATAGTTTTGGCAAGTCAGTTAGGACATCTACTTTGTGCATGACACAAATAATTTTTCCAACAATTGTTTACAGACAGATTAGTCCACTTATAATTCACTGTATTACAATTCCAGTGGGTCAGAAGTTTACATACACTAAGTTGACTGTGCCTTTAAACAGCTTGGAAAATTCCAGAAAATGATGTCATGGCTTTTGAAGCTTCTGATAGGCTAATTGGTCTGATGAAACAAAAATAGAACTGTTTGACCATAATGACCATTGTTATGTTGGAAAAAGGGGGATGCTTCCAAGCCGAAGAACACCATTCCAACCGTGAAGCACAGGGGTGGCAGCATCATGTTGTGGGGGTGATTTGCTGCAGGAAGGACTGGTGCATTTCACAAAATATATGGCATCATGAGGAGGAAAATTATGTGGATATATTGACGCAACAAGCTTGGTCGCAAATGGGTCTTCCAAATGGACAATGACCCCAAGCATACTTCCAAAGTTGTGGCAAAATGGCTTAAGGACAACAAAGTCAAGGTATTGGAGAGGCCATCACAAAGCCCTGACCTCAATCCCATAAAAAATGTGTGGGCAGAACTGAAAAAGCGTGTGAGCAAGGAGGCCTACAAACCGCGGCAGGTAGGGGCGGCAGGTAGCCTAGTGGTTAGAGCGTTTGACCATTAACCGAAAGGTTGCACTATCGAATCCCCAAGCTGACAAGGTACAAATCTGTTGTTCTTCCCCTGAACAAGGCACTGTTCCTAGGTCATCATTGAAAATAATAATGTGTTCTTAACTGACTTGCCTAGTTAAAAAAAGGTTTTTAAAAAACTGATTCAGTTACACCAGCTCTGTAAGGAGGAATGGGCCAAAATTCACCCAACTTATTGTGGGAAGTTGGTGGAAGGCTACCTGAAACATTTGACCCAAGTTAAACAATTTAAAGGCAATGCTACCAATTACCAATTGAGTGTATGTAAACTTCTGACCCACTGTGAATGTGATGAAAGAAATAAGAACTGAAATAAATCACTCTACTATTATTCTGACATTTCACATTCTAAAAAATAAAGTGGTGATCCTAACTGACCTTAGACAGGGAATTGTTAATTGGATTAAATGTCAGGAATTGTGAAAAACTGAGTTTAAATGTATTTGACTAAGGTGTATGTAATCTTCCGACTTCAACTGTAGTTAGTTAAAAGTACTTAAAAGACAATTAGTTCTCATTGAACACACACGTAAAAGGCTTGTTCAAAAAGGGATTGTAGACAATTTAAGAATATGTATTAATATTTTAGGCCTTATTTTAAGTCAACATTCTGTATTTTACAACTCAATGTTAGATGGTTCTCCACACCCTGAAAGTAGTCTATGGGCCTTTTTAAAATATTTATTTACAGCCACTAGAAACGTCAGCTAACTTTAGCCACCACTGGCTAAAATTCTGTGGGATTGATAAGGGCAACTTTTAAGACTTGTGAAGATAACCTGAGAACACTATTGTGTGTTGCACCTACCCCTCTCCATCACTGGGGGTCTTCTCCCCGCGGGGCTGGGCCACACAGTACAGAGCCTTCTCCAACAGGTGTTCCCTAAAGGCCTGGGTCACCTGGGCCAGGGGGTCCACTACGGAGACAGATAGAGAGACAAGAATTAGGGTTAGCATAGTCATGGCAACCAATTTAGACAATGAAAACATGTGTTGCCCATATTGCTTTCATCATAACCAGTTTCCATGACAGGTGCTTCCTTTCATAAAGACACAAGCTGTCCACCTGTAGAGCATCTCAATGCTCATTCTTCTGAGGGGCTCTGGTCAATAGTAGTACACTATATACCAGGGAATAAGGTGCTATTTGGGACGCAGACAGTGTGTGGGGTGGTCAAATCAAATCGTATTGGTCACATACACGTGTTTAGCCGATGTTATTGCGGGTGTAGTGAAATGTTTGTGCTTCTAGTTCCGCCAGCGCAGCAGGTGCATCTACAGTACTGACCTGTGTTCCCTGCCTGGCTGTAGATGCTATCTTTGGGGGTGCTGCGGACAGCCCAGTCCCCATCCACAAAGAAGCGGTGGCCCAGAGGGTGACAGAGCCACTGCATGGCTGGGGGGACACTGCCACTGGAGGAGAGACACGCCTGGCGGGCACTGCTCAGGAACACACGCTGGGGATGGAGAGAGACATGGAGATACAGGAGTGAGTACAGAGGTAGAGACACAAGAGACCGACACACACGATACACTGAGCAACAAACCACACATTATAGCCATAGCCTCTCTCTCTCCCCCTCTCTCACAAACACACACACCACTTGGTAACCAAACTCGGTTACTCACGGAGGAGAAGTGAAGGAGTCTGGGTAGGCTGGCTTTGACTCGTAGGGCTGCAGAGACGTAGACCTCTCCTAGCGTGGCCACGGGGAGACAGGAGCCTGAACACTCTGCCAGGTTTACAGCACTCAGAGCCATGTGAACCGCAGACAGGTGGCTACCACCCAGCTTACCTTCACACACACACACACACACACACACACACACACACACACACACACACACACACACACACACACACACACACACACACACACACGTTGATTATAGACAGCTTGGCTGAACAAACACAGAAAACACACAGGTCTTTCAGACAAAGACTCCTGAAAACACGTATCCACTCCTTTCAGGTCTACATAAAGTGTGTAGGAGTAGGGAGCTAGTGGATAACTCTGTATTGGACAGTAGTACTGCAGAGGAGAGAATGTACCTACTGTGTGATCTTGGGTAAATCTGAATCAATTTAGTGTTTGTTTTATTGCCCTCTGTATGAGGATCTGAGACACGTCAGTGGCGACCCTGAGGTATTCTGGTTACGGGACACGTCGGTGACCACCCTGAGGTATTCTGGTTACGGGGCAAGCAGGGACATGTTGGTGACAACCCTGAGGTATTCTGGTTACGGGACACGTCGGTGACAACCCTGAGGTATTCTGGTTACGGGACACATCGGTGACAACCCGGAGGTATTCTGGTTACGGGACACGTCGGTGGCGACCCTGAGGTATTCTGGTTACGGGACACGTCGGTGACGACCCGGAGGTATTCTGGTTACGGGACACGTCGGTGACAACCCTGAGGTATTCTGGTTACGGGACACGTCGGTGACGACCCGGAGGTATTCTGGTTACGGGACACGTCGGTGACAACCCCGAGGTATTCTGGTTACGGGACACGTCGGTGACGACCCGGAGGTATTCTGGTTACGGGACACGTCGGTGGCGACCCTGAGGTATTCTGGTTACGGGACACGTCGGTGACAACCCTGAGGTATTCTGGTTACGGGACACATCGGTGACAACCCGGAGGTATTCTGGTTACGGGACACGTCGGTGGCGACCCTGAGGTATTCTGGTTACGGGACACGTCGGTGACGACCCGGAGGTATTCTGGTTACGGGACACGTCGGTGACAACCCTGAGGTATTCTGGTTACGTGACAAGCAGGGACATGTTGGTGACAACCCTGAGGTATTCTGGTTACGGGGCATGCAGGGAGATGTTGGTGACAACCCTGAGGTATTCTGGTTACGGGACACGTCGGTGACAACCCTGAGGTATTCTGGTTACGGGACACGTTGGTGACAACCCTGAGGTATTCTGGTTACGGGACGAGCAGAAGCTTAAATTCTGTTTCAGACAGGGCATGTTTGAGATTGCTCAGTTTGTTCATAATGCCTGGAGGAGAAGGAGAAGTGTAGCGCGGCTAGATGGTAGCCGGTTGTGTAGCGCGGCTAGATGGTAGCCGGTTGTGTAGCGCGGCTAGATGGTAGCCGATTGTGTAGGGCGGCTAGATGGTAGCCGGTTGTGTAGCGCAGCTAGATGGTAGCCGGTTGTGTAGCGCGGCTAGATGGTAGCCGATTGTGTAGGGCGGCTAGATGGTAACCGGTTGTGTAGGGCGGCTAGATGGTAGCCGGTTGTGTAGGGCGGCTAGATGGTAGCCGGTTGTGTAGGGCGGCTAGATGGTAGCCGGTTGTGTAGGGCGGCTAGATGGTAGCCGGTTGTGTAGGGCGGCTAGATGGTAACCGGTTGTGTAGGGCGGCTAGATGGTAGCCGGTTGTGTAGGGCGGCTAGATGGTAGCCGGTTGTGTAGGGCGGCTAGATGGTAGCCGGTTGTGTAGCGCGGCTAGATGGTAGCCGGTTGCGTAGGGCGGCTAGATGGTAGCCGGTTGTGTAGGGCGGCTAGATGGTAGCCGGTTGTGTAGGGCGGCTAGATGGTAGCCGGTTGTGTAGGGCGGCTAGATGGTAGCCGGTTGTGTAGGGCGGCTAGATGGTAGCGGTTGTGTAGCGCGGCTAGATGGTAACCGGTTGCGTAGCGCGGCCAGATGGTAACCGGTTGTGTAGGGCGGCTAGATGGTAGCCGGTTGCGTAGGGCGGCTAGATGGTAGCCGGTTGCGTAGGGCGGCTAGATGGTAGCCGGTTGCGTAGGGCGGCTAGATGGTAGCCGGTTGCGTAGGGCGGCTAGATGGTAGCCGGTTGTGTAGGGCTTCTAGATGGTAGCCGGTTGTGTAGCGCGGCTAGATGGTAGCCGGTTGTGTAGCGCGGCTAGATGGTAGCGGTTGTGTAGCGCGGCTAGATGGTAGCGGTTGTGTAGCGCGGCTAGATGGTAGCCGGTTGCGTAGGGCGGTTAGATGGTAACCGGTTGCGTAGCGCGGTTAGATGGTAACCGGTTGCGTAGCGCGGCTAGATGGTAGCCGGGTGTGTAGCGGGGCTAGATGGTAACCGGTTGCGTAGCGCGGCTAGATGGTAGCCGGGTGTGTAGCGCGGCTAGATGGTAGCCGGTTGCGTAGCGCGGCTAGATGGTAGCCGGTTGCGTAGCGCGGCTAGATGGTAACCGGTTGTGTAGGGCGGCTAGATGGTAGCCGGTTGCGTAGCGCGGCTAGATGGTAGCCGGTTGTGTAGCGCGGCTAGATGGTAACCGGTTGCGTAGCGCGGCTAGATGGTAGCCGGTTGTGTAGCGCGGCTAGATGGTAGCCGGTTGTGTAGGGCGGCTAGATGGTAGCGGTTGCGTAGCGCGGCTAGATGGTAACCGGTTGCGTAGCGCGGCTAGATGGTAGCCGGTTGTGTAGGGCGGCTAGATGGTAGCGGTTGCGTAGCGCGGCTAGATGGTAGCGGTTGCGTAGCGCGGCTAGATGGTAACCGGTTGCGTAGCGCGGCTAGATGGTAGCCGGTTGCGTAGCGCGGCTAGATGGTAGCCGGTTGCGTAGCGCGGCTAGATGGTAGCCGGTTGCGTAGGGCGGCTAGATGGTAGCCGGTTGCGTAGCGCGGCTAGATGGTAGCCGGTTGTGTAGGGCGGCTAGATGGTAGCCGGTTGTGTAGCGCGGCTAGATGGTAGCCGGTTGTGTAGGGCGGCTAGATGGTAGCCGGTTGTGTAGGGCGGCTAGATGGTAGCCGGTTGCGTAGCGCGGCTAGATGGTAGCCGGTTGCGTAGCGCGGCCAGATGGTAACCGGTTGCGTAGCGCGGCTAGATGGTAACCGGTTGCGTAGCGCGGCTAGATGGTAGCCGGTTGCGTAGGGCGGCTAGATGGTAGCCGGTTGCGTAGCGCGGCTAGATGGTAACCGGTTGCGTAGCGCGGCTAGATGGTAACCGGTTGTGTAGCGCGGCTAGATGGTAGCCGGTTGTGTAGCGCGGCTAGATGGTAGCCGGTTGTGTAGCGCGGCTAGATGGTAGCCGGTTGTGTAGCGCGGCTAGATGGTAGCCGGTTGTGTAGCGCGGTTAGATGGTAGCCGGTTGTGTAGCGCGGCTAGATGGTAGCCGGTTGTGTAGCGCGGCTAGATGGTAGCCGGTTGTGTAGCGCGGCTAGATGGTAGCCGGTTGCGTAGGGCGGCTAGATGGTAACCGGTTGTGTAGGGCGGCTAGATGGTAGCCGGGTGTGTAGCGCGGCTAGATGGTAGCCGGTTGTGTAGCGCGGCTAGATGGTAGCCGGTTGTGTAGGGCGGCTAGATGGTAGCCGGTTGTGTAGCGCGGCTAGATGGTAGCCGGTTGTGTAGCGCGGCTAGATGGTAGCCGGTTGTGTAGGGCGGCTAGATGGTAGCCGGTTGTGTAGGGCGGCTAGATGGTAGCCGGTTGTGTAGCGCGGCTAGATGGTAGCCGGTTGTGTAGCGCGGCTAGATGGTAGCCGGTTGTGTAGCGCGGCTAGATGGTAGCCGGTTGTGTAGCGCGGCTAGATGGTAGCCGGTTGTGTAGCGCGGCTAGATGGTAACCGGTTGTGTAGCGCGGCTAGATGGTAACCGGTTGTGTAGCGCGGCTAGATGGTAGCCGGTTGTGTAGTGCAGCTAGATAGTAGCCGGTTGCGTAGGGCGGCTAGATGGTAGACGGTTGTGTAGTGCAGCTAGATAGTAGCTGTACCGGCAATGATCACTGTATGCATATAATTTGTAAAATGTTATTTTGTTCTGTAGTGTTGTAAGCCCATGTGGGCTGGGTACCGGTAGGTGTATGACACTTAAATCATATCAATCAACTAGCTAGTAACATTGTCTCAGAGTGAGTAGACAAGGTTAGCCTTACCCTTAGCATTTGAGCCACAGGCCAAGTCCAATTTCCACCTACCGGTCATGTGCAGCTGGTGCAGGCGGTGGTAGACCAGGGCAGCGTCGCGGCTGCTCTTGCACGCATCCTCCCGGAGCCCCCTGGCGCGGAGCCCCCCGGCCCTGGCAGCCAACCAGCGACCTACCCCTAGTCGCTGGAGGCAGAGGCGGAGCAGGGCCCACAGGGCGGCACAGGCCAGGTCCAACTGAGAAGTGGGTAAGGGGCGACCCAGGGCCTTGAGGCAGGTCCATAGGTTCTGACTGGCCTGGGCAAAGTCTCCCTATTGGGGGAGGGAGAGAGGGGGGTGAGAGTGGTGGGTAAGTATGGAAGGTTGGGGGGAAGGGGGGGGTGTGTGCCGGGGATGGGTGTGTGTGTGTGTGTTTGTGTGTGTGTGTGTTTGTTGACCTCATGAGCTTCCGACTGTTCACCCATACAATTCTTAATTCATTTAAGGTTTATAGAAATATGTCCATCCAATAGAAAATTCTGTCAGAAAAATAATAGTCCAAACCCCATGCCTCTACCATATATGGTTCAAAGGTTACCAACGATTTACTCTGAGAATTTAGCATGTTTAGAGTGAATGGAATGTCATCATAGGCATGATCAAAAAGTGGCCAGTGCTCAATAGAACTCTGTGGCGCTGCTCCGCGGCAGAGCGGCGCTAACTTCGAACATTAAGGGAAAAAGGCCATTCTTGAACATGGGGTGAGACATTCTTAATAATTTGTAAATATAGACAGTTTTGTTATTTTGAATTATTTATTTCTGCGTTTAGAGTGAGAGAAACCAAAAGCCCACCGTGCCTATTTTTGGGAAAATCGTCAGTCCACATGTCAAGTGTAAGTCCCCCATTGTATTTACCCAAGTACTCTCTTAACTCCAGGCACACCGACAGTTTTTTTGTTGTTGCCAGATGCAGGACTCTAGTGCCAGAGGAGACTCTCAGACTGAAAACGCTTCCATTAATTTAGGAAAAATCAGTCAATTTGTGCCACAGTTTAGACTACCGATAGATCAGCGTTCTAACTCCCCCTTGTGATAGTGAGGTGCAATGACAGAATGCCACCATCTACCACTAACGGTCGCGGCATAAGCTTGCAACTTTTAAAAGGAAGAACCACTGTATAGCAGTGAGTGAACACCATACACCCTATTCCCTACATAGTGCACTACTTTGGAAGGTAGTGCATTATATAGGAAATAGGATGCCATTTTGACGAAATCACATTCTCCATATTCTCACCCGTGCCAGGTCGAGGTCTGCCTGCTTGCGGTGCCTCCAGAACAGCACGGAGGATCCAGAGTGAGGCCTGGTGACTGGCTCTCCATAGACCAACACTCTGACCAGAACCCCAGCCACCAGCACACCATTCAGCAGCCACACCAACAGAGTGGGTAGCACCCAGTCCATCCAGCCCCACGAGTCAGCTAGGAGAACACAGAGAGAGGATGACTTTGAGACACCCACACAGAATGACTTTTGGACACACAACAACACATAATGAGTTTTGGAGACACGCACACAAACACACGCACAGACAAAAAAAGAGATGGACTTACTAGAAAATACACATGGGAGTATTAGATGAACTCACTAGGAGTAAGACACACAGATACACACCTCCGCCACCCTACCTCTTTCCCTCCATACCTGCGTTTTCTAGGCCCAACATGTTCCTGCCTGTCCCAGGATGCACTGCATGGTTGTTAGAGGTGGTGCTGGAGCCCATCCCTCCACACAACATGGCAGCCAGGGGATTGAGGGAGAGGAAGAGGAAGGTGAATGTGCACAGCGCCATGCGGGAGCGGTCCAGCATGCCAGCACTGCCCGGGGTGGACGAGGACGTGTCCATCAGATTGACCGCCGGCTGGACGGGAGAGGACAGAACACAAGAAGTCAGGGTTAGAATTAGAACTAAAGCAAGCAGAGATGGAACTGGAACTAGAATTGTAATCAGGGAGTTAGAACTACGAACTATAACTTATTATCATAAGTTTACTTTACATGATAATTGGAGACACCAATGGTTAGCCATTGAACAAAACAACGGTTTAGCTTCTCTGTTTAAGTTTGTCTCCAGCCTTGTTGCTACAGGATGTACGTTGCTACAGGATGTATGTTGCTAGAGAATTACCATTTCCTTTCACAGCGTTCTATTCTATGTAACTATAGCAGAGAAGTTCAACATCTTTCAAGCTCCTTTCTCAAAGTCACGAGAAGCATTAGTTACGGGTAGCGTTGCAATGGGTCAGAAACTTTCCGGTAAATTTCCAGAATTTTTCCATGGGGAGTTAATGTGAAGGACTACATGCTTAATGTGAAGGACTACATGAAGCCAAGGACCACATGCTTTCTGATAGGTTTTGATTACAATACTGGGTGGGGTGAATATATTTTATGACATACATGATTTTTTGTTAACTAGTAAATTGTATCCTACAGCAAAGTGTGTTTAAATCATTCCTAACTTGTTAACAATTTATGCTAGATAGTTTCTGCTACCATGTGGGTTTTAATTGCTTGAGCCTGCTAACTGAGGAGTGTTAATTCACCTGTTTCCATACATGTTTCATTTTAAAACATTTATCTTACAACGGAGTTGTTTAATAACTGCTGAACTATTTATCTGTACTATTTTTTCTAATCTTTACAAGAAAATGCCATGGGCACTATCTGATGTGTGGAAACATTTCCCTGCAGCTAATGCAGAAGGAAAAGCTGTGTACAGTGGCAAATTCTGTGCAAAATCATACGTGCAAAATGCAACAAAGATGCAGAATCATCTGGCCAAGTGCATAAAGTTCCCTCACAACAAGCAACCTCTGACAAAAGTCCCACTACTTCTATTCGAGGTGAAAATTCTGAATCAGACACCTTATCGATAGCGACAGCTCATGGTCCTCTTGGAATCAGAAGGTTATTTTGGCTCAATGGAGGAACGTAGTCAGAGAAATGCTGATGAATGTCTTGCTCGAGTTGTGTATGCAACTGGTTCACCTCTGATGCTCACAGGCAATGTGTACTGGAAGAGATTTTGCCCAGCATACACCCCTTCAACCAGACATGCATTATCTACTCATTTGCTGGATGCAGAATTCAACAGAGTTCAAGTGAAAGTCAAGCAACTCATAAAGAAAGCAAACTGTATTGCAATCATCTCTGATGGGTGGTTGAATGTTCGTGGGCAAGGAATAATTAACTACATCATCTCCACCCCTTAACCAGTATTCTACAAGAGCACAGACACAAGGGACAACAGACACACTGGTCTCTACATTGCAGATGAGCTGAAGGCAGTCATCAATGACCTTGGACCACAGAAGGTACAGTATTTGCACTGGTGACAGACAATGCTGCGAAGATGAAAGCTGCTTGGTCTAAAGGTGAGGAGTCCTACCCTCACATCACACCCATTGGCTGTGCTGCTCATGCATTGAATCTGCTCCTCAAGGACATCATGGCACTGAAAACAATGGATACACTCTACAAGAGAGCCAAGGAAATGGTTAGGTATGTGAAGGGTCATCAAGTTATAGCAGCAATCTACCTCACTAAGAGAAGTGAGAAGAATAAGAGCACCACATTGAAGCTGCCCAGCAACACGTGTTGGGGTGGTGTTGTCATCATGTTTGACAGTCTCCTGGAGGGGAAGGAGTCTCTCCAAGAAAAAGCCATATCACAGTCTGCCGATATGGACAGCCCCATCAAGAGGATCCTCCATGATGATGTATTTTGGAAGAGTGGTAAGCAGCCTGAAACCTATAGCAGTAGCCATTGCACTGATTGAGGGAGACAATGCCATCCTGTCTGATGTTCAGACTCTGCTTGCAGATGTAAGAGAAGAAATCCGTACTGCCCTGCCCACTTCACTGTTGCGCTAAGCAGAGGAAACTGCAGTTCTGAAATACATCAAAAAGCATGAAGACTTCTGCCTGAAGCCCATACACACCGCAGCATACATGTTGGACCCCGAGTATTCTGGCAAGAGCATCCTGTCTGGTGCAGAGATCAACTAGGCCTATGGTGTTATCACTACTGTGTCTCACCACCTTGGCCTGGATGAGGGCAAGGTTGTTGGCAGTCTGGCGAAGTACACTTCCAAGCAAGGGCTTTGGGATGGAGATGCAATATGGCAGTCGTGCCAGCATATCTCATCAGCCACCTGGTGGAAGGGACTTCGTGGATCTGAGGCTCTTTCCCCTGTTGCCTCCATCATCCTCCAAATCCCACCAACATCCTTGTTTGGGAACACACACACCAAAGCCCGCAACAGGCTGACCAACACAAGGGCTGAAAAATTGGTGGCCATCCGGGCAAATTTGAGGCTTTGAGCCTGACAACGAGCCATCCTCAACAAGGTTAGAAAGTGACAGTGAAGATGAGGCCTCAGAGTCTGATGTTCAAGAGGTGGACATTGAGGAGGTCCAGGGAGAAACACGGAAGCCTGAGAGGAAGATAACCAAGGCTTGAGTTTCTAGACTACCATTTTACAGATGTATGTTGAAAACATTTTTGGGATATGCCATGGATCATTGGGGATCATTCAATATTCCCTTTTTGTTGTTCAGTGAAATCATCCCATGTGAAGAGTCAACTCATTTAATTAAAGTTAAATTCGTAACTAAATATTTTTTTTTATTTCTATTGGAAGGATTTAATCATTTGCAATTATGTCTACTTATGATAAGATAAAAGGTTTATGTTTGTCTCCATATGATATGGTAAATATATCCAATGCAAAAAACATCTACATTTAAATTGTATTAATTTGCATATATTTCCGTTAATTCCTATATTCCCGTTAACTCCTACGGAAAGTTTCCACCTCTGAATATTCCCCAAAAAGTTCAACCCTAGTTACGGGTAACATCCAGTATCCTGACTGGCTCCACTCAATGCTTTTCAGTGAGTTTTCACGTCTCAGGTTGTGAAACCCACCTTGCTGTCCTCCCCCATGGGGCTGTCGGGTTCTGAGTCGCTGCCACAGTGGGAGTAGGAGGTGGGAGAGCCCACGTCGGATGGCGGAGGGGTGGGTAGCTCACTCTTTACGTCCGTCTGTGGGCCGTCCACCTCCATGGCAACCAGGTCCTTCAGACACTCTGGAGAGGAGAGAGAGGAAGGAGGAGAGAGGTAGAGAAAGAGAGGATCAACCTCATCACACTGTTATGACAACTAGATCTGTATCCATAAAGTGTCTCAGAGTGCTGAGCTAGAATCAATTTAGCCTTTAAATCATAATGGAGAGGGGGAACCTGATCCTAGATCAGCCATCCTACTCAGACGCTTTATGAATACGGGCCTAGCTCTTGATTCGAGCACAACCAGCCCTAGCTATCAGAAAATGACTGCATTTCACAAACCACTTCTTTAAGCAATTAAAAGATTTAACCATGAAGAATCCTTCTCTTCATAATGAATAACAATAGGATCACGATAAAGGGAGGATGGAAGAGAGGAAAGGGCAGCATAGAAGGAGAAGAAGAGCCAGGGCAGGGAGAAGAACCACTCACTGTTCTTCTGGGCAGACATCTTCAGGGCCATGTTCTCTTTTTTCAGTTTCTGGTTGGACTGCTGCAGGTAGCGGATGTAGTCTATCGCCTTCTTCAGAATTGCCGACTTGTTGAGCTGCTTAGCAGATGAAAAGGTAAATACAACAACTTGTTGAGCTGCTTAGCAGATGAAAAGGTAAATACAACAACTTGTTGAGCTGCTTAGCAGATGAAAAGGTAAATACAACAACTTGTTGAGCTGCTTAGCAGATGAAAAGGTAAATACAACAACTTGTTGAGCTGCTTAGCAAATGAAAAAGGTGAATACAATAACTTGTTGAGCTGCTTAGCAGATGAAAAAGGTGAATACAATAACTTGTTGAGCTGCTTAGCAGATGAAAATACAAACTTAATGCAAGATTTTAAGAGCCTCTGATAAACAGTATGCATTTGAACGCAACCAATGAGCTTCCCTCGATATAATACGAACACAGCATTAACATCTTGACATTGGAATCCACAAACAAAACAGTGGCCATGTCCCAATACCATACTAGCGTACTAAACAGTATGCAAAAAAATATATAATGTATAGTATTTTGAAAAAAATTTAATAGTACTCCAAATGAGTCATTTAATATGCGATTGCGTTGACTCCTGCCATTCGTTCGTTTTGGTACAGCGCGTCAATTTATCTGATTATCAGCTGTTGTCAAACACTCGAGTCGGAAAAGACGAGTGACTTCTACTAGATCAGCCTAAAAGAGTATGCAGAATGTAGTACGCTAATATGGGTATTTGGACACAGCCAGTTACTTTTCTCTGTCAGCTGATTCAGTTCTTGAAAGCTCTACTGTATCTCAATGGGAATCTCCTGCTTAAAATGTATGTTGCAAATAATATTTTGTAAATGTAATGTTTTTTTTTATTTTAAATATACGTATATATTTCCAACATTAATACCTTGGCCTCAGTCCCGGCCACCAGGTCTTTAAGCTCAAGGATCTTGTCGTTGATGGACGAGCGGTAGCGCTTCTCGATGGCGTTGTGGGCGGTGCGCTTCTCGCCCTTGGGGGGCAGGCCCATAGGTTTACTGCTGATTGTGATACGGTTGATGGGCAGCTTGTCAGAGTCCATCATCACAGGCACTGTGGTCAGGAAGGTGCCACCACTCATCAGAGCCTAGAGGGAGGGAGGGATGGAGGAGGAAAGCGAGGGAGGAGAGAAAGAGGGAGAGAGGGAGGGATGGAGAAAGAAAGAGGGAGGAGAGAAAGAGAGTGAGGGAGGGAGGAGAGAAAGAGAGTGAGGGATGGAGGATGAAAGAAAGAGGGAGGGAGGGAGGGATGGAGAAAGAGGGAGGAGAGACATTGTTTCTAAGAAGACAATCACTAAAGTAGCATCTAGATCAGGGGTGTCAAACCCATTTGTCCCGGGGGGGGGGGGGGGGGCATTCGGTTTTCAACGACGTCCAGAGGGCCGCAATGAAAATGAGATACCATTGCCGTCGAGATTTGCAAGAAATTGTTCTCTATCCATCATTTTGGGGAATTTTGCATTAGTGAGCTGGACAGTGAAGAAACTATATGAATGTAGGTCCAATATCATTTCTACACAGTTTCCATTCAGTTTTAGTCATCATCAAGTATATTGAGTTTGTTTCCCCCTCAAACAACAGGCAGTATGTTTGACACTATGTCCTATATACCATAATACTTTGTATTCTTCCACTACCATAAAAATACTTTTGGACAATTTTTCTTCAGGAAAATGACCCTTTCTAAATGCTGTTACTACTTTATGACATTACTATTCCTATCATCTCGTTCCTACCTGGAGTGAGTGGGTGCTCTGGGCCGTGGTGGTGGTTCCTACCTGGAGTGAGTGGGTGCTCTGGGCCGTGGTGGTGGTTCTACCTGGAGTGAGTGGGTGCTCTGGGCCGTGGTGGTGGTTCCTACCTGCAGTGAGTGGGTGCTCTGGGATGTGGTTCCTACCTGCAGTGAGTGGGTGCTCTGGGCTGTGGTTCCTACCTGCAGTGAGTGGGTGCTCTGGGCCGTGGTTCCTACCTGCAGTGAGTGGGTGCTCTGGGCTGTGGTTCCTACCTGCAGTGAGTGGGTGCTCTGGGATGTGGTTCCTACCTGCAGTGAGTGGGTGCTCTGGGATGTGGTTCCTACCTGCAGTGAGTGGGTGCTCTGGGATGTGGTTCCTACCTGCAGTGAGTGGGTGCTCTGGGATGTGGTTCCTACCTGCAGTGAGTGGGTGCTCTGGGATGTGGTTCCTACCTGCAGTGACTGGGTGCTCTGGGCTGTGGTTCCTACCTACAGTGAGTGGGTGCTCTGGGCTGTGGTTCCTACCTACAGTGAGTGGGTGCTCTGGGCTGTGGTTCCTACCTACAGTGAGTGGGTGCTCTGGGCTGTGGTTCCTACCTGCAGTGAGTGGGTGCTCTGGGCTGTGGTTCCTACCTGCAGTGAGTGGGTGCTCTGGGCTGTGGTTCCTACCTGCAGTGAGTGGGTGCTCTGGGCTGTGGTTCCTACCTGCAGTGAGTGGGTGCTCTGGGCTGTGGTTCCTACCTGCAGTGAGTGGGTGCTCTGGGCTGTGGTTTCTACCTGCAGTGAGTGGGTTCTCTGGGATGTGGTTCCTACCTGCAGTGAGTGGGTGCTCTAGGATGTGGCTCCTAACTGCAGTGAGTGGGTGCTCTAGGATGTGGTTCCTACCTGCAGTAAGTGGGTGCTCTGGGATGTGGTTCCTACCTGCAGTGAGTGGGTGCTCTAGGATGTGGTTCCTACCTGCAGTGAGTGGGTGCTCTAAGATGCGGTTCCTACCTGCAGTGAGTGGGTGCTCTGGGATGTGGCTTCTACCTGCAGTGAGTGGGTGCTCTGGGATGTGGCTCCTACCTGCAGTGAGTGGGTGCTCTAGGATGTGGTTCATACCTGCAGTGAGTGGGTGCTCTGGGCTGTGGTTCCTACCTGCAGTGAGTGGGTGCTCTAGGATGTGGTTCCTACCTGCAGTGAGTGGGTGCTCTAGGATGTGGTTCCTACCTGCAGTGAGTGGGTGCTCTGGGCTGTGGTTCCTACCTACAGTGAGTGGGTGCTCTGGGCCGTGGTTCCTACCTGCAGTGAGTGGGTGCTCTGGGCTGTGGTTCCTACCTGCAGTGAGTGGGTGCTCTGGGATGTGGTTCCTACCTGCAGTGAGTGGGTGCTCTGGGATGTGGTTCCTACCTGCAGTGAGTGGGTGCTCTGGGATGTGGTTCCTACCTGCAGTGAGTGGGTGCTCTGGGATGTGGTTCCTACCTGCAGTGAGTGGGTGCTCTGGGATGTGGTTCCTACCTGCAGTGACTGGGTGCTCTGGGCTGTGGTTCCTACCTACAGTGAGTGGGTGCTCTGGGCTGTGGTTCCTACCTACAGTGAGTGGGTGCTCTGGGCTGTGGTTCCTACCTACAGTGAGTGGGTGCTCTGGGCTGTGGTTCCTACCTGCAGTGAGTGGGTGCTCTGGGCTGTGGATCCTACCTGCAGTGAGTGGGTGCTCTGGGCTGTGGTTCCTACCTGCAGTGAGTGGGTGCTCTGGGCTGTGGTTCCTACCTGCAGTGAGTGGGTGCTCTGGGCTGTGGTTTCTACCTGCAGTGAGTGGGTTCTCTGGGATGTGGTTCCTACCTGCAGTGAGTGGGTGCTCTAGGATGTGGCTCCTAACTGCAGTGAGTGGGTGCTCTAGGATGTGGTTCCTACCTGCAGTAAGTGGGTGCTCTGGGATGTGGTTCCTACCTGCAGTGAGTGGGTGCTCTAGGATGTGGTTCCTACCTGCAGTGAGTGGGTGCTCTAAGATGCGGTTCCTACCTGCAGTGAGTGGGTGCTCTGGGATGTGGCTTCTACCTGCAGTGAGTGGGTGCTCTGGGATGTGGCTCCTACCTGCAGTGAGTGGGTGCTCTAGGATGTGGTTCATACCTGCAGTGAGTGGGTGCTCTGGGCTGTGGTTCCTACCTGCAGTGAGTGGGTGCTCTAGGATGTGGTTCCTACCTGCAGTGAGTGGGTGCTCTAGGATGTGGTTCCTACCTGCAGTGAGTGGGTGCTCTGGGCTGTGGTTCCTACCTACAGTGAGTGGGTGCTCTGGGCTGTGGTTCCTACCTGCAGTGAGTGGGTGCTCTGGGCTGTGGTTCCTACCTGCAGTGAGTGGGTGCTCTAGGATGTGGCTCCTAACTGCAGTGAGTGGGTGCTCTAGGATGTGGTTCCTACATGCAGTGAGTGGGTGCTCTAAGATGCGGTTCCTACCTGCAGTGAGTGGGTGCTCTGGGATGTGGTGGTGGTTCCTACCTGCAGTGAGTGGGTGCTCTGGGATGTGGTTCCTACCTGCAGTGAGTGGGTGCTCTGGGCTGTGGTTCTTACCTGCAGTGAGTGGGTGCTCTAGGATGTGGTTCCTACCTGCAGTGAGTGGGTGCTCTAGGATGTTGTTCCTACCTGCAGTGAGTGGGTGGTCTGGGATGTGGTTCCTACCTGCAGTGAGTGGGTGCTCTAGGATGTGGTTCCTACCTGCAGTGAGTGGGTGCTCTAGGATGTGGTTCCTACCTGCAGTGAGTGGGTTCTCTAGGATGTGGTTCCTACCTGCAGTGAGTGGGTGCTCTAGGATGTGGTTCCTACCTGCAGTGAGTGGGTGCTCTGGGATGTGGTGGTGGCTCCTACCTGCAGTGAGTGGGTGCTCTGGGATGTGGTGGTGGCTCCTACCTGCAGTGAGTGGGTGCTCTGGGATGTGGTGGTGGCTCCTACCTGCAGTGAGTGGGTGCTCTGGGCTCTGGCTCCTACCTGCAGTGAGTGGGTGCTCTGGGCTGTGGTTCCTAACTGTAGTGAGTGGGTGCTCTGGGCTGTGGTTCCTAACTGCAGTGAGTGGGTGCTCTGGGATGTGGTGGTGGTTCCTACCTGCAGTGAGTGGGTGCTCTGGGCTGTGGTTCCTACCTGCAGTGAGTGGGTGCTCTGGGCTGTGGTTCCTACCTGCAGTGAGTGGGTGCTCTGGGCTGTGGTTCCTACCTGCAGTGAGTGGGTTCTCTGGGATGTGGTTCCTACCTGCAGTGAGTGGGTGCTCTGGGCTGTGGTTCCTACCTGCAGTGAGTGGGTGCTCTGGGATGTGGTTCCTATCTGCAGTGAGTGGGTGCTCTGGGCTGTGGTTCCTACCTGCAGTGAGTCGGTGCTCTGGGCTGTGGTTCCTACCTGCAGTGAGTGGGTGCTCTGGGATGTGGTTCCTACCTGCAGTGAGTGGGTGCTCTGGGATGTGGTTCCTACCTGCAGTGAGTGGGTTCTCTAGGATGTGGTTCCTACCTGCAGTGAGTGGGTGCTCTAGGATGTGGTTCCTACCTGCAGTGAGTGGGTGCTCTAGGATGTGGTTCCTACCTGCAGTGAGTGGGTGCTCTGGGATGTGGTTCCTACCTGCAGTGAGTGGGTGCTCTGGGATGTGGTTCCTACCTGCAGTGAGTGGGTGCTCTAGGATGTGGTTCCTACCTGCAGTGAGTGGGTGCTCTAGGATGTGGTTCCTACCTGCAGTGAGTGGGTTCTCTAGGATGTGGTTCCTACCTGCAGTGAGTGGGTGCTCTGGGATGTGGTGGTGGCTCCTACCTGCAGTGAGTGGGTGCTCTGGGATGTGGTGTTGGCTTCTACCTGCAGTGAGTGGGTGCTCTGGGCTGTGGTTCCTACCTGCAGTGAGTGGGTGCTCTAGGATGTGGTTCCTACCTGCAGTGAGTGGGTTCTCTGGGATGTGGTTCCTACCTGCAGTGAGTGGGTGCTCTGGGATGTGGTGGTGGCTCCTACCTGCAGTGAGTGGGTGCTCTGGGATGTGGTGGTGGTTCCTACCTGCAGTGAGTGGGTGCTCTGGGCTGTGGCTCCTAACTGCAGTGAGTGGGTGCTCTAGGATGTGGTTCCTACCTGCAGTGAGTGGGTGCTCTAGGATGTGGTTCCTAACTGCAGTGAGTGGGTGCTCTGGGCTGTGGTTCCTAACTGCAGTGAGTGGGTGCTCTGGGATGTGTTGGTGGTTCCTACCTGCAGTGAGTGGGTGCTCTGGGCTGTGGTTCCTACCTGCAGTGAGTGGGTTCTCTGGGATGTGGTTCCTACCTGCAGTGAGTGGGTGCTCTGGGCTGTGGTTCCTACCTGCAGTGAGTGGGTGCTCTGGGATGTGGTTCCTACCTGCAGTGAGTGGGTGCTCTGGGATGTGGCTCCTACCTGCAGTGAGTGGGTGCTCTGGGATGTGGTTCCTACTTGCAGTGAGTGGGTTCTCTATGATGTGGTTCCTACCTGCAGTGAGTGGGTTCTCTAGGATGTGGTTCCTACCTGCAGTGAGTGGGTTCTCTAGGATGTGGTTCCTACCTGCAGTGAGTGGGTGCTCTAGGATGTGGTTCCTACCTGCAGTGAGTGGGTGCTCTAGGCTGTGGTTCCTACCTGCAGTGAGTGGGTGCTCTAGGCTGTGGTTCCTACCTGCAGTGAGTGGGTGCTCTGGGCTGTGGTTCCTACCTGCAGTGAGTGGGTGCTCTGGGATGTGGTGGTGGCCAGGGAGGTGATGCATGGAGAGGACACAGTAGTGACCATACAGGGGTCACGGTTCAGGGTGGTCAGCAGCAGAGACTCAGCCTTGATAAACTGGGGCTGGAGCAACACCTGAGAGGAGGAGGAGCGAGAGAGAGAGATGGAGGGTTAGACTATAAGCCTGAGGGAGCAGTTCTGTTCCATTGAAATCAATTAGAAATGAAACAAATACTAGTAAAATAATAGGTTTGAATGCAAAGAACAAATCATTTTTTTCTGGTGTGGTGATATTCTTAGGGTTAATGAGTCTCATCAAGCATAACACACACACGCACTCACTCCAGGTGAACAAACTAACTTGTTGAATGTGGTGTGATGCGATGGTCTGAGCTGGGTGGCTTGCTGAGGTGGTCAGGAGGGGGGCCGTGGTGGTCAGAGCCTGGATGGTCATTGGCTGAACGTTGGTAGGGGACGACGACAGGCTGACCATGGGCTGGGCGGGGCCTCCTTGATGATTGACAGCTAGGAAAATAATCAGGGTCATGTACATTAGGCACCAAACGGAAGAAAACTGCCTGAAACAAGGAGGGACTACTTAAATATTTGTTTCTCGGTTCAAAACGTCCTGCTAGTATGGACTCAATTGTGTTTGAAAGAGTTCAAGCTGTAAAACTAAAACACCATGTAAACTGTTGTCACCATAAGTCTTTGGCGAGGCCAAAGTTCACATACATTTTTTGCGTGGCTTAGTAGTGTATCACCTTTCCCCCTGGTGAGTGATATCATTATGGGATAATGGCTGAAGAGGGGAGTGTACACTACGGTACGTATAAAGACACTTGAGTCACTGACCGATAACAGTATGGATTATCATTGTAGGAATTACCTTTGACCTCTAGAAAACATACGATATGATGACTGTAGCAGGCAGTGTGTGTAACATAAAGACATTGGTCTACACAGAGTCAGTAGGTTTGTAATGCTGGGGCATGGCTGCATGGGGCAGATCTCTTACTGTAGTTCCATAACACTGTTAAAGGGACAATGTTGCACAGGTATGTGACGTGGGAAAGGTGTGTATATCTGAATGTGGCTCATAGATAGTGTGGACAAAACACCCTCTCTCATCCTCAGGGACGGTCCTTCACTCTGACCAAAGGGTATTAGATTGGGATTCTGACTGACAGTCAGCAGAGGTTGTTGAGTAACCCACTGACTCTCCTTTGGAAACACGCTGAACTACTACTGTTACTGCACCATAGAACACAACTCTACCTCCTCATAACATTACACCAAGTGGGCTTTCTTCAGGGAGTGAGTGTTTGTGCTTTGTATACCAGTGTCCATTCTCAGTCCCTACCTTTCGCCTCGAGAGAGAGAGTGTGTGAGACAGTAGGAGTGTGAGCATGTGTAAATTGTTCCTCCAGTCATGCTCTGCTCTCATCCAGCCACAACAGTATGGCCCTGCTCTGCATCATAAATAACACAGTCTTAACGATCATGTGGCTTTACTACTAACAGCACATGGTGGGGTCCCTCCCTCCTATTATCTGACAGGACGGGGCTGAGCAGGGAGGGCCATGGGGAAACCCCTACAACCATTAAAATAGCTATGGTTCATCTCCACGTGGAAGGGGTTAGGATTAGGGGGAGGGACTCAGTTTTAAGTTTCCTTGCATTCGTTTGCTCCCTTGGCCTTCTTTTCTGCTATTGTAGACTCTCATCCATCTACTACCAGCATTTCAACTATTAATACAGAGGAATGGAGACAATCTGTTCCTCACCTTTGTAGCCATTTTGGGTGCTGTAGTTAATCCGGATCTGCTGGGCGTGGGCCTGGGGCTGCTGGGGGGCAGGAGAGGTGAACAGGGCTTGGGGGGCGGCGCTGAACACGGGGCTCTGGCCGGGTACAGTATGGGGGGAGGAGGCTGGGGAAAGAAGCTGGACTGGAACAGGGGCTGGGGGGGAGACGACCGGCAGGGGCAGGTCCACCTTGGGCTGCCTGAGACCCTGAGCAGCCTGGGCTGATGGAGAGCCCTGCTGGGGAGCTGGCAGCGGCCTGGGTAGTGGTACAGGGGTGGAGGTGGTGACCTGGGCCAGGGGCGACTGCTGGAAGGTGGGGGGGTGGAAGGCCTTGTCTGGGGGGGAGGAACTACGGATGATGGGGGGCCCCAGGAGAGCATCAAGGTGGGGGCTGCTGCTCAGGATGGAGGAGGATGTGGTGGATGGAGGGGAGGGGATGGAGTGGGGCAGTCCGGGGGCAGGGAGGTCCTGGGTAGGGGTGACCCCTGTGAACTGAGGGGGGTCAAAGAGACCCGCCATGTCCTGGTTGAACTCCACCATGTCCTGGTTGTTGATGAGCTGCAGCATGTCTGAGGAGAGATGGGGATATAGTTAGAGTACTCCATAGATTGAGAGAACCAGAGACAGAGAGAGACAGGGGATGCCTTGTTAACCATGACATTGCCACAGAAATCAGGAGAAATGGAGCAGAGATAAAACCCTGTAACCCAATCGGAGCGTTTCATGATTGTCAACTAAAAGCTTAAATTAAGACTTGAACCATTGGGTGACTGATTGACAGAGCATTTCTCCCAGCTCTCTCACCACACCACATGGTAATGGGTCACTTAATCTCTGCCCTAACTCAACTAGAAAACACCAAGAACTGGGCTCAAAGTGTCCCAGAGTAGGTGCTGATCTAAGATCAGTTTTGATCATAATGAATCAGATTATCATGAACACAAAAGATCTGATCCTAGAACAGCACTCATACTCAGATACTTTGTGGATATGGGCCCTGATCTGAGAAGTAGAGCAGGACAGTAAATGGGGCCAGCTCAGTGCAGTCCTGGTCAGTGGTCAGTAATGCAGTTATTATGGGGCCACTGCAGCAGAGCAGACTGGCTCTATGCCACTCTAATGGGCTCCAAAAGGGCCACAGCGAGACAGGCAACACAATAGACACTATGACCACAGTCACACCATCCCAGACCTGCAGCTACTTCACTACTATTCACAGCATTATGATGCACACGGCCTGTCAAAAGGACAACAACCCTGAGTAGGTGAGGATGGAGACGCAAGAAGAATTGAGTGTTGATGAAAATGCACCCTCCACGTAAACATGGCATGGTAGCACTTTACATTAGAACATGGAACGGAGTAATAGTAACAAGTTAATTACTCACACTGAAAACCTTATTCTCTAATAATAATATTAATACAACAGGACGTGTTTTATGGTAATACACTGTATAGGATACTTGTTTCATCAGCTAGAGATGCTCACAATTATTGTCTATGAGAAACCTTCGTTAGTACAGTATAGCTTATTCTTCTGGATTTCCAACAGAAATAGGCTGTAGGCTAGGCTATCCCAAATGAGTTTCAGGCAGCACAGTGAGGAGGCTGTTCCCTGGCAAGGAGAAAGACCATTTTGTTTCATCTTAGACCCAATTATCAAGCTAATAGTCATATGTTATAAGGACTAGGTCCAGTAATAACGGAACACACTTCATGCTTCTGCCTTTGCTTCTGCTCTCTGTCTGCACTGCCACACCAGTCTGACTAGCCTGGATTTGTAAACCAATGTTTTGTATGAGGTGATTGCTGCCGACCAATCAGAAAGTGCCTCAGACACTTGCAATGCAGACCAGCCCCCAAGATAGAAAGAGAGGAAGCACTTGTGGTTTCAATGAGAAGGGGTTACTATGGGACAATTTAGTGCTGGGTTACTCTCGGTCAATTTTTAGGGTGGATGCGTGGAATCAATGAAGGGTGAGATGCTGCAGCAGAGCACTTGTTGGCAAACAACCATTGATTATACTGACAAATAACATTAGTTAATATCACCAACGAATCGAATAGACACCATTTAATTGAATGCACTGATGCATTAACGTAACTAGGTTCGATATAATGTAACTAATTTAAATATAAACGATTAACATTTTATTAATAAGACTGCAACATATGATTCATTCATACATAAATATGATTTATAAATGGATGGGAAAAAGCAACCATCAGATCATGATTCATGTTATAGACCTATTTCACGCCTCTTGAAATGAACCCGACAGGGAATGCTCGACATTAACCTCGTCGTGACGTAAGTAGGACAAGTTGGAGGGGGCGGGGCACATTGTAACTAGCGTCTGTTCCGTTCATCACACACAAGTTAGCAGTGAAATATCAGCTCGTGTAGTATGCACATTGTTTTAACTTATCAATGTCATGCAAAATAGCAGATACAAACGTGTCTAGAGTTCGATCAGAACCAAAACGCAAAAACGAGAGCAGCAACAACAGAAAAACAAACACCGAACTCAGACAGTAGCTAGCTAGTTCCATAAGGTTAGCTAGGATTCTCATCGACCCTGAGGGAAGGCTTCCTTCTCCTACTACCACATAACGTTACTGTTTGAGTCAAATACAAAACTCTTACATTTGATTTAAGGGCATAACTAATGTTAGTTAGCTAACTTGCTAACATGACAACTAACTAAGCTGTACATCATTCAACATTTCTCACTGGGTGCCTATTCGTAGTTAATGGTACCTCACTCAGTAACGTTATGTGTACAAGCTGTTTCATGTATATGTTGCTGCTATTGCTGTCACTTGTTTGGCTAGCTAGCTAACATTCGCAACAACAATCGCTAACTAGCTATGGATAGTTAGCTAAAACTAGCTAACGCGTTACCAAGTTCAAGTTGTCCGTTTTGCTAGCTAGCTTACTAGTAAGCTTAACGTTCTTACCATCAATGTCATTGAGCAGAGCCGTGTCAATATCGCTGGGGTCATTTAGGGATATGGTTGGATCCAGATTATCCAGTGACTGATCGTCAAAAGACAAGTTCATTTTTGCTGTCTCGTTATGGTTAACTAACTCACTGTGGCTAAACATTTACGATTTCCACTTAAATCGATGTTTGTGTATCTAGCTACATTTGCAATAATTCCAGTGAGATAAACTCAAATTCTGTTATTGATCTGTCAAATAGTGCCTTCTTCTGTCTTCATATTGATGCCCAAGAGTCACGCTAAACAGTGCTCATTGAGGATCCACATGCTTTGCTAGCTAGTTACGGAGCGCTTAATGAGTGACACTTGTTCTAGCCAATCCCCGACCACCTGTGAATTCTGTCTCCCCCTCCTGGTCTCGTACTTGTTTTGACTGGCAACTCCAGGACGAAATACAGTATGTCCATGGTTTTTACATTTGTGGATGGCTATTGCAAAGAATAAAAAGCAGTGTTCCTTGAAAACTACTATAATGTAGGATGAACACTGTGGGGAAATACATATCCAAAGTTAATAAGCTTCTTCAAGTGCCAAATACATTTACATTTTACATTTAAGTCATTTAGCAGACGCTCTTATCCAGAGCGACTTACAAATTGGAAAGTTCATACATATTCATCCTGGTCCCCCCGTGGGAATTGAACCCTGGTCCCCCCGTGGGAATTGAACCCACAACCCTGGCGTTGCAAGCGCCATGCTCTACCAACTGAGCCACACGGGACCACGTTCAATACATAAATTGAACGTGGAAATATCATGTCATGTTTTTAATATTTGTTTTGTTTCGTGGTCTGCACTTATATAATGCATTAATGACGTTTTATAATAGAGAAAATTGTATTGTACTCTGGAAAACAACAACATGGGTATGTTTATTATGGGCTTGTCCTTAACAGCCAATCAACGCCAAGCAGGGGTGGGCTAACAACTGTTCATGCTTGTGTGGCCCGTAGTGATGACTGCCTGTAGAACCAGAGAAATCGACCAATGGGGAACTCGGAAACCGAGTGGGGTGATCTGACATCACGACTTTGCCTCCCGTGGTTACATCATGTATTTCTCCTGGAGTAGTGGAGGGAAAGGGGGAGCAGGCTAAATATACGGAGGGACATACGTACAGTGCCCAGTGCGGCTTCAAAACTTTTAGGGCAAGACGAGATTAACAGGGTTGATTTAACAAAGCTCATGTCCCCTTTGGTTGGACAATGACATGTATTATAAACTCAAAGCAAACAACATTTTCTTCAAACAATAAATAACAAAAACAAATATTATTCAAACCATGGTATTAACACAAAGTAATGGCTCTCTAAATGACCATTCAATAATCAGCAATAATAACCTTGATCAAATTATCCGATATGTGGATTGTAGTAGGACATGTGAGCCGTGTGTGAGCTCACCAAAACACAAGCACACACAAAGGGGGCACAACAAAGGTGTGGTACTGGAAAGAAATGGGTCAACAACCGACAGTAGCACAGCTGCAAACTAGATGTTGAATAGCAAGCAGTGGAGCAGGAGAGATATAGTATATAGGGGCCCGGCCTGCTGTCAGCAGGACTGCCTTTGTTGCCTGGGGCGATTGTTGTCCTGACTGACATGATGCTCTTTTGAATCTGGTAACACACCAGGAGATCAGTGTGATGCTCAACAGGCAGCCAAAGGAGCAGTCAGTTATCAGCATAGATCCAATAGAGAGGTCTATGGGTGTGCAATGTATTCAGTCAGGGAGATCCAGGAGGATCTATACTGAACAAAAATCAAAATGTTGGTCACATGTTTCATGAGCTGAAAAAATTTAAACCCAGAAAATGGCCATACACACAAAAAGCTTATTTCTCTCAAATGTGCACAAATTTGTTTACGTCCCTGTTAGTGAGCATTTCTCATTTGCCAAGATAATCCATCCACCTGACAGGTGTGGCATATCAAGATTAAACAATATGATCATTACACAGGTGCAACTTATGCTGGGGACAATAAATGGCCAGTCTAAAATGTGCAGTTTTATCACACAATACCACAGATATCTCAAGTTTTGAGGGACCGTGCAATTGGCATGCTGACTGCAGGAATGTCCACCAGAACTGTTGCCAGAGAATTTAATGTTAATTTCTCTACCATAAGCTGCCTTAACGTCATTTTAGAGAATTTGGCAATATGTCCAACCGGCCTCACACCACAGACCACGTGTAACCACGCCAGCCCAGGACCTCCACATCCGGCTTCTTCCCCTGCGGGATGGTCTGAGACTAACCACCCGGACAGCTGCTGAAACTGGGTTTGCACAGCTGAAGAATTTCTGCACAAACTGTCAGAAACTGTCTCAAGGAAGCGTATCTGCGCGCTCGTCATTCTCACCAGGGTCTTGACCTGACTGCAGCTCTGCATCGTAACTGACTTCAGTGGGCAAACGCTCACCTCCGATGGCCACTGGCCCGCTGGAGAAGTGCACTCTTCACAGATGAATCCCAGTTGCAACTTTACCGGGCAGATGGCAGACAGCTTGTATGGCATCGTGTGGGCGAGCGGTTTGCTGATGTCAACGTTGTGAACAGTGTGCCCCATGGTGGCGGTGGGGTTATAGTACGGGCAGGCATAAGCTACAGACAACGAACACAATTCCATTTTAATCAATGGCAATTTGAATGCACAGAGATACCGTGATGAGATCCTGAGGCCATTCATCCACCACCATCACCTCATGTTTCAGCATGATAACGCACAGCCCCATGTCGCAATGATCTGTACACAATTCCTGGAAGCTGAACATGTCCCAGCTCTTCCATGGCCTGCATACTCACCAGACAAGTCACCCATTGAGCACGTTTGGGATGCTCTGGATAGATGTGTACAACAGCATGTTCCAGTTCCCGCCAATATCCAGCAAATTCGCACAGCCATTAGAGGGGGAGAATATTCCACAGGCCAAAATCAACAGCCTGATCAACTCTATGCGAAGGAGATGTGTCGTGCGGCATGAGGCAAATGATGGTCACACCAGATACTGACTGGTTTTCTGATCCATGCCCCTACCTTTAAGGTATCTCTATTCCCAGTCATGTGAAATCCATTGATTAGGCCTAATTTATTTATAAAAAGAATTGACTTTCATTTTGTGAACTGTAACTCAGTAAAATCGTTGAAATTGTTGCATGTTGTGTTAATACATCTGGAGTGTCTGCATGGACATCAACAGGAAACAATTACCTTGGCATGGGAGTGGAGGTATAACTATAAGGGGAAAGGTTCAGGGCAGGGGAAACATGCAGTGCTATGAATAACATGGTGCAAGAAGTGAGTCCGTTGCATCACTCAGTGGGCCACTATTCCAGGTTGAACCATGAGCTTGTCTCTGCCTGAATTTACCATGTGTGTTCACTATCATATTTCATATACTAACTCCATCGCAAGGACAAATGTAATACACACACAAGAAAATAACCACAAACAAATTGTTGGTAGAGGTCACACGTTGCTAGTGTTTTATTGGTTAATACGTGCATAATCGGGTCACACAATAGAAAGCTGAAACCAAAGTAATGAATTGCAGAACAGCACAGCCATAGAACACCCACGTTATCATACAGGTGGGACAAGAGTTCTCCTGACCAGTTAGTCTAGACCAGAACCTTTCCCAGTCAGGAAAAACAGCTGTTCCTCAACAGAACACCGGAGGACACAATTTCCAGCTCCCCCATGTCCATACTCAGTGAGCAAAACTGGTTGAAAAAACATTTCAACTAGTTTAGCTGTTGAAATCAAATATTTTCAACCAGTTTTGCAGGTAGTGAAGAGATACATTGGGTTACAATGTCCAGTAGCTCATTCCTGTTGCAACCCAACAGGTCCATATGTTCCATAGCAACCCAACAGGTTCACATGTTCCATAGCAACCCAACAGGTTCACATGTTCCATAGCAACCCAACAGGTTCACACAACCATTTGATCGGAGGACAGCCATAAAAGAGTAAGCATATACATAGAACTCTTTCTGGTTAAAAATAAATAAAAATAAAAAATTTAAGTGACACAGAAATCAACTGTTTAAATGATCAAGTGAGATGTTACATTTTTTCAGTAACAAAGAATCTTAGTTCAAACATCTCTATGCTTTGTCCAGTCTTAAGACAGTTGAAACATCTCTATGCTTTGTCCAGTCTTAAGACAGTTGAAACATCTCTATGCTTTGTCCAGTCTTAAGACAGTTGAAACATCTCTATGCTTTGTCCAGTCTTAAGACAGTTGAAACATCTCTATGCTTTGTCCAGTCGTAAGACAGTTGAAACATCTCTATGCTTTGTCCAGTCTTAAGACAGTTGAAACATCTCTATGCTTTGTCCAGTCTTAAGACAGTTGAAACATCTCTATGCTTTGTTCAGTCTTAAGACAGTTGAAACATCTCTATGCTTTGTCCAGTCTTAAGACAGTTGAAACATCTCTATGCTTTGTCCAGTCTTAAGACAGTTGAAACATCTCTATGCTTTGTCCAGTCTTAAGACAGTTGAAACATCTCTATGCTTTGTCCAGTCTTAAGACAGTTCAAACATCTCTATGCTTTGTCCAGTCTTAAGACAGTTGAAACATCTCTATGCTTTGTCCAGTCTTAAGACAGTTCAAACATCTCTATGCTTTGTCCAGTCTTAAGACAGTTGAAACATCTCTATGCTTTGTTCAGTCTTAAGACATAAGAGGAACAGCAGCTGTTTATTGTAAAATGTCTGCTACTATTTCATAAGAGGTGTAATTAAAGCAATACAATACCAAATAGGACAAGAATGAAACAGAGTTAAAGCTCATTAATAACAGTTTATTCTGTTACAGTATTCTAAAACACATTCAAACATTAATGCCCAAGACAAATCATACAAATAATGTACTTCTTTCTAATATCACCCTCCAACATTTATAAATGATTGTTACAAATAATGTTTTATCTGGAAGCAGATGTTTTTTCAATAAAATACAGTAAGGTCTTTTCTTACAAATATTACATTTTATTTAAATGAGTATCTCATTTACAGTATAATACATGTAATTTTGCTAAGTATATAAGGATACTTGCAAGTAAACACATAGTTCCTATTGAAGTGAAACGTCATGGCGTTTTGTCGTTATTAATTTGGTGTTAATTGTAGAAGCTTTATAAGCATGAACTTTGAAAAGTACTGGCATAAGAGTTGAAATGAAGAACAAACCTCTTTTGCCTCAAAGGTCTACAGCCCATGTTTTCCTGACAACAGGAAGAGAATGTTATGGCCTCATCTAACTCCATTACCTATTGTAGATAAGCAAAGTACAATAGAATGTTAACAGGTTAAAAGGGGCAGTCCCACTAGCAGAGTGACAGCCCACAGCTACCACCCACTGTAATCCTCAAAAATAAAAGACAGGAAGCTTTACCAAACAATTCAGACCACAGTAAAAAATAACATTTTTGGCCATCCTTCCGAAGCACATCCAAACCTATTTCTGTTCCACACATGTATGAGTAAAGAGAGGAGAGCAGGGGAGCTTCCCCAAAGTAGAAAGGATTTGGGAGGAATTAATTTTCCTGCATGACATTACTGTACATATACAACCAGGAGACCAAACAATACATTAAGGAGTTAGCCTTACGACTTAGCGACCTACACAAAAGCTAATAATTCAGTTTGACTTTAAAACATGTACTGCAGGTAATACTCACATATTTCTGATGTATATACATATATTTATGTAAACATACGTACAATTCTTTTTACAATAACTACATGTATAAGCGTTTGCAATAACTATTTTCTGTGAAGTATGCTACCAATACGCCATCATAAAATGACAATTTGATTCGATTTTCAGTGCCATATATTTCATCTGCACTTTTCCTTTAATTTCCATATCAGGAGTGTCAGTTTTTCTATTTACGACTGTAAAGTGTGCTTTGTAGAGCAGAAAAGGGCTGAAATTTCATAAAGATATAAAATCATATGCAATTAGTCTAAGAAAATGTCTTGTGTCCTATAAAAACAGTTCCCATCTTATTAACACAAGGATAAACATACTGAAACGTTCAAGGGTCCAAAAGTGCATAAAGCTCATTAAATTGGTCTCATCATAGTAGAAGGGGAAGGAAAACATTGAAGAATAGCCCAATATTAGAAGATACCAGTGGAGGCTGCTGAAGGGAGGACGGCTTATAATAACGTCTGGAAAGAAGTGAATGGAATGTCATAAAACACATGGAAACCATGTGTTTGATGTTGTTGATACCTTTCCACTGATTCTGCTCCAGCCATTACCACGTTCCCGCCCTTCCCAATTAAGGTGCCACCAACCTCCTCTGATAAACAATTACTAAATTAGTTTGTCATTAAAACCTCTTTGGAAGAACAAACTCAAAATCGCTTCACTTACATAGTGTACAGGTAGTACCAGAGTGGACCGTCACTGCTGCAACTCATACGGCTGTTTTACCGTTGTAGTGGTAGTATTAATCACATTCCATTTGTCACATGCGCCGAATACAACAGGTATAGGTAGACCTTACTATGAAACGCTTACTTACAAGCCCTTAACCAACAATGCAGTTTTAGGAAAAATAAGAGTTATTATATTTACTAAATTAACTAAAGTAAAAAATAAAAGAGCAACAATAAAATAACAATAACGAGGCTATATACAGTGGTAGCGGTAATGAGTCAATGTATTGTACCGGTACCCCCTGTATACTATCGATCACAAATATTTGGTGGGTGTTACTTATGTTCTGATTGAAAATACTATTTTGGACCCTTTCCTTCCCCTACAGTATGTACACCACACAATATAACATGGAGGGAAGTTGACAACAGCTTTTCAAAGAGGAAAGCAAATATAAAAGCTGTGTGACAGATATTTGCTGTGGTGCCATAGGGCTTGAACCTTGACATGGCTGCTTACAGCTATATATATTCTTTCCTTCTCCCTTTTGAAATGTGTAAACAGACAGATACAGGTAAGTAATGTTTGCCATTTGGCCCTGCAGAACTATTGTGCCATAATTGAGTAATACTAGCATGGAGTCTGTCAAACAGTAGTCTTTCCTCATGCATTGCCTTTCCCTGTACCAACATTTCACAACTGTAGAATGGGTAATGAAAGGGTTAAGGAAACCTAAAAAGGAACATGAGTAAAAAAAGGAAAAAGAGGCACCTACATAGTGCAGCGCTAGTACATAGTACAGTACAAACCGTTAAAATAATACATTCATAAACGATTCATAAGCTACATATATTAAAATAACACAGTACTCCTCTGTTTGTATAGACTATATCCTCGGTCTGCTTTTTCACAAGGATTTTTTCTGTTAAGCTTCACACCTTCAGAGGAACATAGAGACGAGGTTTTGTCATTTTATCCTCCTCCTCACAATGTTAGGTTATATCCTCCTTAGGGTAGCTAGCTGCAGATGAGATACAAGACGGCAGACATGTCCCACACTGACAGACGGATCGAAACCTCAATAGTAATACATGATGCAACGCGGCTGGGGAGGCGGACAGCAAGCATGGTCCTCTGCAGGAGGAGGATTGGTGTTCAGTTCAGTAGCTACACTGCTGCTTGGCAGGGGTGGCGGATTGGGCAAGTGGGTCGGAGGGGGGATACCTAGGTACTGTAGATGCCTCAGAGAGAGAGGTTTCCTGGGGGAGAGTCTACAAGGCAAAGAGGGCATCCTCCGTCCGTTCAGCCTTCTTGCGGGTGCCGCTGGGGGCGCTGAGAGGGGGACCAGGCTCATCACCAGGGAGCGATGGTAAGGAATCGACCACCTTCGCTCGATCCTCCAGAAACTTATCAAACTCTAGAGGAAGAGGAGAGAAAACCCCTGTTAACAGCAGGACATATAAAAATGGTTAGTCAGTTGTTGACTTTTTGCATAGAGATCCTTATTGCTGCACCTTCTGGAGAGGCACAGTACTGCATGTTTATGCCCCACATCAGCAGTGAAACACCTGATTCAGCCAATCAATGTGTTGAAGATCAGTAGATTGGTTGAATCAGGTGTGATGGTACTAAGCTGAGACAAAAGCCTGCAGTTCTGCGGCTCTCCAGGAGCAGGATTGAGAATAACAGCACAAAGGCTGCATTTAAACAGGCAGCCCAATTCTGATCTGATTGGATTGGTCAAAAGACCAATTAAGTGGCAAAAGATCAGAATTAGGTTGCCTGTGTAAACGCAGCCTAATATATCAAGTACTAAAGAGCTGATCAGAGAATTTTGACACACAAATTAAGAAACTGAATCTATGCCACATTTAATGAGACCTTCTACATGAGACATGCACAGTATCAAGTGTTAGTGCCCTGAATCCATCCATACCTTCACTCGTCACCCCTTCCTCACCATCTAAACCATCGCCTTTCTATTCAGAGGAGAAGAAATGGAAATCAGTGAATCCATAACATTTGTGGGCAAGTCTGACAGGAGGATCACACAACCATTGACTCACCAAGATGAGTTACAGTAAATGGACATTGTTAGGAGTCAAAGTCGAAACATTAGTCTTCTCTTAGGTATTGTATAAGAATGGGTTGCAAAATTATTTCCCAAAACCCCCTTGTTTTCCTTAAATCTCAGAGTAGAATTCACAGATTTCCTCTTGATTCCAAGAATCTTCCAACAAGGATTTCTTGAGAACCAGGGGATTTTGGGGAAGTTACTGACATGTTACAACCCTACGTACAAGTTGACTAAGCTACTTACCTTCCTGACTCCTACAGGACACCATTCACAACTCAGGGAGGTCACTCTCACACAGTGCTTTTGTACTGACATTGAGGTACTTCAAGAACATGTACTTTCCACCACTGTGATGGACCCATGCTTCAATAGATCCATCCACTCGTCCATCCAACTTTTCAGAACCTGTTTGCTCTGCTATATCCCTTTAACAACAGAACCTGTGACTACCTTTCACATTCATCAGGGAGAACCACTGTAGCATCACCTGGTGTGATGTGATATGATACAGTACCAATGTCATCTTTAGACAGGCAGGTTGTATTCTCCACTCCAATACATTCTCTAGATTAGCATTATGGTAGCATGTGGGAGATGTACTATCTCATAGGTCCCTGTTATATCACTCTCATCATTGGTGGAAAACCATTAGTCAGATAATGAATGGATGGAAGATGGTCAACTAAAGTTTAGAACACTACATGTGATCTACCTGGTTACGTGAGATGGATAGAAATGTGACTAAAGAAAAAGGAGAGAGAAAAGAGGAGAGAGAGAAGAGAGCGAGAGAAATCAAGGTAAAGAAGTCTCACCACATCAGCACAGAGCCACTCCTCTATGTCATCCATGACAGAGGACTGCGATACGGGGATCTATGGAGCAAAGCCATGGACAAACCCAGCGGACGGCACAAAGCCACACCATAATAAACCCACCGCCACACCCACCCAACAACACAACAGAACAAAGAAACGACAAAAACAAAAGAAAAACAACAAGAAAAGATTCACCGGAGGCTCTTAGAGGAAAATGACAAATAACAAAAACAAAGCCATCAAACCAAAACCAAGATCAGAGGAAGAGAACAGCAGACACATGGCAGTGGTCCTCAGACAGTCCCTATGTGTGCAGGTTCCTTCATCATGTTCAACTCATTGATGTATTATGCATAGGGACAGGATTTCTAGCTGACTACATGACCTGACCAGGAAAAAAGCACAAAAAAAAGAAAAGAATTGGGTCCCTGGGCATAGGCTATTACCAGTTCATAGGCTATTACCAGTTCATAGGCAATAACCAGTTCATAGGCAATAACCAGTTCATAGGCAATAACCAGTTCATAGGCAATAACCAGGGCCCAGAGTTTTACCTGGGTCAAATCACATGGTCAGAATTCTGGGAAAACTCTGGTCCCAGACCACTTCCCAGGTATTTATTTTGTCCTTGTTAGTTCTAATGAGTAGGCATGGAAGTTATGTAACACTGTTAATTAGTCCAGGTCATTAGTCAATTAACAGATCAGCCAATTCACATGATTCAATCATTTGTTGGAAGGACAACCTGCAAAAACACAGGGACCACCGAAGACTGGGAATGAGGACTAATGTCATAATGACACACAAGCACACACAGAGCATGAGCAACTCTGGCTGCATGACATCATGCAGTGATAGTGAGAATGGAAAGGAAAAGGTGAGAGGGTGGATGCCATGGTTTGTGTGTCACGTGGAGGTCGAAGTGACTCAGAGTACAGTACCAGCAATCAGGACTGATAGGAGACGGGTCAATGGTCATGAAGGCTGCCCTAACATTTGCCTATATGCACAGGTCTAGGATCAGCTTACACTCCTGGTTTAATGGTTCTGGGTAAAAGTATACCCATATGCACAGATCTAGGATCAGTTTACCTTCCCCAGATCCTAACCTGAACCATTAATTAAAACATCCGTGTAACGATGTAACTGAATCCTAGCCGATCTCTTCCGATCTCCTTTTAGTTGCTGATCACAAAGATCCAAGAGGAGATACTGAGAAGTTACACAGACTAGTGGTGTTGAGAGCAGAAGACTATGATGGAGAAGAGATCATGTTCAAGCTGCCAGGCATCTGCATTCACTGATGTCATATCGACAATCTAGTCTTTAGAATCTAGATTCTAACAGATCAAATTCCACTGTTGTGTACCGATATGAGAAGGACATAAACGCATCATGCTCTTAAAGATTCTATCAGATCTTTTGGGACTTTGACGAGAGATGTTGCAACAAAGAATCAAGAAAGGAAAACATCAACGGGTACTGTTGTGTAGGATGCTCCATACACTAAGTCACTAGCGGTAGATAGAAAACTCACTCAAAGGTAAAACAGAGGGTGAGTTACTGTAAGGGAATTCCCCACAGAGTCACGTGATCTGCATAATGATATGAAAGTCAGATCATATGGACTTTCGCTGTCTAGCTAGCTAAACTCCTTTCGAGCAACTTCACAATGTATTGTTTTTAAGCCATATTCACAGATTCCGGTTGTTGAACATTGAACATGGTCAACAAAGTTGACATACAAAAAAAAGTATGTGTACATCCCTTCAAATTACTGGATTCTGCTATTTCAGCCATACCCGTTGCTGACAGGTGTATAAAATCAAGCTCACAGCCATGCAATCTCCAGACAAACATTGGCAGTAGAATGGACTTAATGGAGAGCTCAGTGACTTTCAACGTGGTACCGTAATAGGATGCCACCTTTCCAACAAGTCAGTTTGTAAAATTTCTTCCCTGCTAGAGCTACCCCGGGTCAGCTGTAAGTGTCGTTATTGTAAAGTGGAAACGTCTAGGAGCAAAAACAGCTCAGCCGTAAAGTGGTAGGCCACATAAGCTCACAGAACGGGACTGCCGAGTGCTGAAGTGCGTAAAAATCGTCTGTCCTCGGTTGCAACACTCACTACCGAGTTCCAAACTGCCTCTGGAAGCAACGTCAGCACAATAACTGTTTGTCGGCAGGTTAAGGAAATGGATTTCCATGGCCTAGCAGCCGCACACAAGCCTAAGATCACCATGCACAATGCAAAGCATCGGCTGGAGTGGTGTAAAGCTCGCCGCATTAGACTCTGGAAATGCATTCTCTGGAGTGGTGAATCACGCTTCACCATCTGGGTTTGGTGGATGCCAGGAGAATGCTACCTGCCTGAAAGCATAGTGCCAACTGTAAAGTTTGGTGGAGGATGAATAATGGTCTGGGGTGGTTTTTCATGGTTCGGGCTAGGCCCCTTAGTTCCAGTAAAGGGACATCTTAACACTACAGCATACAATGACATTCTAGACGATTCTGTGCTTCCACCTTTATGGCAACAGTTTGGGGAAGGCCCTTTATTGTTTCTGCATGAAATTGCCCCCGTGCACAAAGCAAGGTCCATACAGAAATGGTTTGTCGAGATCGGTGCAGAAGAACTTGACTGGCCTGCCCAGAGCCCTGACCTAAACCCCATTGAACACATTTGGGATTAATTGAAATGCCGACAAAGTCAGGCCTAAATCGCACGACATTAGTGCCTGATCTCACTAATGCTCGTGGCTGAATGGAAACAAATCCCTGCAGCAATGTTCCAACATCTAGTGGAAAGCCTTCCCAGGAGAGTGAAGGCTGTTATAGCAGCAAAGGGGGGACCAACTCCATAATAATGCCCATGATTTCAGAATGAGATGTTCGACGAGCAGCTGTCGACACACCATGGTCAACAGGGTTGACATAGAAGGACCATAATTGAAATAAATAAAGTATGGTACAATATGGAACAGTTTTATACCAATCACAACAGCAATCACTGCGTCAGATAATCAACAGTATTGTAGCTAATAGGTTTAATATGTTAAATGGGTTAATGCACTAGTGTTCAGTTTTAAAACAGGACTACTATGCTAGTTGTCTTTAAATATGTTTAGTATATTATCTCCACTGAACAAAAATAGAAACACAACATGTAAATTGTTTGTCCCATGTGTTGGTCCTAAGCTGATTAAACAGCATGATCATTACACAGGTGCACCTTATGCTGGGAACAATAAAAGGCCACTCTAAAATGTGCAGTTTTGTCACAACACAATGCCACAGATGTCTCAAGTTTTGAGGGATCGTGCAACTGGCATGCTGACTGCAGGAATGTCCACCAGAACTTTTGTTTGCCAGAGAATTTAATGTTAATGTCTTTACCATAAGCCGCCTTAATGTCTTATTAGAGAATTTGGCAGTATGTCCAACCGGCCTCACAATCGCAGACCACGTGTATGGCGTTGTGTGGATGAGCGGTTTGCTGATGTCAACGTTGTGAACAGTGTGCCCCATGGTGGCGGTGGGGTTATAGTACGGGCAGGCATAATCTACAGACAACGAACACAATTGCATTTTATCGATGGTAATTTGAATGCATAGAAATACTGTGAGGAGATCCTGAGGCCCATTCTTTTTTTAAGTATCTGTGACCAACAGATGCATATCTGTATTCCCAGTCATGTGAAGTCCATGGATTAGGGCCTAATGAATTTATTTCAATTGACTAATTTCCTCATATGAACTGGAACTCAGTAACATCTTTGCAATTGTTGCATGTTGCGTTTATATTTTTGTTCAGTGTAGTTCAATAAAATGTATCTATAGACCGTTAGCTTGACAATGCATGTGACAGAGATGAGGATACTTTTCGCTACACAGACGTTGGAACCAGGTCGAATCAGCAATAATGATACTGTTGACAACAAATCTGATGTCAACCATAGAAATAGAATCGCTTTTAAAATGGCCGCCGGTCTATCCATTCTAGACTGACTGACTTGAATGGGGATTCCTGTTCCAGTGATTATATTTCTATAATGTCAACAGCCATGGCAACTTAACCCCTGTTGTGCAGCAGTAAAGTATCTGTACCTCTTCTGGGTTTAGTGTGTGACTGTTAGACATCAACTGTTTGTGACTGATGAAAACCCACACCTGGCCCTGGGGACCAAGCAGACCTTTCACGTCATCCATGAAGGGAGGATGAGAGGACCAGGACCAACAGTAAGAGGGACGGAGTGAAGGGAGTCCGCATTTGTAACAGTAGGTAGGTGTGTGTTTGGATTCAGAATATGCATAACAACTCAGATTCACCAGCTCAGAGGTCCTAGGAGTTTTGATTCCTTTCAGATCACACAAGGACAAATGAAGATTCTAACAGCTTATTTATTCACCATTGTGTGGGTATTGTACAATTGAAGGAGTCTGGCTTTTTCTAACATGTCTCCATTCTACTGTTGGCGCTAGCTGGTTAGCAGTGCTGGGATATGGATTGTCAGGGGGGGGATGGATGGTGATGAGGGTGCCAGCAGTGTAAGTGGGGATATGGATGATGGGGTGATTGGACATAGGGGGAGGACACTGAGGATGGAGTCCTCACCATTCCTTGGGTAATAAGCCAGCTGTCTATGGGCAGCTCCAACTCTGGGTTATCATCCCCTATGACCCTCAGCTGAATCAACAACAGAACAACACCTTACACAAGATAGAAGATAGAGGAAGCCCCAGACCAGAGCAACAGAGCACAGAGAGGAAACAGAGAAATCAAATGCAATGTAACAACCCAGACTGAAGAAACGATGGGGAGAGGAAAGGATGGGGTAACAAACGAGAGGAAAAATACAGAATCATTCCAATTAAAAAGGTGAACGCATGGGGAAAGGAGGAAGAAAATAAGGATAGTTTGAACTTTGTACACTCAGCTGATCACTGAACCCCAGACTGGCAGATGCATTCCATCTGAGGCAATCTCAACTGGCACTGGAGGGTGAAGGGTGTGTGTAATCGGTGTGTGTGTGTGTGTGAGAGAGAGTTTAGATTTCATAATACTTTATGTCTGGCCTTACAGGTGTAGAACCTGATTACAAAGTGCCTTGTTAGTACTGACTGACTGTGGTACAAGAAGTGGAATGAAAAAAATTAATACAAGAGTTTTGACAATTTGAAGGAGAAAAGGTGACATGAAAAAAGTGGAATTCAATAGCATGGTTTCCTATGACCTTTGACACCCATAACGTGACAGAATACTGTCTTACAGAGAGCAATGACGAAGACAAGAGGAAAAAACAACACCAAACACTACTGAGGAATGACAGAATGACCAAGTAATGGGAGTTTTTACTTTAACATGTCTAGAGAGAGCATTACATGTAGCTCTTTAGAATACCTAGTTATACTAGACTACAAGCCATGCGGTAGTATGTGCTTGTTACTCCAACAGTGTAGTTCACCATACAGAGCTGGCTAGCCATGGTCTACTACTGTATTCATCTGGTATTACTCCTGGAAAGTCAGAGGCTGCATCCCAAATGGCACCCTATTCCACTACCTTTTGACCAGGGCACTATATAGGGAATAGGGTGCCATTAGTGGTACAGAGAGCAGGTCAACTAACATCACACTACAGGCCATCACATGCAGAGAGAGGACACCATGAGCTGAGAGATAAACCTCATCAGCCATTTTAACAGCACGGCAACCACACTCTACACTTCATTGTGGGGGGATGTAAATCTAAACTACATCCTCCAGCATGCTTTGGTGCACTCACCCCTCCAGTGGCGTTCTGTTGTCTGACGTCCAGAGCTGAGGCAAGCCCACCCAGGGCTCGAGGGTCCTCGTACTTCACACTGACAACACACACACACAGAAAGAACAAGTTAGAGCCCGTCCCGATATGTGGCATGGAGATGGTTCTGGAAGGCTGAGAGTGGCTAGAACAGGAATGGACAACACCACATTCACAACTCTGGTCCTGGGGGACAGCATATTGCAGGGATTTGTTCCAGCCCAGTTCTAACATACCAGATTACATTGATGTTAGTCTAACTAGAAGACTATGATAAATAGATTTTATTAATCAGGTGTGCCATTGCGGGACTGTGACCAAAAGCCTGCACACACAGCAGTCCGAGTCCGACAGGATCAAAGCTGCAAATCCAATGTAACAGGGTTCTAGAAGTTTGGAAGTGGTTCTAGAAGCCAAGGGGAGAACAAAGCCATACTTTTTGCGTTGATCTGCCAGAGAGCTGGTTCTGGTCTGAGCAAACATGTCAAAGTCGTCTCCAGGGTTGTGGCCCGACAGAGAGGACAGGGTACCACTGACACTATCCCCACCCACATCTGAGAGAGAGAGAGTGAAGGGGAAGAGGGAGGGCAGAGATGCACAGAGAGAGAGGCAGAGGAGAGAAAAGAAAGGAAGAGTTGAGAGAGGGTGTAAAGGGGGTTGTGGGGACAAGAGTAAAATAAATAGATGAGATCTAAATGTCCACAACGACAATCATCATCCCGCACCTGTCCTCTAGAATCAACGACAGTCATCCTCCCG
>NC_074698.1:29272460-29460342 GCF_029448725.1 Salvelinus fontinalis | reverse complement strand
CTGATGCAATTAGTCTCCCGATGCAATTAGTCTCCCGATGCAACTAGTCTCCTGATGCAACTAGTCTCCTGATGTTTCCACTCAGTGAAGTAACAGAACACCAAACCACCAGCTGGGTCTTGTCAGTGTATTTGTTTACTAAACACCACAGAGAGACTGGGGATGCTGGAGCTCTCTAGCGTAAACTGGGACAGCTCTGTTTAAAAACCACTTCACAAACACACGCTGTGGTCACAGACAAACAGGCTGTGGACTTCACTGAGCTTATCCTCCTTCTGCTCTCCTCCTCTCTCTCCCTGACCATCGCTCCTACTCTCATTCTCTCCATCTAGTACACAGGGCACTTTCCCAATACATCTTCCCTTGATCCTCACTGCCTTTCTCTCTCTGGTCTCCTTATCAAAATGCATTGGAGAAGAGGACCTGAGGGAAGGACCTTGGACCTCCTACAATGTGATTTTTGACGAGGAGAGAGGATGCGAGGAACTGAGGAAAGTCAGATTTAGAATGAGCCATGGTCAGAATTGTAGCAAACACAGCCATATTTGGACAGTGCATTGAAGTTGCAGGCCATTCCTGCCAGCTACGATCTCTGTTCTGACCAAGTTGATGCCGTCGCTCCCTAGCCATCATCGCTCTTCCAAACAACAATGGCCCAAGTTGACATCATTCCAAAATCTTTAACTCTCCCTCTCCTCTCTTTGTCCTATCCCACTTTCTGCCTCTCTCCACCTCTCGATCCCTGTCTGATTCCTTCTCTGATATACCTCTCTCTAGTGATTATAGAAACAATGGCTGCAGTTGACATCATTCCAAAATCTTTAGCTCTGCCGCTCTCCTTCCTGCAACATATTTCCCTCTACTCTCTATTAATCTCTCGCTCTCTAAATCGTTCTCCACCTCTTACCATGTCCTATTCCATCTCTCTATCCCTCTCTCCTTCATCTGTCATGGGCCTTTCAATAAATAACATCCTCAGTTGACATCATCCAAAATCTTTACCTCACCTTCCTCTCTTCACCTCATCATTCTTTCTCCTCTCGGTCAATCTCTCTCCACCCCTTCCTGTCCATACCTCTGTCCTCCTCCCCCTCTCTTTCGATCCTTCTCTCCTTATATATCAGGGGAATTTCAAATCAACATTATCCCCAGTTGAGATCATTACCAAATCAACATTATCCCCAGTTGAGATCATTACCAAATCAACATTATCCCCAGTTGAGATCATTACCAAATCAACATTATCCCCAGTTGAGATCATTACCAAATCAACATTATCCCCAGTTGAGATCATTACCAAATCAACATTATCCCCAGTTGAGATCATTACCAAATCAACATTATCCCCAGTTGAGATCATTACCAAATCAACATTACCCCAGTTGAGATCATTACCAAATCAACATTATCCCCAGTTGAGATCATTACCAAATCAACAGTATCCCCAGTTGAGATCATTACCAAATCAACATTATCCCCAGTTGAGATCATTACCAAATCAACATTATCCCCAGTTGAGATCATTACCAAATCAACATTATCCCCAGTTGAGATCATTACCAAATCAACATTATCCCCAGTTGAGATCATTACCAAATCAACAATATCCCCAGTTGAGATCATTACCAAATCAACAATATCCCCAGTTCAGATCATTACCAAATTAGCAATATCCCCAATTGAGATCATTACCAAATCAACATTATCCCCAGTTGAGATCATTACCAAATCAACAATATCCCCAGTTGAGATCATTTACCAAATAACAATATCCCCAGTTGAGATCATTTACCAAATCAACAATATCCCCAGTGGAGATCATTACCAAATCTTTAACTCTCTCTCTCTCTCCTTTCCTCTGTATGCACCATCTTTCTTTCTTCTCTTGTTTAATCTCTTTCTCTCTCCCTGCCCCTCATCTCTCTGTGTCTTATTCCATGTGGTTATCATGGGTTTTTCAGATGACAATATCCTCCAAAATCTTTAACTCTCTCTTTCTTCCTACATATCTTTCTTTTTCCTCACAGTCAATCTCTCTCCCTCTCTGTCTCCAATGGCCCCTGTTGACATTACTCCAACATCTTTAACTTTCTTCTTTCCTGCACCCCCGTCTTTCTTTTAACTCAGGTCAAAGTCTGTGTGTGTGTGCACGTGTTAGTGTGTGGTCACTATGATCTAAAAGGAAAAACCTTCAACAGGCCTTAAGAGTTTGGTCTACACATCAAATTCAGCCTCACTCAACCCAGGTCAGGAAATCAATCAAGATTCCATTAATAAAACATAAAACTTAACCAATTTTTTCTACAGGGCATTTTAGAAGCCATTAAATGAGGTTTGATTTGTTCCAGAGGAAATTGAGATGGAAAGGACCCAAAACTTCTAGTTTGTGTGTGTCCCAAATGGTATCCTATTCACGTTATTGTACCCTACTTTTGAGAGCCCTATGGGACATGGTCAGTGGTTAGTGCACTACATAGTGAATAGGGTGCCATTAGGGACACAGCCCTACATAGTGAATAGGGTGTCATTAGGGACACAGCACTACATAGTGAATAGGTTGCCATTAGGGACACAGCACTACATAGTGAATAGGGTACCATTTGGGACACAGGACTACATAGTGAATATGGTGCCATTTGGGACACAGCACTACATAGTGAATAGGGTGCCATTTGGGACACATCACTACATAGTGAATAGGGTACCATTAGGGACACATCACTACATAGTGAATAGGGTGCCATTAGGGACACAGCACTACATAGTGAAGAGGGTACCATTAGGGACACATGACTACATAGTGAATAGTTGCCATTAGGGACACAGCACTACATAGTGAATAGAGTGCCATTAGGGACACATCACTACCTAGTGAATAGGTTGCCATTAGGGACACAGCACTACATAGTGAATAGGGTGCCATTAGGGACACAGCTTGTGTCTTAGGGCTCCATTTATCAATTCTACTGAATCAGCTTTTTATTTTGCTGTTGCCGGTAAACAGTGATGCATCCCATCAACCACACTTTCTGGCTCCTCTCCTCCCCTACGAGTGCTGGACCACACCTCTGCTCGCTCAGCGTTTTGTGGCCACAGCCTGCCCTTCCTCGTCTGCCCTTCCCATCCCTCCCTCTTTCCTATCTCATCCCGAGAAGCGTCTTCATGTGGGTGGATTATTAAAATGTATGTACGTCAAGGCGTTGCTTGTTGCTCCCCTGGTACTGTTTAGCTCTGCCTGATTAGCTAAAGCGGTAACAACAGGGATGCTAATATACTGCTCTTATTGAACACTACACGGCATCAGCTCTACTTGGCTTGGTGAGAGTGTGTGTGATCTAACACCGTCTCTCTCTACACGGTACTGTAAGCTCCTCTCACCTCATCCGTGTCCCCACACAAACCCTTTTGAAAGCCCTTAGACTGCAAATCCCTCAGAGATGAGAATGCAGAAGAGTGTGTGTGAGTGCATAATGTGCGTGTCCACTGTCCATACATGCATATATAGTGAGAGAGATTGTGTGTGTGTGTGTTTAACTGCACACGTGTGCATGCCTGTTTCCATGGCAAAGACACAAACCTCAGTCACATTGAGTCACTGGCAGAGGACGGTTGAGACGGTCGACTTACATTTCCCATCAGAGTGATAGGGGGTCCTTAAGATCTGTTCACAGTTGTATTGACCGTCCCTTTAAAAACCAGCGGACGTGATTGGATAATTCAATCTGGCGATGGAGGACAGGCGAACATGCCAGAATCAAACGTTACAATGGCCAGATAAGATGGATACAGCTAAATTACATCAAAGAAGAAATGCCTGGCATTTTCAAAGGGATTTGGGGGAATAGAGAGGAGAGAGATGCACACACACACACACACACACACACACACACACACACACACACACACACACACACACACACACACACACACACACACACACACACACACACACACACACACACACACACACACACACACACACACACACACACACACACACACACAAATACATACACCTGTGTCCTGGGAGCACTAGGACTGTGGAAACTTGAGGCAACAGAAGCAGTGAGCAGTTATTAGAGAGCCAGAGACCAAAGCCTGGGAGAGGAGGAGGAGGAGACCAGAGCCTGGTAGAGGAGGAGGAGGAGGAGGAGACCAGAGCCTGGTAGAGGAGGAAGAGACCAGAGCCTGGTAGAGGAGGAGGAGGAGGAGACCAGAGCCTGGTAGAGGAGGAGGAGGAGGAGGAGACCAGAGCCTGGTAGAGGAGGAAGAGACCAGAGCCTGGTAGAGGAGGAGGAGGAGGAGACCAGAGCCTGGTAGAGGAGGAAGAGGAGGAGACCAGAGCCTGGGAGAGGAGGAGGGGCCCAGAGCCTGGTAGAGGAGGAGGAGACCAGAGCCTGGTAGAGGAGGAGGAGACCAGATCCTGGTAGAGGAAGAGGAGGAGGAGACCAGCGCCTGGTAGAGGAGGAGGAGACCAGAGCCTGGTAGAGGAAGAGGAGGAGGAGACCAGAGCCTGGTAGAGGAAGAGGAGGAGGAGACCAGCGCCTGGTAGAGGAGGAGGAGACCAGCGCCTGGTAGAGGAAGAGGAGGAGGAGACCAGAGCCTGGAAGAGGAGGAGGAGGAGGACAGGACCTGGAGAGGTTATGGGATATAAAGACAGGACCTGGAGGGGTTATGGGATATAAAGACAGGACCTGGAGGGTTATGGGATATAAAGACAGGACCTGGAGGGTTATGGGATATAAAGACAGGACCTGGAGGGTTATGGGATATAAAGACAGGGCCTGGAGGGGTTATGGGATATAAAGACAGGACCTGGAGGGTTATGGGATATAAAGACAGGACCTGGAGGGTTATGGGATATAAAGACAGGACCTGGAGGGGTTATGGGATGTAAAGACAGGGCCTGGAGGGGTTATGGGATATAAAGACAGGACCTGGAGGGGTTATGGGATATAAAGACAGGACCTGGAGGGTTATGGGATATAAAGACAGGACCTGGAGGGGTTATGGGATATAAAGACAGGACCTGGAGGGGTTATGGGATATAAAGACAGGACCTGGAGGGGTTATGGGATATAAAGACAGGACCTGGAGGGTTATGGGATATAAAGACAGGACCTGGAGGGGTTATGGGATATAAAGACAGGGCCTGGAGGGGTTATGGGATATAAAGACAGGACCTGGAGGGGTTATGGGATATAAAGACAGGACCTGGAGGGTTATGGGATATAAAGACAGGACCTGGAGGGGTTATGGGATATAAAGACAGGACCTGGAGGGGTTATGGGATATAAAGACAGGACCTGGAGGGGTTATGGGATATAAAGACAGGACCTGGAGGGTTATGGGATATAAAGACAGGACCTGGAGGGGTTATGGGATATAAAGACAGGACCTGGAGGGGTTATGGGATATAAAGACAGGACCTGGAGGGGTTATTGGATATAAAGACAGGACCTGGAGGGTTATGGGATATAAAGACAGGACCTGGAGGGGTTATGGGATATAAAGACAGGACCTGGAGGGGTTATGGGATATAAAGACAGGACCTGGAGGGTTATGGGATATAAAGACAGGACCTGGAGGGTTATGGGATATAAAGACTGGACCTGGAGGGGTTATGGGATATAAAGACAGGACCTGGAGGGTTATGGGATATAAAGACAGGGCCTGGAGGGGTTATGGGATATAAAGACAGGACCTGGAGGGGTTATGGGATGTAAAGACAGGGCCTGGAGGGGTTATGGGATATAAAGACAGGGCCTGGAGGGGTTATGGGATACAAAGACAGGACCTGGAGGGTTATGGGATATAAAGACAGGACCTGAAGGGGTTATGGGATATAAAGACAGGACCTGGAGGGTTATGGGATATAAAGACAGGACCTGGAGGGGTTATGGGATGTAAAGACAGGGCCTGGAGGGGTTATGGGATATAAAGACAGGACCTGGAGGGGTTATGGGATATAAAGACAGGGCCTGGAGGGGTTATGGGATATAAAGACAGGACCTGGAGGGGTTATGGGATATAAAGACAGGACCTGGAGGGTTATGGGATATAAAGACAGGACCTGGAGGGTTATGGGATATAAAGACAGGACCTGGAGGGGTTATGGGATATAAAGACAGGACCTGGAAGGGTTATGGGATATAAAGACAGGACCTGGAGGGGTTATGGGATATAAAGACAGGACCTGGAGGGGTTATGGGATATAAAGACAGGACCTGGAGGGGTTATGGGATATAAAGACAGGACCTGGAGGGGTTATGGGATATAAAGACAGGACCTGGAGGGGTTATGGGATATAAAGACAGGGCCTGGAGGGGTTATGGGATATAAAGACAGGACCTGGAGGGTTATGGGATATAAAGACAGGGCCTGGAGGGGTTATGGGATATAAAGACAGGACCTGGAGGGGTTATGGGATATAAACCAGTCAACTAGTTGATGAGACTCTACAGTATATGAGCTTCAATTCCTTTGATGCAGGAAAGAGTTTCAGAGGATAACAACAGAGAGGATTATGGTTTATATAGCTGACAATACACAGTAAAACACACACACAATCGTCCCTACACACAGACACACACTGAGGGAGATGGGAATCTGTGGTATTACTGATGGCTCTTTGAGCAGGTTTCAGGTTGGTGGGTGGACTGGCTGGTTGTGGCTGGCTCCTCTTCATGGTCTGATCTCATTCATAATTCACATCAATTTATCACACACGCTCCCCGCAGAGCACACGAACGAGCTGAGAGAGAGAGAGAGAGAGAGAGAGAGAGAGAGAGAGAGAGAGGAGAGTAAGTGAGTGTGTGTACATCTGACCTGTACGTTTGACCCGCACGTTTGACCCGCACGTTTGACCCGCACGTTTGTTAGAGTAAAAAGGAAAAGAAGGAAAGGGAGACAGAGTGTGCATATTTGTGCACGTCTTCTGCACATATGAGCTACAGATACCAGTTCTATTGGCCAATGTCTGCTGTTATGACTAACATGTATTTCCCCCACAGTCCTACACACACTACACAGCCTAACCATCCATTCCTAAGAGACACTCCAGACACGCAGACTCCAGCTGACCCTCGTCAGCCATCCGCTGGTTGTTGTTGCCATGGCGATTATTACCTTCACTGGGACCTCCGGGCAGAAGGATGGTTTGCGTTGCCGTGGCACTGCCATGGTGATTGCCCTTCTCTGTTCTGTTCTGCTGAAGGCTGGCATTTTGACGGGCATCTCTGAATCTCTGCCAGCTGAGTCAACACAGAGGGCATCTCTGACTCGCTCTCAAAAGGAAGCAATACGAGCTTCACAGAAAGTAATGAGCAGAGATCATTTGAAGGTCACATTCTATGGTGTTCAGTCACTGCTCCCAAGTGGCACAGTGGTCTAAGACACTGCATCTCAATGCAAGAGGTGTCACTGCAGTACCTGGTTTGAATCCAGGCTGCATCTGGCCGTGATTGGGAGTCCCATAGGGTGGTGCAAAATTGGCCCAGCATCGTCCTGGTTTGGCCGGGGTAGGCCGTCATTGTAAAGAATTTGTTCTTAACTGACTTGCCTAGTTAAATAAAGGTTAAAAATAAAATTAGGGGTTGGGTTGCTGTGCTTACAAGGTGATAGAAGGATGTGCTCTGGCTACTGACTTTCAGTTGCTGGACATGTCCTTTTCTGGTGGCTATGAACTGTTCTAATACTGCTGCACTGTCCAACTGCACATAGAGAAAGCTGCTCAACATCAGCAGCCAGAGCTGCGGAAGTAAAAAAAAACTCTGTCCTTCTCCTTTTCAACAACAATGTGGATCTGTGTGTCAGCCTTTCTCACTGTAGAGAGGATGGAGAGAAGAACCCTAGTGAGAGTATCACTAAGGGACACTATCCTCCTATCGCCACTGTTCCAACCCTGACATCATCACTAAGGGACACTATCCTCCTATCGCCACTGTTCCAACCCTGACATCATCACTAAGGGACACTATCCTCCTATCGCCACTGTTCCAACCCTGACATCATCACTAAGGGACACTATCCTCCTATCGCCACTGTTCCAACCCTGACATCATCACTAAGGGACACTATCATCCTATCGCCACTGTTCCAACCCTGACATCATCACTAAGGGACACTATCCTCCTATCGCCACTGTTCCAACCCTGACATCATCACTAACTGTACAATCCTGTCGCCACTGTTCCAACCCTGACATCATCACTAACGGTACAATCCTATCTCCACTGTTCCAACCCTGACACCATCACTAAGGGTACAATCATATCTCCACTGTTCCAACCCTGACACCATCACTAAGGGTACAATCCTATCTCCACTGTTCCAACCCTGACATCATCACTAAGGGTACAATCCTATCTCCACTGTTCCAACCCTGACATCATCACTAACGGTACAATCCTGTCTCCACTGTTCCAACCCTGACATCATCACTAAGGGACACTATCCTCCTATCGCCACTGTTCCAACCCTGACATCATCACTAAGGGTACAATCCTATCTCCACTGTTCCAACCCTGACATCATCACTAACGGTACAATCCTGTCTCCACTGTTCCAACCCTGACATCATCACTAAGGGTACAATCCTATCTCCACTGTTCCAACCCTGACATCATCACTAAAGGACACTACCGTCCTCTCTCCACTGTTCACTAACTGTAGTGTTGCCTCCAGCTGGAGCAGCCTACTACTTTTAATGATCTAATAAATGAAACTATATACTGTAACTAGGTTCCTATCTCCACTGTTCCAACCCTGACATCATCACTTAGGGACAATAAAGACCCTATGGATCCTGTACATCCTCTGTTGCAACCCTAAGGTCATCTCTACTGTAACAACCCACCGCTCTGTCAGCCCACTGATTTATAGCCTAATTACAGTAAATCTAAATCTCTCCCTCGTACCCACGACAACAGAGCACTGCATGGCTGCACTGCATTAGTGCCGCACTCCAGTTGAATGTAAACCAATGGAGCAGATGAAACGTGTAGAGCCAGAGCTACATTACACCCCCATACTGCTCACTGCAGTACAGTAGAGTATGTCTTTGATATGTTGATCATAGACATTAGGTTGGTTTCCTGGACCCAGATTAGGCTTTTTACTCCTGGACTAAAGAGCAGCTCACTAAACACTCAATGGAGAATATTAATTAGTGAAGGTTTTTAGAAACAGGCTTACTATGAGTCCAAAATCAGAAACTGCTCCATTATGGTTAAGGGATACAACATGTCTATATGCTGGTGAAAATCAGAAACCGCTCCATTATGGTTAAGGGATACAACATGTCTATATGCTGGTGAAAATCAGAAACCGCTCCATTATGGTTAAGGGATACAACATGTCTATATGCTGGTGAAAATCAGAAACCGCTCCATTATGGTTAAGGGATACAACATGTCTATATGCTGGTGAAAATCAGAAACCGCTCCATTATGGTTAAGGGATACAACATGTCTATATCCTGGTGAAAATCAGAAACCGCTCCATTATGGTTACGGGATACAACATGTCTATATGCTGGTGAAAATCAGAAACCGCTCCATTATGTTTAAGGGATACAACATGTCTAAATGCTGGTGAAAATCAGAAACGGCTCCATTATGGTTAAGGGATACAACATGTCTATATCCTGGTGAAAATCAGAAACCGCTCCATTATGGTTACGGGATACAACATGTCTATATCCTGGTGAAAATCAGAAACCGCTCCATTATGGTTAAGGGATACAACATGTCTATATGCTGGTGAAAATCAGAAACCGCTCCATTATGGTTAAGGGATACAACATGTCTATATGCTGGTGAAAATCAGAAACGGCTCCATTATGGTTAAGGGATACAACATGTCTATATCCTGGTGAAAATCAGAAACCGCTCCATTATGGTTAAGGGATACAACATGTCTATATGCTGGTGAAAATCAGAAACCGCTCCATTATGGTTAAGGGATACAACATGTCTATATCCTGGTGAAAATCAGAAACCGCTCCATTATGGTTACGGGATACAACATGTCTATATGCTGGTGAAAATCAGAAACCGCTCCATTATGGTTAAGGGATACAACATGTCTATATGCTGGTGAAAATCAGAAACCGCTCCATTATGGTTAAGGGATACAACATGTCTACATGCTGGTGAAAATCAGAAACCGCTCCATTATGGTTAAGGGATACAACATGTCTATATCCTGGTGAAAATCAGAAACCGCTCCATTATGTTTAAGGGATACAACATGTCTAAATGCTGGTGAAAATCAGAAACTGCTCCATTATGGTTAAGGGATACAACATGTCTATATGCTGGTGAAAATCTGATTCAGCAGTCCCCACTGCTGATGGAGGACCAACAGAGCCTACAGGTTACTGATGGTAAGCAAACCAAGAGGGTCCAATCCATGAAATAACAGAAAGGAAGGGATGAGACATGCATTAAAGACACACAGACACATTCTGGTGCCTACAGCATATCCTCTACTAAATAACGACAACTTAAACAAGATCACATGAATAACATGATGGGGACACAAGGGAACACAGCAGGACTTTTCCAGTGATGGTAACCTTGCTGAAGAGAGGGGGCTGGCAGTGTGATCTGTAAGCAGCAGCCAAAGCAGCAGAGCAGCTGGTACGGTGCCCCCTGACCCCAGGCTAGTGCCCGTCTACCCCCCTCTCCCCGCCTGTACCCTTCCTGCCCACTCCAACTCACATCCAGGACGCTTGACCACTGGCACTGACCTTGCTATTAACTGAGCAGGCAGACAGCCAGACAAAGTCAGAGACACCCATTAACACTCCGCTAATTATCCAATAACACTAAATGGTCAGTTGTCTCTCACTGACCGAACTGCAAAGAGCTGGCCTGGTTACACAGCAGCTGACGGAATCCATGCTGGAAAACAGAATGTGAGAAGCAGAGTTCCAGTGTTTGAACTCTAACCAAGGTTACTGACTAAAACCTAGTATTATTGAAAGTAGGTTGAGTATTATTTGTCCACTTTAAGCTCATATACACAGCTTTGTATTTGCAACTTACCATCCTCAGGTGTACACATAGCCTTAATGTTGACGCCTTCCGACAAGAACAACAGGCTACATTGCCAATATAACTCTAAAGACAGCCATGTTTATTGCAGACATTACTGGTAAACAGTGGGTCCCTGGTTATGAAGTGTTTATGTTCCTTTAACAGACAGACAGCAGTGCTCTGATTCTCTCTCTCTCCTTGACCCTCCCTCAGGGAGCTCTGTGGAAGAGGATAGAGACCAGACACTCCACTGGAGAGACAGCTATCCTCTACTGTGGCTCCAGTTAGGGATTTCTAACACACACACGCACGCGTATGCACACGCACACACGCACACCTACACCCATGAACATATGCAAGCCTAGCTTGAGCAACCACACAGCATGAAACGGGTAATAGGCCTGTTCTGATATTGCTGAGCAGTGACATTGTACTGTAGCCTATGACATAGCATAATTGATTGACTGGCACTATAAAGCTCTAAGCTAATTACCATATCACAATTCTACAATAACCTTGTTGTACGTATCGCTTGCCAAATTCACCCAGCATGACACAGGTCATTTTGCTGAGTACTGGGTCCTGTTCAGTAAGGAAATCTGTTGCAAAACCCTTTGCAGCAGAAAATAAATATATGTGTTGTAAAGAGAGGTAGAACCTTACCAGTTTCACTCGGGTTCAAAACAGCCAATGAACAGGGCCTAGCAGATTAAGCTAATGATGTCACAGGTGTCAGTCTACAGGGATGTGTGCTGTACTGCTGGGTGTCTGGCTAACTATTTAGAAGCTACAATACAGCAGTGGCCTGTTAAATGGAGAAGAAGGTAGACATTTTACATGTCCCCAACCGTTTCTGTTTTTGGTTTGTTTATTTGCGTTGTTTGTAACTTCTTTTTAAACCTCTTTTATACATAATGTTGCTGCTACCGTCTCTTATTGCCAAAAATAACTTCTGGACATCAGGACTGCGATTACTCACTACGGACTGGCAGAATCCTTTTTTTCCTTTAACGAGTCTGATGAGCCCGACGTGAACAATATACTGCTTTCTCGGGAACAGGCCCAGATCCCCGTGATTTGCGTGAAGAGGCGGCGGAGAAAAAGGGGCCAGAGGGCGGGCTGCTTTCTGAGAATTTGTAGGCGATCGAGTAAACCCCCACTTCTTTCCATTCTGTTAGCAAATGTGCAATCTTTGGAGAATAAAATCGATGACCTACGTGGAAGATTGAACTACCAACAGGATTTTAAAAACTGTAATATCTTATGCTTCACGGATTCGTGGCTGAACGACGACATTATCAACATAGAGCTGGCTGGTTATACGCTGTACCGGCAGGATAGAACAGCAGCGTCTGGTAAGACAAGGGGCGGGGGACTATATATTTTTTGTAAATAACAGCTGGTGCACGATATCTAAGGAAGTATTGAGCTATTGCTCGCCTGAGGTAGAGTATCTCATGAGCTGTAGACCACACTATCTACCTAGAGAGTTTTCATCTGTATTTTTCATAGCTCTTTACATACCACCACAGTCAGAGGATGGCACTAAGACAGCATTGAATGAGCTGTATTCTGCCATAAGCAAACAAGAAATAGCTCACCCAGAGGCGACGCTCCAAGTAGCCGGGGACTTTAATGCAGGGAAACTTAATCAGTTTTGCCAAATTTCTATCAGCATGTTAAATGTGCAACCAGAGGAAAAATAACTCTTGACCACCTTTACTCAACACACAGAGACGCATACAAAGCTCTCACTCGCACTCCATTTGGAAAATCTGACCATAATTCTATCCTGATTCCTGCTTATGAGCAAAAATTAAAGCAGGAAGCACCATTGAGGAGTAGATCAATCAAATAAGTGGTCAAATTAAGCAGATGCTAAGCTACAGGACTGTTTTGCTAGCACAGACTGGAATATGTTCCGGGATTACTCTGATGGCATTGAGGAGTAGACTACATCAGTCATTGGCTTCATCAATAAGTGCATCAAGGACGTCGTCCCCAAAGTGACCTTAAGTACATACCCCAACCAGAAGCCATGGATTACAGGCAACATCCGCACTGAGCTAAAGGCTAGAGCTGCCGCTTTCATGGAGCGGGACTCTAACCCGGAAGCTTATAAGAAATCCCGCTATGCCCTTCGACGAACCATCAAACAGGCAAAGCCTCAATACAGGACTAAGATCGAATCGTACTACACCGGCTCTGATGCACATCGGATGTGGCAGGGCTTGCAAACCATTACATATCACAAAGGGAAGCACAGCCGAGAGCTGCCCAGTGACACAACCCTACCAGACAAGCTAAACTACTTCTATGCTCACTTCGAAGCAAATAACACTGAAACATGCATGAGAGCACCAGCTGTTCTGGAAGACTGTGTGATCACGCTAAATCATGCTGAGTAAGACCTTTAAACAGGTCAACATTCACAAGGCCGCAGGGCCAGGATGCGAGCATGCGCTGACCAACTGGTAAGTGTCTTCACTGACATTTTCAACCTCTCCCAGTCTGTAATACCAATATTTTTTAAGCAGACCACCACAGTGCCTGTGCCCAAGAACACTAAGGTAACCTGCCTAAATGACTACCGGCCCGTAGCACTCTCGTCTGTAGCCATGAATTACTTTGAAAGGCTGGTCATGGCTCACATCAACACCATTATCCCAGAAACCCTAGACCCACTCCAATTTGCATACCGCCCCAACAGATCCACAGATGATGCAATCTCTATTGCACTCCACACTGCCTTTTCCCACCTGGACAAAAGGAACACCTATGTGAGAATGCTATTCATTGACTACAGCTCATCGTTCAACACCATAGTGCCCTCAAAGCTCATCAATAAGCTAAGGACCCTGGGACTAAACACCTCCCTCTGCAACTGGATCCTAGACTTCCTGACGGGCCGCCCCCAGGTGGTAAGGGTAGGTAACATCACATCCGCCATCTTGATCCTCCACACGGGGGCCCCTCAGGGGTGCGTGTTCAATCCCCTCCTGTACTCCCTGTTCACTCATGACTGCACGGCCAGGCACATCTCCAACACAATCATTAAGTTTGCCGATGACACAACAGTGGTAGTAGGCCTGATCACCGACAACGACGAGACAGCCTATAGGGAGGAGGTCAGAGACCTGACCGTGTAGTGCAAGGACAACAACCTCTCCCTCAACGTGATCAAGACAAAGGAGAATATTGTGGACTATAGGAAAAGGAGGACTGAGCAAGCCCCCATTCTCATTGACGAGGCTGCAGTGGAGCAGGTTGAGAGCTTCAAGTTCCTTGGTGTCCACATCACTAACAAACTAACATGGTACAAGCACACCAAGACAGTCGTGAAAAGATTTGGCATGGGTCCTCAGATACTCAAAAGCTTCTACAACTGCACCATCGAGAGCATCCTGACTGGTTGCATCACTGCCTGGTATGGCGACTGCTCAGCCTCCAAACGCAAGGCACTACAGAGGGTAGTGCAAACGGCCCAGTACATCACTGGGGCCAAGCTTCCTGCCATCCAGGACCTCTATACCAAGTGGTGTCAGAGGAAGTCCCTAAAAATTGTCAAAGACTCCAGCCACCCTAGTCATAGACTGTTCTCTCTGCTACCGCACGGCAAGCAGCTTCTAAACAGCTCCTACCCCCAAGCCATAAGACTCTGAACACCTAATCAAATGGCTACCCAGAGTATTTGCATTGCCCCCCCCCCCCCTTTACACCGCTGCTACTCTCTGTTGTTATCATCTATGCATAGTCACTTTAATAACTCCACCTACATGTACATATTACCTCAACTAACCGGTGCCCCCGCACATTGACTCTGTACCAGTATCCCCCTGTATATAGTCTCGCTATTGTTATTTTACTGCTGCTCTTTAATTACTTGTTACTTTTATTTCTAATTGTTATCCATATTTTTTGAAACTGCATTGTTGGTTAAGGGCTCATATGTAAGCATTTCACTGTAAGGTTTACACCTGTTGTATTCGGTGCATGTGACTAATAAAATTGTATTTTATTTGATCTGTTCAGGAGGATGCAACGGTACACAACATTCAGATAGAAATGTATGGTGTAGAACAGATGTTATTGTCTGTTATGTGGAATAGGGAATCGTGTCAGCTCTATTCATTCTATTTCTATCTGCAATGTACAGAATGTTTCACATCAATGAAATTGAGCATTTAGCTCTGGCCCGTGGAGTCCTTTCCCTGGTCCTGACCAGCCTGTATGTCTTCACTATATCTACAGTCTCCTGTCCCCTCCAGCATGTCTGTCTTCACATTACAGTCTCCGGTCCCCTGTACTGTCCCCTCCAGCCTGTATGTCTTCACTATAACTACAGTCTCCTGTCCCCTCCAGCATGTCTGTCTTCACATTACAGTCTCTGGTCCCCTGTACTGTCCCCTCCAGCCCTGCAGCCTGTCTGTCTTCACTCTACAGTCTCCTGTCCCCTCCAGCATGTCTGTCTTCACTCTACACTGTGCAGTCACGTTGTCCCCAGTCTCCCCAGGCCTTAGATGAAAGCACACCCTTCTCCCGCCGCCACTCGCAGTATGCAGCATAATGGTAATCCCCAGGATCTATTTACCCTTAGTCTTACAAACCATCCCTGCAGCTGCCTCCACAGCTTAACCACCCATTACTATGTAGTGATTTCAGCTCTGAGGCTTAACTAAAATGACTTCAGGACAGAAACAGTCCTGTTCAAGCTCTGAACGGGGTTGCAAAGAGGGCCAGTATAGGCATGAATATACATGTGCACACACACACACAATCAACGCTCAAGTGTCTGTAACAGGGTTACAGTTTAACTGGACCTTACCATAAAACCCTGTTAGAGTACCTCAGCCAGATCATTGCTGTGGTTCTGCTATATTCTGCCCGGCGACCCAGAGGACTCGGCTGGGACAGCCTCATAGCAGCCTGCAGCAAAACATTGCTAATAGGCCGTGCTCCAATTCTCATTCCATCTATTTCTACCTCCCTCCCTCTTTTTCCTCCCTCGCTCCATTTCGCCCTCTGGGCTCTCTGAGAACGACCTCCGAGCTAGCATCATTTCTCCTTATCAAGGTCACAGGTAGTTGCATTAGTAATCTTCACAGTGTAAAGAGGATTGTTTGAATCACAAGCAGGCAGAGAACTCTGTAGTGTGGATCACTATAGACTACTGTAGCATTGTGTGTGTGTCTACGTGTGTGTGGCTTCACCGGTAACAGGTACCTGTTCTGGGGCTGAATTGAATAACAACCCGTTTGGTGTGCAGGGATGCATGAACATTCATCATCTAGACTATTTGCAGTTACCAGGGTCCTACTCTTTCCAACCAAATAAATTCCAATGGAGCTAATCAATTTCCCAATCACGAAGCAGTGAACAGTGTGCGTGCCTGACCGTATAGAGAGAGATTAATAACACAGACAAGAATACAAATTGAGTGTCTTAAGCCTCCGTCTTCTAGTCGATTCTCTGTGATATATAATCCCCAAAGCCCCTTTCCCCTCTCAGAACACATCAACACTTCATAAATTACACCAACATGACAGCCCTATTATAGAGAATCAATAACACGTCTAATGATAAAACTATATTGGCAAAGACCTGACGTGTTTTGGGTTATTAGTGAGAAATACGTGTTAAACGCCAGGCCTGTGTCCCAAATGGCACCGGATTCCTTATATAGTGCTCTAATTTTGACTAAACCCCTATGGGCCCTGGTCAAAAGCAGTGCACTATATAGGGAATAGAGTGCCAGACCCAACCCAGGCCTGTGTGGAAGATGTAACAAGTGAGCATTACTAGCATTAATCACTTTCGAGTAGATAAGATGACCCAGTCCTGTTTAATTTAACATGTCCTTAGAGAGGAGGAGAGTGATGTGATCCAACGCTCCCCCAGCAGATCTAAGTTCAAACACTAGTTGAAATCATTTGTGCTGTGTTTGATTGAGCTTTCCTGGCAAAAAGCAACCAATAGAATACGTTCAAAACCGCAAACTCCACCCATTTAACACTCCAGGCAGGCTAAAGCAAACACTCAAAGTATTTGAAGGATTTGAAATAGTATTTGAACCCAGGTCTACGCCCCCGCTCCCTAGCAGAAGCAGTACACCACTGAGCTCAGCAGTACAGTTAGAGAAGGTCAGTGTAAGGGGTGCGAACTGGCGGCAGAGAAGTCAGACGCAGGAGAGAAATAACTGTGTTTCCAACGGCGCAGTTTAATAACAAAAACTCACCGGAAAACAGAATAATAAAATAAATGGGTACATAACCCAACGCACACCAGGAAAGATGTGCACAAGCACTTACAATAAACAATCACCGACAAGGTCATGAGGGGGAACAGAGGGTTAAAAGACAAGACAAGACAAGGAAGACAAGACAAAACCAAAGGAAAATGAAAAGAGGATCAGCGATGGCTAGAAGGTCGGCGACTTCGACCGCCGAACGCCGCCCGAACAAGGAGAGGGACCAACTTCGGCAGAAGTCGGGACAGTCAGGGTTCTACATTCAACAAGAATATGATATAATAATATGATCCATCCACTTCAAAGCAGCATAACCAGCTCTTGTCCGAGCGCTGGAATTCTGTCACCTGAATGTCATCTAAAACAGACTAAAGAGAGCCATACAAACTGTAGAAATATAATTACTAGTCCACCTATCATGATCTCATTGACATGAAAGGGGATGCCCATTCTAGTAACTCTATTTCTATGATGCTGACATTTAGCTCTAACTATAGCGTGATGTTCTGCAGGTGCCATCGCTCCGAATTAGTCACCAAGACAGGATGGACACAGCCAGGTCACTTCCAGGGTGAGAGCCCAAAACAGCTCCCATTTCCACTGAGATAGGGACAACAGGGGGCCGGGCAAACATTGCAGACGGACGAGGGGGCGGATAGACAAGCGGGCAGACAGACACTAGACACACAGATATACCAACCGTCGGGACCACACAGAGACAGGGGGAGAGAGGTACGTGGAGATCAAAAAGACACTTCTGAAGAGGTGCTCACTGACTGCTCTTGTCAGGGATAGAAGAGGAAAGGGGGATACCTAGTCAGTTGTACAACTGAATGCCTTCAACCGAAATGTATCTTCCGCATTTAACCTCTCTGAATCAGAGAGGTGCAGGAGGCTGCCTGTAACGATCGTTGTTTGAAGGATGGTCGGACCAAGATGCAGCGTGGAGTAGGTTAATCATTTTTATTTAGATAACCGGCACAAAACAAGAAAGAGTAACAAAACGAAACGTCCAGCTTTGTAGGGCTAAAAGAGCAACAATACAAAATCAAGATCCCATAAACAACAGGTGGGAAAGGCTGCCTAAATTTGATCCCCAATCAGAGGCAACGTCAGGGCGTGACACTGCCTTAATCGAACGTTCCCGTCAATGGAATGTTGTCTTATCACCAAGCCATCGTAAATCGACTGTCAGCGTTAAATCTCAGAGGCTCCTCTCAGTTCGCACAGCCACGAGAGTTCTAAAACCCCTATTATGTTGCCAGAAAAACCGACAGTGTGAATGTACTAATATAGGCCTACATTCTTATATGAAAGTAATGTGATTAACATAATGTTGTAATTCTACCACAGGCCCAACGCTCTTAGACTACCTGCTGCCCCTTTTAAATCTAATCACAGATGAGACTGCACTCCTTCAGAAGACTGCACTTCCCCAACGATTCAGACAGACCTGTCAACTTCCCTGTTTAGGCCTAGGCTTCCTCGGCTAAGACTGTATTCACATCTCAACTAACTCACAAGGCATTCTGCATACAGTCAGCAATTTTAGTGAAGGAAATGTAAGACTAAAAACAATGTCAAAATGACTTATTAGCACCATGTAGACAGACACAAGCAGATCCAGAATGGCTATTATTAGAACGTCACTTAGGGGCTGGCTAGCTCATCCTTAACAGGATGCACCTGTGACATTTAACTATTTGGCACTCAGCCAGAGGCTACAAACACAACAATAAATTGTACACAGTTATAGTACCAGTCGAAAGTTTGGACACACCTACTCATTCAAGGGTATTTCTTTATTTTTACTATTTTCTACATTGTAGAATAATAGCGAAGACATCAAAACTATGAAATAACACATATGGAATCATGTAGGAACAAAAAAAGTGTCTAGATTTTAGATTTTAGATTCTTCATAGTAGCCACCCTTTGCCTTGATGACAGCTTTGCACACTCTTGGCATTCTCTCAACCAGCTTCATGAGGTATGCACCTGGAATACATTTCAATTAACAGGTGTGCCTTCTTAAAAGTTAATTTGTGGAATTTCTTTCCTTCTTAATGTGTTTGAGCCAATCAGTTGTGTTGTGACAAGGTAGGTGTGGTATACAGAAGATAGTCCTATTTGGTAAAATACCAAGGTCATATTATTGCAAGAACAGCTCAAATAAGCAAAGATAAATGACAGTCTATCATTACTTTCAGACATGAAGGTCAGTCGATAGAGAACATTTCAAAAATGTTGAACATTTCTTCAAGTGCAGTGATGAAAAAAACAACGCAAAAACCATCAAGCGCAATGATGAAACTGGCTCTCATGAGGACTGCCACAGGAAAGGAAGACCCAGAGTTACCTCTGCTGCAGAGGATAAGTTCATTAGAGTTACCAGCCTCAGAAATTGCAGCCTAAATAAATGCTTAACAGAGTTCAATTAACAGACACATCTCAAAATCAACTGTTCAGAGGAGACTGCATGAATGAGGCCTTCGTGGTCGAATTGCTGCGGAAAAAAACACTACTAAAGGACACCAATAAGAAGAAGAGACTTGCTTGGGCCAAGAAACAGGAGCAATGGACATTAAACCATTGGAAATGTGAGATTTTTGGTTTTAACCGGTGAACGGAGAGTCTCCGCATGTGTGGTTCCTACCGTGAAGCATGGAGGAGGAGGTGTGATGGTGCTTTGCTGGTGACACTGTCAGTGATTTATTTAGAATTCAAAGCACACTTAACCAGCATGGCGACCACAGCATTATGCAGCGAGACGCCATCCCATCTGGTTTGTGCTTAGTGGGACTATATCATTTGTTTTCAATAGGACAATGACCCAAAACACCTCCAGGCTGTATAAGGACTATTTGACCAAGAAGGAGAGTGATGGAGTGCTGCATCAGATGACCTGGCCTCCACAATCACCCGACCTCAACTCAATTAAGATGGTTTGGGATGAATTGGACCACAGAGTGAAGGAAAAGCAGCCAACAAGTGCTCAGCATATGTGGGAACTCCTTCAAGACTGTTGGAAAAGCATTCCAGGTGAAGCTGTTTGAGAAAATGCCAAGAGTGTGGTAAAGCTGTCATCAAGGCAAAGGGTGGCTACTTTGAAAAATCTAAAATATATTTAGATTTGTTTAACACTTTTTTGGTTACTACGTGATTCCATATGTGTTATTTCATAGTTTTGATATCTTCACTATAATTATATAATGTAGAAAATAGTAAAAAATAAAGAAAAAACATTGAATGAGTAGGTTTGTCCAAACTTTTGACTGGTACTGTAGGTCAGACACGAGTGTGTTTAAGCATGTGTGTAATGAAATGCCTGATTCACACTTTAGACTATAGATCCGTCCTGAACTGGGTGGCTTGGATATTTTATATCACATTGTGCTTTCCAGCACAGTTCCAGCAACTATGATGGATGCATAACCAGTCCAGCCCAGTAGGCCTACAGCTCGGCCTGGCTTAGCAGTGCCAAAGGGGGAAAAGACACAGTTATAGATTTTAAAAAAAAAGGCTTGAATACAATCTTGTTCTGTGAATGCGATGAAGCTTTTAAAAAACGTTGAAGGCCCTGAACACCAAGAGTGAGACATTAACTAACTCAAAAGAACATCAAGACCACGGAGGGGGGGCAGTGGCACAACGATTAGTGTCTGGATCAAAGCCACTTACTCCCACGGCTGGGTGAGCGAAGAGCTCCGACCCTGCCAGAATCCACACCTTCCCACCATGATTTACTGTAGCTTACGTACGCTAAGACAGTGGGGAAGATTTTTCACAGCGAACAAGCACAACTCTCTCCTCCTGACAGCTAGCTCTCTCAGCGGGCCAAGAAAATCTACAAGGACAGGATACATCTTGGGAAGTGAACTGAATACATCATGGAGGGAAGGGAGGAGAGGAGAGGGGGAAGAGGGGGAGAAGAGAAGAGGGGGAGCAGGGGGGAGTCAGACGAGTGGGAACAGCACATTTAACCTGAGGCAGGAAAAAAAGGGAGAGTGACGAGGGCAGACGCCTTCGCCCTCTTGAATCTAATTAACGAGCGAGAAATGTTGCGCTGCAAATCACTTCTTCCTCTTGCCGTTAAGTAAAGGGCACTTATGGTAGCCTATTGGTTAAGGGCGTTGGGCCAGTAACCGAAAGGTTGCTATTTAGAATTCACTAACCGACTAGGTGACAAATCTGCCATTGTGCCCTTGAGCAAGGCACTTACCCCTAATTGTTCCTGTAAGTCACTCTGGATAAAAATGTCTGCTAAATGACTAAAATGTAAATATAGCCCCATTACTCGCCTGGCAAGCTCATAACATGCTGATTCCTTGGCTGAAGACTGCTGCTATAGCTGTGCAATGTATAGACAGAGGCTGCTGCTAGAGTTGTGCAGTGTAGAGACAGAGACAGGCTACTTGGCACACTATATATGCTGACTAAAATACACAAATCTTGAAGGTTTGTTCTCACTACGCAATGTTACAATGATCTGACTGTAACCATGAGTCATGGTGTTGAGAAATGGAATGATGGTAAAGTCACAGAGAGAGCAACACGCCCACACATCAAAGATGCAGTGTGAAACGGCCCTAACAGACAGTATCGTTGAGAGGATGAGGAAGAAGGAGAGCGGGGGAGGAGAGAGCGGGGGGAGGGGAGAGTGAGAGGGGGGAGGGAGAGAGAAGCAGAGGCAGTGAGAAGGGAGAGGGACAGAGGGAGAGAAGAGAGAGAGAGATGGATAAGAGATAGATGAAAGGAGGGAGGGAGAGATTGGAGAAGGGAAACCAACACTACACAGGCGGTCTAGGACAGGCGCCTGGGGACCTGTTAAAAGACACCATTTTCCCTCAGATGGAGAGAGCATAACGGGCCCAACCACTCCATAAAACATTCAACCATTGTTGGGTTTCAGGGCTGTTTCACGCCTGCTGGTGTGTGTGTGTGGCCTACTAAAGACACTCCAGGGGCTGCCTGACAAACGGGAGCGGTGGTGTTTCTGACAGAGAAGAATCTTCCTTCCTTCCCGCCATCATCCATCATTTCCAGCTGACCGGCTGCACCTGCTGAGGCGTTCAGCCCCCGCCGCCACCCCTGCCGCCATTCCGCCCGCCACCCCCACTGGCAACCCGCCCGCCAGCCCCGCCGCCACCCCCGCCGCCAGCCGCTGCCACGCTGTTATAATGCTATGACAATGCTCAGATTGACTTCATGCTCTGGAATCACACACAGGCATTTACCCTGGTTGGCACCACTGTGATCCAACATAGGCCTAGAGACACAAAAAGGCATGCACAATATATAGTCCTTCCTTATACCGAAACGTTGTCACTATTAAAGTTGTAATAAGAATCTCAGTATTTCTTTCTGCAGTGTCTCAGCCAGAAGCTCAGAATCATGTGATGTACTGCATGACATTGCTAATTTCTTTCCCACACAGGTCAGCCAAAACAGCATCTACCTACTAGCTGGGAAAGGACTTTCCCCTACCTGTATATATGTGAAGACCACAATGTTTCTTTCTGCAGAGTTCCTCGCCCAACGTCTAAAGATTATGAGATGTGACACACAGGTCAGCCAGCACAGCATCCACCTACTAGCTGTGAAGGGGCCTTTCCCCTTGCATGTGGGACGCAGGGTCGTGGGAATGAGCGAGGTGACCCGTCATTTTGACCTGAAAACCCTGACTACACACTGCAGAGTATACTGGTAGAGTATACTGGTAGAGTATACTGGTAGAGTATACTGGCAGAGTATACTGGTAGAGTATACTGGTAGAGTATACTGGTAGTGCCGCAGATTCATTAGATACATGACTTCACGGCGCACCAACAACAAACTCACTGAATCAATACATGGTCTATAATTGGCCACAATGACTGTTGTGTAGCGTGAGCCTCTGATACTGCTAGGGCTGGCGAGAGAAACAGGTCGAGACCAGAATAAAGATGATTTTCATTTCTGCACATTTTAGTGGCGGTTCAATCCCTCAGCCTTTCAAACACAGCTACGTTTGGCACCATAACTTCATTACTGCTAGGTGATAATGTACTGATTCTCCAGATGATGAAAAGGGACATTAAGCCAGAGTTATAGTTCCATCAGAGGTATTTGCATAAATGCATCAAATAAAACCGAATTACTGGTCTCTCTGGGGTTATGCGATTTAGCAGGGGCAGAGGGACAGTGAGGAATAGAGAGCGTGAAAAGGAAACGGAGAGAGAGAGAAAGAGAACGGAGACGGAGAGAGAGAGAAGAGTCAGGCTGAAACGAGGCGGAGCAGATGCACTGTAAATTGGAATCCATTTATAAAGAAAAGCCGTTGCATAAATAGTGGCACTTATTTATTTATTTATTTAACCAGGTAGGCCAGTTGAGAACAAGTTCTCATTTACAACTGCGACCTGGCCAAGATAAAGCAAAGCAGTCCAACACAAACAACACAGAGTTACACATGGGATAAACAAACGTACAGTCAATAACCCAATAGAAAAATCTATATACAGTGTGTGCAAATGTAGTAAGATTAGGGAGGTAAGGCAATAATTAGGCCATAGTGGCGAAATAATTACAATTTAGCAATTAAACACTGGAGTGATGGATAGTGCAGAAGATAGAGGCAAGTAGTAGAGATACTGGGGTGCAATGGAGAAATTAAAAGAAACAATATGGGGATGAGGTAGTTGGGTGGGCTATTTACAGATGGGCTGTGTACAGGTGCAATGATCGGTAAGCTACTCTGACAGCTGATGCTTGAAGTTAGTGAGGGAGATATAAGACTCCAGCTTCAGTGATTTTTGCAATTCGTTCCAGTCATTGGCAGCAGAGAACTGGAAGGAAAGGCGGCCAAAGGACGAGTTGGCTTTGGGGATGACCAGTGAAATATACCTGCTGGAGAGCGTGCTGCTATGGTGACCAGTGAGCTGAGATAAGGTGGGGCTTTACCTAGCAAAGACTTATAGATGTTTTGGCGACGAATATGAATCGAGGGCCAGCCAACGAGAGCATACAGGTCGCAGTGGTGGGTAGTATATGGGGCTTTGGTGACAAAACAGATGGCACTGTGATTGACTACATCCAATTTGCTGAGTAGAGTGTTGGAGGCTATTTTGTAAATGACATCGCCGAAGTCAAGGATCGGTAGGATAGTCAGTTTTACGAGGGTATGTTTGGCAGCATGAGTGAAGGATGCTTTTGTTGTGGAATAGGAAGCCGATTCTAGATTTCAATTTGGATTGGAGATGCTTAACGTGAGTCTGGAAGGAGAGTTTACAGTCTAACCAGACATCTAGGTATTTGTAGCTGTCCACATATTCTAAGTAAGAACCGTCCAGTGTAGTGATGCTAGACGGGTGTGCAGGTGCTGGTAGCGATCGGTTGAAGAGCATGCATTTAGTTTCACTTGCATTTAAGAGTAGTTGGAGGCCACGGAAGGAGTGTTGTATGGCATTGAAGCTCGTCTGGAGGTTAGTTAACACAGTGTCCAAAGAAGGGCCAGAAGTATACAGAATGGTGTCGTCTGCGTAGAGGTGGATCAGAGAATCACCAGCAGCAAGAGCGACATCATTGATGTATACAGAGAAAAGAGTCGGCCCGAGAATTGAACCCTGTGGCACCCCCACAGAGACTGCCAGAGGTCCGGACAACAGGCCCTCCGATTTGACACACTGAACTCTATCTAAGAAGTAGTTGGTGAACCAGGCGAGGCAGTCATTTGAGAAACCAAGGCTGTTGAGTCTGCTGATAAGAATGTAGTGATTGTCAAAGTCGAAAGCCTTGGCCAGGTCGATGAAGACGGCTGCGCAGTCTTGTCTTTTATCGATGGTGGTTATAATATCGTTTAGGACCTTGAGTGTGGCTGAGGTGCACCCATGACCCGCTCGGAAACCAGATTGCATAGCGGAGAAGGTACAGTGGGATTCAAAGACTTTAGAAAGGCAGGGTAGGATAGATATAGGTCTGTAACAGTTTGCGTCTATAGTGTCTCCCCCTAAGGAAATAGTCTCGCTAAGGTAAGACAATCCCTTGGAGGTTCAGAGCCAGGGTAAGAGAACAGGGTCACATTGAGGACGACGTCTGGGTGGCAGGCAGGCAGGCAGTATAACTGAACAGGGAACAGAAATAAGGGGGAGGACAGGGGAGAGAGGGGTACAACCGTCTGTTTGTGGTTCAGTGTCACATAAAACCAACACCCAGTCAGCCACAAAGGGCACCTCCCAACAGACTGAACCCCCCTGATGTCCCCAACGTATGACATACGACACTGTGAAGCAGGTGCTGACCTTGACCAGTGCCAGGCCCCACGTGTCTCGCTGTCACGGACAACAAAGAGGGAACCACCAATCACCTTTGATGTAGTGTCCCTACTCGCCCTATATAAAGCTCTCATTCAGAACAGAAATGGGTGCACCGTACTGCAGCACATAAACACAGCATACAGGTGTCAGGGTTTTCAGAAAAACCACATAGGTTTACTAAGTGAAACTGAACAGCCGTAACGTCCTTATTACTGCTGCCTGTGTTGCGAAACTGCCGTTAGGTGACCTTGCTGCATCAGTAGAGCACCGATAGATCACAATTAATCAAATGGCCACCCAGACTATTTACATTGACCCCCCCACACACACCTTTGTTTATACTGCTGCTACTCGCTGTTTATTATCCATGCATAGTCACTTTACCCCTACCGTGAAATTACCTCGACTAACCTGTACCCCGCACATTGACTCGGTACCGGTACCCCCAGTACATTGCCTCGTTGTTGTTATGTAATTTCCTTATTTCTTAAACTGTATTGTTGGTTAAGGGCTTGTAAGTAAGCATTTCATGGTAAGGGCTACACCTGTTGTATTCGGCGCATGTGACAAATAAAATGTTATTTGATAGAGAGGCCATCAGTTAGGCAGAACCAGAACAGTCCCAGGGTATGTTAAAATGTTATTTGATAGAGAGGCCGTCAGTAAGGCAGAACCAGAACAGTCCCAGGGTATGTTAAAATGTTATTTGATAGAGAGGCCGTCAGTAAGGCAGAACCAGAACAGTCCCAGGGTATGTTAAAATGTTATTTGATAGAGAGGCCGTCAGTAAGGCAGAACCAGCAGAACCAGAACAGTCCCAGGGTATGTTAAAATGCTCCACTGCATAGAGAGATCAATATCAATGTTGCTTCTGACTCTCTCCATGCCATGCTAAAGCAAATGCACAAGACTGGATATCATGTTACATTTAGCAATCACAACAACATCTCAATCTGTGCTTAACTCCTGACAGCCAGGCAATACTGGAAAGCATAAGTAAAAGTACTTTCAAGTACTACTTAAGTAGTTTTTTGCCGTATCTGTACTTTACTATTAACATTTTTGACAACTTTTACTTCACTACATACATTAAAAAAGTATGTACTTTTTACTCTGTACATTTTCGCTGACACCCAAAAAATACTCGTTACATTTTGAATGCTTAGCAGGACAGGGAAACTGTCCAATTCACTCACTTACCAAGAGATAATCCCTGGTCATTCCTACTGACTCTGATCTGGCGGACTCACCAAACACACATGCGTCATTTGTAAATGTCTGAGTGTTGGTGTGTTCCCCTGGCTAGCCGTACATTTAAAAAAGAAGAAAACGTGCTGTCTGGTTTGCTTAATATAAAGAATGTGAAATGATGTATACTTTTACTTTTGATACTTAAGTATATTTTAGCAATTACACTTACTTTTGATACTTAAGTATATTTAAAACCAAATACTTTTAGACTTTTACTCAACTCGTATTTTACTGGGTGACTTTCTCTTCTACTTTAGTAATTTTCTGTTAAGGTGTCTTTACTTTTACTCAAGTATGACAATTGGGTACTTTTCCACCACTGAAAGCAATCAAGCCCCGCCTTGCAACCAGCTGGTCACGTACCTTTTAGCTGGTCCGCCACCACGCTCTGTCCAACCCTCTCAGTGACCCGTCCGTTCTCCCTCTGGTACCGGTCATCCAGGAAGTTGGCGGTGGCCTCTGATAGGTGCACCTTCCCAGCCACGCCCAGTTGCTCCATCAAATTGGCCAGGTTCACATCGTTGGACCACACGTCGAACTTAAATCGCTTCATCCCTAGAATACCGCACAGGACAGTGCCCGTGTGGACACCCACCCTCATGTTAACCATCTCACTCTTCTCCTGGCAGAACTGTTCGATGGCTTGGATCATGCCCAGCCCCATCTCTACGCAGCAGTAGGCATGGTCGGCCCGAGGTTCAGGGCAGCCTGCCACACAGTAGTAGCAGTCCCCGAGGGTGCTTATCTTCTCACAGCACGTCAGCTCGCACAGCCGGTCAAAACGTCCAAAGAGGTCGTTGAGGAGCCCCACCAAAGCGTGGGCCGACTTGTTGGCAGACATCTTGGTGAAGCCTACGATATCCGCGAAGAGGATGCTGACGGGCTCCATGCGCTTCATGTTGAAGGGTCTGAAGATGATCTGGCCTCTCGGGATTGAGGTCTTATTCCTCTTGTTGTTCTTGGGACTGGAGATGACGGCCGCCGCGCCGCTGCTGGAGTAGCGCTTGGCCGAGCTCCCGCCCGCCAAGCCTTCCTCGTCGCCCTGCTTCATCAGGTCGTCAGCCACCCTCCGAGGCATCACAGAGTGGATCATGCGTTCTTTCAGCGCCTTCTCCACCTCCAGGTCCTTGCCGTGCATGATGGCCTGGCCCACCTTGAGGAAGGTGCTTCGCGATCGCACCTCAGACATGATGAAAAGGTGGATGCCGATGGCGTGGGCGCACAGGTGGAGCAAAGCTTTGGCTGGCCCCAGCCAGCGTAGAGTGTGCCAGTCAGAGTCTGACCCCTCCGAGGCCTGGCTCCAACCATCCCCAGCAGCCTGGGTGAGGTGAAGCCATCCCAGAGCTTCAAAGAGCACAGAGTAGAGAAGTCCCAGTAGCACCGAGGCATAGAGTCGGACGTGGAGGACGCTGTAGAGTAGCAGCAGCACCTCCATGCCCAGGGAGAAGGTCCCTACTGGAGATAGGCAGGCGCTGCCCGTGGGTAGGTCCCGGTTGAAGGTCACATTCCTGGGCTCCATGCCACTGAAGTCCCCCACATCCTCCACCACATCCTCAGGAGGGAGGGTCTCCAGGTCCCTAAAGTTGGCTGTCTGGATCTGTGGTGCCAGGGTGAGGGCAAAGGTCACCACGATGAGCAGCAGCGACGCCTGGTTGTAGCAGCGGGCGTAGATCCTTGTGAATGTCAAAAGGAAGAGGAGGAGGCAGAAGAGGAGGAAGCAGGCGGTGGGGACGAGGAAGGCAGTTCGGTCACACCGGTCGGGGTTGGCACTGAAGTACACCCCCCAGAGGAGGCTGGCGGCGAACAGGTAGAAGAGGACGTAGCGGAACCTCCGCTGGGTCTGGGGAAAGCACCTCTCCCTACATGCCTCCTCCAGGATGGGAGAGTCAAACTTTGGGTCCCAGAAGTGCCCAGCAGACCTTTCGAACAGCTGGGGCATCTTCCTCTGGGTTCGCAGCCCCTTAACCACGGGCCTGAGAACCCCGGACTCTCCTGAGCTGCAGCTAGAGGAGATGCTGTACTTGCAGTGTTTGGACCCGCCCCCCATGAAGCCTCCTCCCATGCCACCCAGCGCCCCGGCTCCTCCCCCGTGCTTGTGTTTGACACTACTGCTGATCCTCACGGAGACGCTGCCCTCGCCGCTTGAGTCACAGCTCACCTCTGTGTTGTGAGGCAGCAGCTGCTGATGTTGGGGGGATGCCATGTTGCTTTTTAATCTAGCAGTATTTAGACAATAATAGAGCAAATTGCTATTTGCAAGGCAATGTAGGCTATGAATGTATTGAGTGGTACCCTCTAGACTAGAACAAGTGTAAATTAAAAGCAAAAGTTGGGGGAAATAAATGATGCACTAACAGAAAACATCTCCAAAGAAAAAGTCTGACACGTGACCTGTACTGGATTCTGACCTGTTAATTATTGCCCCTCATGACGTCAATACTCGCATTCTTATACTTTCCCCTCTGTTTTGACGCACTTGTGTCGCACAGTTTATTCTGTTCCAGTCCAAGTACTGACAACTGTTTTTGACTCATTGAAAAAGATTTGGGAAGAAGTCAAAATCTTACATAACATAATTATGTTGACTGTAGACACGTAGTTGTGTAATACTACTAAAGTAGTATTCAGTAGCATTTCAGTAGCATTTCCAAGGCTCTCCCCTGACTAAATAGCCGACTGTAGACTACTGATATATTGGTACAAATTCTTCAGATAATGGCAACTGAAACCTGGATCAAATTCCTTCATGCTCTCACTACTTGGCTGCCTGCATAGCAATTCTTTGTACATGCACTGTCAAAATAAGCCTCTATTGATTTTAGATCGCGTCTGCATTTATGTTCGAGTCATCAGAACTGTAGCCTCCTGCCTGTCCTCTTATATGTTATATATTACATGGTAATGCTTTTAAGCTAGTAGACTATAATGCATTCAGAAATTGCTTCCAATTTACAGTGATATATGAGAAAAATAATCCTTTCAAACTTCACGCGTAAACACTTAACAGTGTGTGTGGAACTTTATCCTGTATTCCCCAAATAAACCCAAGCGCCGGCGTTGTAAAGGCAAGAAAAGCCACAGTTACGGAACTATTGTTTGACATATGCCGGGTTATTTAAGGCGGAAATGTCTTCACATAAACAAGAAAGAGAAAACAAACACTGACGTCTAATGCCCATTATCCTTCTTTATCCACATGCTCTTGCTGTGATTGGGAAAAGGCCTATTCGTAAGTATTTCCATGGATGGAGCCCCGTCCTTTCCTGAGTTCCCTCTCCGGAATTTCCAAAGCTGCGCCTCCTATTCCCGGGATCCACGCTGAGAGAAGTGGGCAATTTGAAGAGGACAAGGTGGCAGAATAGAGCAAAGAGCTGCAAAATGTAGTAAACCTACAGTTGAATTGGAGATCAAGTGTAGGCCTACACGCGCAAATACCTACTTTATTGGATCCAGCCCATGCTCAGTCTGTGTTGAGTAAATATTGTTTTGATAATACAATCAAACAATAACAGTCAAGTTAACATAACATTTATTTGAATTTCCTGATAACTGGCACTGGTTTCTCCCATAATTCCACGAGTGACCGGCAATTTAATTGTCAGTAAACTTCAGTCTGCCATCCATACAGGGCCACGGCTGAAGCCAGTCTTGGTTGTATGTAGCCCCTTTCCGTCCTCCTTTGCTCGTGTGATGGAAACTTTTCCCACACCACTATTCTTCCCATTGAGTCGCAGACGAATAGCAAGTGCAGAATATGGGCTAATTACAAGCTTTCTCCCCTCCTCGTATCCCCCGGACACCGAGTCCTCCCTGAACAGACAAGCGGCTCCTTGATCCCCCACTTCAACTCAATTGCATGAAGAAGCAGGCGTCTTTTTCTTCTGTCCAAATACTTCTATTTTATTCAAGGCAGATTTGCGGGTTTAGCTATTTAAACGCACTTCCCGTCCGCTCCTCTCCATCGCTTTGAGATGTTCTCCTATCCCCGTTGACTGGCCATTCGCCGGTCTTTCTTTCCAGAAGAGGCACAATGGATACCGCTGTAAAGCGTTATGTGAGCTATCCAAGCACAGTTAAAAAAAACGGCCCCGGTACCACCATCTTCACGGAGATTTCAGAATCCGCCGTCCACCCGCTTGTGTATAAATGTGTGCGTCTGACTTTGGGTCAGAGAGGGACGAGAGTAGTGACAGGGGGGCGGACGTGTTTAGGTGCGTGCACGCAAAAGCGAGAAAGGGAAAGACTGGAGGGTGGCGAGCACGTATTCAGGGGTAGGTGGGGTGTCCTTTTCTTTTTTACCCGCAGTGAGCGCTTCGGTACACGCCCTCACCTCGCCAGCCATATTCTCGAAGAGATGTGGGCTCCTCACTCACTACCACGGATGTTACCGAGACCACCGGTGTTTTTATCCGTAGTGTAGGGGGTATTCGTGGAACCATGACAAAGTGAGTGTGGAGGCGTGCTAGGGCGGGGTGCAGCCCTGAACAAAGACAGCAGCAACCCCCAGAGAGAACAGCTCACTTATGATACTATTAACGGTGCCATGTCCCCAGGCTTCAATATTGGGAACAAACTATTACAATCAAATGTCATGGGAAATGCTAGCCCACTAAATGTATTAATATCCCCTGTCATTTCTATTGCTCTATCTATTCTCTATTTATTATGCACTCCTCCCCATGCATTCATTATAGACTTAGAAAGTGACATTGAAAGGTTTTTATAGGCTACTGTATGTAGGCTTCAACTGTAGTCTCGGAGTTAACTTTACAGTTGAATATTGCAGTGGTGTAAATTACTTAAGTAAAAGTACTTTAAAGAACTACTTAAGCCGTTTTTGAGGTTCTATTGATATTTTTTAACAACTTTACTACAATCCTGAAGAAAAAAATGTAAGTTTTACATGTTCCCTGACACCCAAGAGTACTCATTACATTTTGAATGCTTAGCAGGAAGGAAAATGGTCCAATTCACACACTTATCAAGAGAACATCCCTGGTCATCCCTACTGCCTCTGATCTGGCAGACTCACTAAACAGAGAACATCCCTGGTCATCCCTACTGCCTCTGATCTGGCAGACTCACTAAACAGACATGCTTTGTTTGTACATCATGTCTAAGTGTTGGAGTGTGCCCCTGGCTCAGTGGAGACCCGTCATGTATGCCCCTGGCTCAGTGGAGACCCAACATGTATGCCCCTGGCTCAGTGGAGACCCGTCATGTATGCCCCTGGCTCAGTGGAGACCCGTCATGTATGCCCCTGGCTCAGTGGAGACCCGTCATTCAGGGCAGGTGGGGCAGAGACCCACCTGTTTTGAGCCCTGCCTGTTTTGCATGTTATTTTAGCACTACTGTGTGTCACATATCAGTTTGCAAACAATGTAAAAACACATTTGCAGGTGTTTCAGCCTGGCTCGGTGCTTTTCGTGGTGGAGGGGCAGCCAGCGGAAAATACAGAGTGTAGGGGTTAGTAATCTTCTATAGTTGTACCATGATTGGCTCAGTGTTCTGTTACTCATGGGGACACTACGTCACTGCAAAATCTACAGGGAGAGCTAGAAAGTTCAAACCCCTTGGGTGCTGCCATAGATTTACATAGAAGTGCCCATCCAAGAAGGCTCAAGGTCATTGGCCACAGATAAAATTACGTCAAATCACATTATCTCTACCATAGCTTTGATTGTACATGTCAACATCATACTTTCAAAATCTAGCAAGCAAGACAAGTAGTCATCATCATGAATAACGTTGACACTGGAAAATCGTTTTCAATCCTTGTCATATGAAGAGAAATTCTAGATAAAACGTATCGGTGCTCATCGGCCATTGGACATAAACACTACACAACAAGTTGGAAATTGCAAATTCAACAATGAGTGATTTGGAAGGAATCAGTGGCTAACTGCAAGCATTGCAAAGCAATTAGTATTTCACTTCCCCTGCCTGCTATTCCCCTGCCTGCCTGTGGTCCAAGTCTGGGTTTAAGGGTCTCTTTTCCAAGCTTAAAAGGATAAACATTCACACACAACACCATGGGCCAGAAAAGGTTGAATACATTGGCCATGCTGTCAATCCAGCATGACTTCTGCCGCCTTCAAAACAACTTTAAACTCTGAACTGGGAAATCTCAGACTTCAGTGAGTTCAAGACAAGTGGGAACTCTGGAAAAAAAAACAGCTCCGACTGTGAAAAAAATGTTTGAACGGTCATCCAACTCGGAATTCCAAGTCGGGAACTCGGGCTTCTTTCTAGAGCTCCAATCTGAAGAACACTGACGTTATGATTCAACCTTGTTTTTTCAGAGTTCCCAGTTGTCTTGAAAGCAGTTGTCATGAATCCAGAGAATGCCAGACTTTGATGACAAAGTTTCATGCCAAGATTTGTATTGTATGCTGATGCATAAATTATGTAATATGCCAAGGAGAAATGTATACTGTAGCCAATAAAGTAATACTAAGTGTATGTTATTTAGTAAGCTGTTAGTAGCCCATGTGCCTCACCTTAATTATTTGGTCCCTTTCCCCCTCATTACTTAGCCTACTGTTCTGACTTGGTGGTGCACATGTAGCCTATAACCTGTTTTAGAGAAACATCATCATCAAGTATTGTAAGAGCTTTCATTGTCTGCTTATATAACCCCTGTACTTATCCTACTGTTCTGATTTGGTGTACAGGGAGAATACTATAAGAGCAGCCCATGTTCTGAATACATTTCAAAAGTGCTGAACAAATAGTTATATTGACTACGTTCATCTTAGCTCGCTCATTAATGTCTTGATCGGAATTAAGGATGGCCTGTTATCCGCTCATCGTTCCCTTACGCCATAGTTTGTAGATCTCAATTGTCAGAAGAAAGCACATTTGTTTAAGCATGTCAGCCGTATCAGCTATGTTTTTTAATGAGGCTGAATGAATTGTTTCACTGCCAGACAAGGCTCTGCTGATATCCAGGTGTAGTGGTGGTAAGGATTCACTCTATGGTGCTGAAAAGAAAGCTCTGCTGTTGGGACAGCTCTATGTAGGCCCTAGCAGTTTGTTGGCACCGTTTGACACTGTTATAGTGCAATGAATGTATTGTTTAGTGTTGTGTTGTGGCTTTGCTGGCATGCATCTTAAAAAACAATTAAACGTTTGCCCCACCAAGATGTACATGCTAAAATCGCCACTACCCTGGCTATCCGTAAAATTAAAATAATTAAAAACTTGTTGGGTCTGGTTTGCTTAATATAAGTCATTTGAAATCATTTATACAAATGCCTTTTAATTTCTATACTTATATATATTTTAGCAATTACATTTACTTTTGATACTTAAGTATATGTAAAACCAAATATGTTTACTCAAGTAGTACTTTACTGGGTGACTTTCACTTTTACTTGAGTCATTTCTTTACTTTTACTCAAGTATGACATTTGATTACCTTTTTCCATCAATGGAATATTGAGGCCATCCGCTTGACATGAGAAGGGAAGTACAGTTTGGAGTAACTTCCTGCTCTGTCCGGCTGGATTCGTGGGAACGACAAATAACCTGCCCTGCGCTTTATTGTCAAGCACTGTATCCCAAACATAGAGACAGCAGAGAAGGGTGCCAGGCTTTCAGCCACGGCTATATAAAGAATCTCTAGGCAAACTAACAGCAAACAACAGAGGGAAATTTGACAGCCAGGGATAGGCCGTTGCTGCTACCAGCGCTCACAGTCTCACATCACAACATGGGTCGCTCCTCTTCATTATTAAGAAGACAACTCTCGTCTGCAAACACTTGACTCCTGAATATGCTATGGGTGCAACTTTCACTGGGGATGCATTTTTGTCCCCCCCTAGTTTTATCATTGGAATGTGATACAAAGCGAAGCAACGGTGTGCTTTAGGATCATGTGGACGCCTCCAAGCGGTCGGGTAGGCTGTTTGGAGTGTTAATCCAACCGGATAAAAAATTATGTCCCCCCACAAAAACCAAAGTTGCACCCATGGAATATGCTATATCCAACATGAAATGTATGCCCCAAATGGCACCCTATTTCCTATAAAGTGCACTACTTTTAACCAGAGCCCTATGGGCCGTGGTCAAACATAATGTACTATAAAGGGAATAGGGTGCCCTTTTTGGATGTGGTTAATATGACTGTATTATGCCCTGGTTTATTCACAACCACTTCTCCTGAGTTATCTTCCATCTCAGGAGTTTTATTCTAAATATCCCCACTAATATACACCCACCCTAAAGTTAGGGCTCTATTAAATCTGTAAAGCTCATGCACTACAGATTCCTCAATGATTGAGCCCTTAATGATTGAAGTTACAGTATGTGACACACACTCTCACCTCACACTCCAGTAAAACCCCTGCTGAGTCAGCCCTTCACTGTAGACTCAAATGATGTGTGTGTGTGTGTGTGTGTGTGTGTGTGTGTGTGTGTGTGTGTGTGTGTGTGTGTGTGTGTGTGTGTGTGTGTGTGTGTGTGTGTATTAATTCGTTCATATGTGTGTGTGTGTGTGTGTGTCAGGTTGAGAGATCAGGCTGGCAGTGGGATTACTGTCTCCTCTTTGGTCTTTCCAGTCTGTAGCCCTGTAGGGTTGAGGATATCAGAGAGGAGGAGAGTGGATTATATTAAACAGAACGGAGGAGGACACCTTTAGAGCTCACCTGAACCTGCTCAGGCTTTATTTATTTTTTATTTCACCTTTAACCAGGTAGGCCAGTTGAGAACGAGTTCTCATTTACAACTGCGACCCGGCCAAGATAAAGCTTTACACAGCTTTGCTGTGGAGATGGATGAGGATTAGAGAGAGTGCTTACAGACACACTTGGCTAGTGTATAATAAAATGTAAAGGTGGTAGAGAGATCACACATGGATGCAGGTACAAGTACACACACACACACATGCACGCAGAGACACACACACACATGCACAGGCAGTCAGGTAGCCAGACACACACATGCACGCAGAGACACATACACACATGCACAGGCAGTCAGGTAGCCAGACACACACATGCACGCAGAGACACATACACACATGCACAGGCAGTCAGGTAGCCAGACACACACATGCACGCAGAGACACATACACACATGCACAGGCAGTCAGGTAGCCAGACACACACATGCACGCAGAGACACACACACGCATGCACAGGCAGTCAGGTAGCCAGACACACACATGCACAGGCAGTCAGGTAGCCAGACACACACATGCACAGGCAGCCAGGTAGCCAGACACACACATGCACAGGCAGTCAGGTAGCCAGACACACACATGCACAGGCAGTCAGGTAGCCAGACACACACATGCACAGGCAGTCAGGTAGCCAGACACACACATGCACGCAGAGACACACACACGCATGCACAGGCAGTCAGGTAGCCAGACACACACATGCACAGGCAGTCAGGTAGCCAGACACACACATGCACAGGCAGTCAGGTAGCCAGACACACACATGCACAGGCAGTCAGGTAGCCAGACACACACATGCACGCAGAGACACATACACACATGCACAGGCAGTCAGGTAGCCAGACACACACATGCACGCAGAGACACATACACACATGCACAGGCAGTCAGGTAGCCAGACACACACATGCACGCAGAGACACACACACGCATGCACAGGCAGTCAGGTAGCCAGACACACGCAGACAGACAGGCATGCAGGTTATCCCCTCCTAACAGAGCGAGAGGAAAATCCTCAGCCTGTCCAGCATGTTCACACCAGTAATGAGTTCAGACATTCTCAGACGTCAGAATATTACACATTCCAGGGAGAGGAGTGAAAGAGGAGATGAAGGAGAACGACAGATGAGGGAGGAAGAGGAGATGAAAGAGGAAGGGGAGGGAGAGAGAGGGTCAGGACTTGAGAGAACTCAATCTTGAGGTGACTTGAGTTGTGAAGAACTATGAAAATGTAAATGTGTGTGTGTGTGTCTGCATGCATTGTGTGTCTCTTAGTTACCACAACCACAGTAAAAGTAAACAACAACTACAACCAGAAGGCACCTTGACACTTGTATCCCCTTTCACTTTCCCTTTCATCAGAGAACAGTGAACAAAACTACTATTGTGTAAATAAAGCAGTGTTCACATTATTGGGCTTACCTCTCTTCAAAGTGGGGAGCTATGATCTCACGATCAGGTTAAGCAGAATATATGCACAATGTAGACATGCTGAAACTGAATCATGCAGCCTACATTATGTACTGTAGGATACTGTACTGAATCAATGTACTGTAGGCTACTGTACTGAATCAATGTACTGTAGACTACTGTACTGAATCATGTGTACTGTAGGCTACTGTACTGAATCAATGTACTGAAGGATACTGTACTGAATCATGTGTACTGTAGGCTACTGTACTGAATCATGTGTACTGTAGGCTACTGTACGACATATCTCTCTCTGCTGGACATGCCCTGTAACTACAGAGTTAACTAGGAGGTCTAGAAACGCCAAACCAAACGTGTTGAACACAGTGCACAGAAAGCAGAGCTGGCAGAGGCACTCACAGTATTGTACACATGCTTTATTTAGGTTCATCCATTTTTTATTACTGCAGTGAAATTGTCACCGATTTTTTTCTTCCTTTTTGCAGTGAACCATTGTAAGGGCCCTGTTGATCAACAATTGTTAGTGAAGGTGAGGAAGAGAGGGTGAGGATAAGTGACTCGTCTGTTAACACAAGGGATTGGACGTCTAATGTTGTTAGTGGAGAATAAAATAAAATAATATTGTTCAGACGAAAGCTGTTGCCGAAACGCCTCCATTTGCTCTGACCTCTGCTGCTAAAAAAAATACATAAACTTCAAGAATATTTCAGTGAGTAGATGTTTCCTTTTGTCCAGTGTATGCCTTTTGAACCCGGCAGCCAAAATACTTTTTGCTACTACAAACTTTGGAGTTGAGGACGCCAATTACTTATTCTAATGTTGTTAGTGAGCCATGCACCTCACATTCACCTCCCTGTTCAAGCGGATGTAATGTTACAGAACATTCAGATAGAAATGTTTTGAGTAGAACAAACCTGATAATGTTTTGAGTAGAACACACCTGATAGAAATGTTTTGAGTAGAACACATTGGATAAATGGTTTGAGTAGAACAAATCTGATAAATGTTTTGAGTAGAACACATTGGATAAATGGTTTGAGTAGAACAAATCTGATAAATGTTTTGAGTAGAACACATTGGATAAATGGTTTGAGTAGAACAAATCTGATAGAAATGTTTTGAGTAGAACACATCTGATAAATGTTTAGAGTAGAACACATCTGATTGCCTGTCAGATAGAACAGGGAATCATGTCAGCTCTATTCATTCTACTTCGATCAACAACATTTAGATGGTTTCACATCACTGAATAGACCCCAGTTGATCCCCACCTGGCTGTAGTAGGAGAGGAGAGACCTCAGGTCAGGTTCAGCTCAGCAGACTCAGCTTAGAGTAGGATGAAGTTGCACCTAGACGCTGATCTGAGGTCAGTGTTGCATTCTTCCCCCTGATGGTTAAGGTTAGGTGAGGGTAAGCTGATCCTAGATCTGAGCCTTTGGGTGACTTCTACTCACAGCCCTCAACTCTCACAGAGGTCAAAGGGCTGCCAATAGTCATGAATCCGTTCCCTCCTCCCTTCTACTTCTCTTCTTTACCTCCCTAAAGAGGAAGTCCCACTGTTCTAGAGCGCATAAAGGCAATACATTAAACGTGAACTGAAGGATGCAGCATCCTCTGAGGGAGTTACTCAACAATCTTTCTCAGAAAATCCAATACAACCTCTTGGCACTAGTTTCTGTGTGTTGCAATGTGTCATTATACTGTGTAATAAATATATAACTGTGTGTAACAATCTATGTTTTGTAATGATTGGCTACTCATGTAATCAATGACCTATGTTGAACTATGTACAGTGGGGCTGAAAGATACATAATTATTACAAGACCTGTAAATGGCTCGCTAACCTGCAGAAGAAATGGATAAAGACATACATGTCACACTCAAACACACATCATTTGGTTTATTTACTGTCACACCATGAAAAAGTTCTCCTTCATTCATGTAACATGTTTCACTTTTTTATCCTGTTGGTCATTCAGCTAAAAAGCTGGCAAGCGTATCATTTAAAAGGAGAAAGAAAACTTTGAAATACAATATTGAATTCCTATCAGACAATGGAAGATTCATGGCTGGGTTGCCAGACTTGTTTGTGCTTTAGCCAACTCTTCTCTGTTTGTACTTTGTCATGCGATATGATAGAAGGTCTGGGCTAAAGCACAAACAGACCTGGCAACTAAGCCAGCAAATGTATATACTCAAACAACAACAGCAAAGTAAGCATAGTTAAGAAGTGAATCAGAGTACACCCAAACCCCCCCCCCCCCCCCCCCCCCCCCCCTGCCACCAATAGGATGTGAAGATCATGACCCTGACCTCTGCATTCAAGACACTGCTCATATCAAAGATGGTGGATAAATGAAGATGTCCCACTCAGGCCGTTTACCATTGAAAAAAATTGTCTGCTTAAGGGGTGTTCTCCCATAGACACCAATGCGATAACAGCTGTGTCTGGTCTACTTAGTTCATGGACTGCATATGAACCAGAAAAAATAAGGGAGTAGGATGTCTCACTTCCTCTTTCGTCTCTGCTCATATTACAGGCTGTCAACAACCTGAGAGCGAGAAGAAGCATATAAAAGAAAGATGGCCAACAGAGTGGACCATCTTACAGCACCGTACATAGGGGTTGTTGGGACTGCACCATAAGGGTTGTCATCTTACAGCACCGTACATAGGGTTTGTTGGGACTGCACCATAAGGGTTGTCATCTTACAGCACCGTACATAGGGGTTGTTGGGACTGCACCATAAGGGTTGTCATCTTACAGCACCGTACATAGGGGTTGTTGGGACTGCACCATAAGGGTTGTCAGTTGTTTAAGGGAACATTATTGAAAGTTCAAAGTGAGAAAGGTAAATACATGCACCTATGATATCATCTGTTATGAAATAAATACCATCTGTCATCTAACATGCAGTGTTTAAAGGTATCTCCACAGTGTTATTAAACCTAACGGCTGAGCTTATAATGCCTTCATAGGAGAGAAAAGATGAAGATGTAATGTCTGTGGAAAGGACTGAACCCAGACTTCAAAAAGAAAGACAAAGAACGTCACAGAGAAGTGAGACCTGCTGAAATGCATTTTTCAAATAAGATCTTGTAAAACAAATTGGCAACTCCTGTTTCCAATTTCCCATTTTATTCACATACAAGGGAGCTGGTGGGTGACTGTTTCAGTCTCACGATTTTTTGGTTTTATACAATTTTACATATTTTTCCCGCAATAACAGACAGTTCGTTGTGGTTGTGCAAGGGAGAGAGGAGGGAGATTAGTTATTCTGTAATCTTCTCATCTCTCCAAGCAACTATTATTCTCAGCTGCCAAATCAGACACACAAACCAACCCTCCCTCCCTCCCTCCATCTCTTCCTCTCCCCAAATCCTCAACACACCACCACCTCTTGTTCTCCTGAGAAACAACCCTCTAAATGAACCCTTCCCTTCTCCTCTGTCTCCTCAAACAACAACATTACAGGCTTCTGACAAGACCGGGGGTCTGACAAATGTCACCGTTCCCCTTTATCACTCCTTCACACCTCCTCCTCTTCCTTTCTCCTCTTCCCTCCCCCTCTCTCTCGTATTCTATCAGTTTTTCCGATAGCGGTTCTTAGGCTTGTCTCCGCATCCAGTGGCCTCGCAGGAGGACAGGCCGGGGGGGGCCTTGCCTGGGTTGATGCTGCTTAGAAGACCCGGCAGCTCGCTGGTGATGGCCTTCTCGATCTTGTCCAGCAGGCAGCCGCTTGAGTAGGAGCACTGGGCGGACAGGGACTTGAAACTGCCGATCGGGTTCACACCGAAAAAGTCCTGGTAGGCTTCACGGTTGGGCAGGTCGAACTTGCTCACATTGGTCTTGGCCAGGATGGACTTGAAGATGAAGAACTTGTCCGGGTCGTCCACGATCTCCTTGAATACCAGGTCGGGGTCACTGAAGTAGCTCATCTTGTCCTTGAAGGTGTGAACGTAGCGGTCCACCAGAAGGGCGTGGATACGCACCCGGATGGCATGCTGGCGGATGAAGGCGATCTTGTTCTCCATGCGGTTCTCGATCACCTGGTTTAGGTCTTCCAAGAGGGAGATCTCCTCGCGCTTAAACAGCTCGCGGCTGGTGTCGGGTGCGTAGTCGTAAGGCCAGAAAGAGCTGACGTAGACCCTTGGGGGCTCTGTGACGTTGATGAGGGGCGCCAGCGACCAGAAGAGGGCACCGTAGACACGCATCAAGTCCTGGGTGGCCAGGTTGTCTGCCTTGTTGAGGATGATGCGGATCTGGGACTCACGTCCCTTCAGCTGGCGGAAGAGCATCTCCAGCTCCAGGCCCACATCCAGCTTGGTGGGGTCAAAGGTCACGAAGATGAGGTCGGCACGATCGATGAACCACTGGCACACGTCGTTGAAGGGATAGCCTGGAGGGAGGAGGTAGAAACAGGGTCATGTAACATCAACATCTTGGACAGTCAGTAGTCTTGGTTGAATTCCATTTAACACAATTGAGGCTAGATTGATTCCTAAATGTCAATTTTTCTATTTTCTATTTTAGGCATTTATCAGACGCTCTTATGCAGAGCGACTTACATCTTAAAATGAATGTAGATTATTATTACATAACACTGATTATTATTTATTGATGTAGATAGATGTATAGGTCTAATTGTGTAACATAAACCCTAGAGATTGACAGGTTTTTAGGGGTCACCACTGTCTTAAAATTCCTCAGTCTATCTGATGATAAGAGGTGATCATGTTTAATACTTCATGTTCATGTGAATTTGAACTGAAGATACTGTAGCGACATAACTTAGAAAAACAGCCATGGCAAAGCTGTTGGACTGACAGTCGCAATGCCTTGTGTTTGAGCCCCGGTCGTGCTACCGCCTGAGTTTGTTACAAGATCTTCAGCGCTCCTGCTCTCTGTGTGCCTTACCTCTCTCCTGCTCTCTGTGTGCCTTACCTCTCTCCTGCTCTCTGTGTGCTTTACCTCTCTCCTGCTCTCTGTGTGCTTTACCCCTCTCCTGCTCTCTGTGTGCCTTACCTCTCTCCTGCTCTCTGTGTGCCTTACCTCTCTCCTGCTCTCTGTGTGCTTTACCTCTCTCCTGCTCTCTGTGTGCCTTACCTCTCTCCTGCTCTCTGTGTGCTTTACCTCTCTCCTGCTCTCTGTGTGCCTTACCTCTCTCCTGCTCTCTGTGTGCTTTACCTCTCTCCTGCTCTCTGTGTGCCTTACCTCTCTCCTGCTCTCTGTGTGCCTTACCTCTCTCCTGCTCTCTGTGTGCCTTACCTCTCTCCTGCTCTCTGTGTGCCTTACCTCTCTCCTGCTCTCTGTGTGCCTTACCTCTCTCCTGCTCTCTGTGTGCCTTACCTCTCTCCTGCTCTCTGTGTGCTTTACCTCTCTCCTGCTCTCTGTGTGCCTTACCTCTCTCCTGCTCTCTGTGTGCCTTACCTCTCTCCTGCTCTCTGTGTGCCTTACCTCTCTCCTGCTCTCTGTGTGCCTTACCTCTCTCCTGCTCTCTGTGTGCCTTACCTCTCTCCTGCTCTCTGTGTGCTTTACCTCTCTCCTGCTCTCTGTGTGCTTTACCTCTCTCCTGCTATCTGTGTGCTTTACCTCTCTCCTGCTCTCTGTGTGCTTTACCTCTCTCCTGCTCTCTGTGTGCTTTACCTCTCTCCTGCTCTCTGTGTGCTTTACCTCTCTCCTGCTCTCTGTGTGCTTTACCTCTCTCCTGCTATCTGTGTGCTTTACCTCTCTCCTGCTCTCTGTGTGCTTTACCTCTCTCCTGCTCTCTGTGTGCTTTACCTCTCTCCTGCTCTCTGTGTGCTTTACCTCTCTCCTGCTCTCTGTGTGCTTTACCTCTCTCCTGCTATCTGTGTGCTTTACCTCTCTCCTGCTCTCTGTGTGCCTTACCTCTCTCCTGCTCTCTGTGTGCTTTACCTCTCTCCTGCTCTCTGTGTGCCTTACCTCTCTCCTGCTCTCTGTGTGCTTTACCTCTCTCCTGCTCTCTGTGTGCTTTACCTCTCTCCTGCTCTCTGTGTGCTTTACCTCTCTCCTGCTATCTGTGTGCTTTACCTCTCTCCTGCTCTCTGTGTGCCTTACCTCTCTCCTGCTCTCTGTGTGCTTTACCTCTCTCCTGCTCTCTGTGTGCCTTACCTCTCTCCTGCTCTCTGTGTGCTTTACCTCTCTCCTGCTCTCTGTGTGCCTTACCTCTCTCCTGCTCTCTGTGTGCCTTACCTCTCTCCTGCTCTCTGTGTGCCTTACCTCTCTCCTGCTATCTGTGTGCCTTACCTCTCTCCTGCTCTCTGTGTGCTTTACCTCTCTCCTGCTATCTGTGTGCTTTACCTCTCTCCTGCTCTCTGTGTGCCTTACCTCTCTCCTGCTCTCTGTGTGCTTTACCTCTCTCCTGCTCTCTGTGTGCCTTACCTCTCTCCTGCTCTCTGTGTGCTTTACCTCTCTCCTGCTCTCTGTGTGCCTTACCTCTCTCCTGCTCTCTGTGTGCCTTACCTCTCTCCTGCTCTCTGTGTGCTTTACCTCTCTCCTGCTATCTGTGTGCTTTACCTCTCTCCTGCTCTCTGTGTGCCTTACCTCTCTCCTGCTCTCTGTGTGCTTTACCTCTCTCCTGCTCTCTGTGTGCCTTACCTCTCTCCTGCTCTCTGTGTGCTTTACCTCTCTCCTGCTATCTGTGTGCTTTACCTCTCTCCTGCTCTCTGTGTGCCTTACCTCTCTCCTGCTCTCTGTGTGCCTTACCTCTCTCCTGCTCTCTGTGTGCCTTACCTCTCTCCTGCTATCTGTGTGCCTTACCTCTCTCCTGCTCTCTGTGTGCCTTACCTCTCTCCTGCTCTCTGTGTGCTTTACCCCTCTCCTGCTCTCTGTGTGCTTTACCTCTCTCCTGCTCTCTGTGTGCTTTACCTCTCTCCTGCTCTCTGTGTGCCTTACCTCTCTCCTGCTCTCTGTGTGCTTTACCTCTCTCCTGCTCTCTGTGTGCCTTACCTCTCTCCTGCTCTCTGTGTGCCTTACCTCTCTCCTGCTCTCTGTGTGCCTTACCTCTCTCCTGCTCTCTGTGTGCCTTACCTCTCTCCTGCTCTCTGTGTGCCTTACCTCTCTCCTGCTCTCTGTGTGCCTTACCTCTCTCCTGCTCTCTGTGTGCCTTACCTCTCTCCTGCTCTCTGTGTGCTTTACCTCTCTCCTGCTCTCTGTGTGCCTTACCTCTCTCCTGCTCTCTGTGTGCCTTACCTCTCTCCTGCTCTCTGTGTGCCTTACCTCTCTCCTGCTCTCTGTGTGCTTTACCTCTCTCCTGCTATCTGTGTGCTTTACCTCTCTCCTGCTCTCTGTGTGCCTTACCTCTCTCCTGCTCTCTGTGTGCTTTACCTCTCTCCTGCTCTCTGTGTGCCTTACCTCTCTCCTGCTCTCTGTGTGCTTTACCTCTCTCCTGCTCTCTGTGTGCCTTACCTCTCTCCTGCTCTCTGTGTGCCTTACCTCTCTCCTGCTCTCTGTGTGCCTTACCTCTCTCCTGCTATCTGTGTGCCTTACCTCTCTCCTGCTCTCTGTGTGCTTTACCTCTCTCCTGCTATCTGTGTGCTTTACCTCTCTCCTGCTCTCTGTGTGCCTTACCTCTCTCCTGCTCTCTGTGTGCTTTACCTCTCTCCTGCTCTCTGTGTGCCTTACCTCTCTCCTGCTCTCTGTGTGCTTTACCTCTCTCCTGCTCTCTGTGTGCCTTACCTCTCTCCTGCTCTCTGTGTGCCTTACCTCTCTCCTGCTCTCTGTGTGCTTTACCTCTCTCCTGCTATCTGTGTGCTTTACCTCTCTCCTGCTCTCTGTGTGCCTTACCTCTCTCCTGCTCTCTGTGTGCTTTACCTCTCTCCTGCTCTCTGTGTGCCTTACCTCTCTCCTGCTCTCTGTGTGCTTTACCTCTCTCCTGCTATCTGTGTGCTTTACCTCTCTCCTGCTCTCTGTGTGCCTTACCTCTCTCCTGCTCTCTGTGTGCCTTACCTCTCTCCTGCTCTCTGTGTGCCTTACCTCTCTCCTGCTATCTGTGTGCCTTACCTCTCTCCTGCTCTCTGTGTGCCTTACCTCTCTCCTGCTCTCTGTGTGCCTTACCTCTCTCCTGCTCTCTGTGTGCTTTACCCCTCTCCTGCTCTCTGTGTGCTTTACCTCTCTCCTGCTCTCTGTGTGCTTTACCTCTCTCCTGCTCTCTGTGTGCCTTACCTCTCTCCTGCTCTCTGTGTGCTTTACCTCTCTCCTGCTCTCTGTGTGCCTTACCTCTCTCCTGCTCTCTGTGTGCCTTACCTCTCTCCTGCTCTCTGTGTGCCTTACCTCTCTCCTGCTCTCTGTGTGCCTTACCTCTCTCCTGCTCTCTGTGTGCCTTACCTCTCTCCTGCTCTCTGTGTGCCTTACCTCTCTCCTGCTCTCTGTGTGCCTTACCTCTCTCCTGCTCTCTGTGTGCCTTACCTCTCTCCTGCTCTCTGTGTGCTTTACCTCTCTCCTGCTCTCTGTGTGCCTTACCTCTCTCCTGCTCTCTGTGTGCCTTACCTCTCTCCTGCTCTCTGTGTGCCTTACCTCTCTCCTGCTCTCTGTGTGCCTTACCTCTCTCCTGCTCTCTGTGTGCTTTACCTCTCTCCTGCTATCTGTGTGCTTTACCTCTCTCCTGTTATCTGTGTGCTTTACCTCTCTCCTGCTCTCTGTGTGCTTTACCTCTCTCCTGCTCTCTGTGTGCTTTACCTCTCTCCTGCTCGCTGTGTGCTTTACCTCTCTCCTGCTCTCTGTGTGCCTTCCTCTCTCCTGCTCTCTGTGTGCCTTACCTCTCTCCTGCTCTCTGTGTGCTTTACCTCTCTCCTGCTCTCTGTGTGCCTTACCTCTCCTGCTCTCTGTGTGCCTTACCCCTCTCCTGCTCTCTGTGTGCCTTACCTCTCTCCTGCTCTCTGTGTGCTTTACCTCTCTCCTGCTCTCTGTGTGCCTTACCTCTTTCCTGCTCTCTGTGTGCCTTACCTCTCTCCTGCTCTCTGTGTGCCTTACCTCTCTCCTGCTGCTTGCGGTTCTCAATGATTCCAGGTGTGTCCACGAAGGTGACGCGCTCCAACAGCTTGTGGGGCATCTCAATGCCGATCAGCTTCTCTAGAAAGCTCTGCCCGAACTTCTCCAGGGGCGAGAAGGAGCGCGAGCTGTCGGCCGCCATGACGATACCCTCTATGGAGCGGGTCTTCTCGCCGTGCATGATCACAGTGAACTCAGAGGTGGTGGGCTCAGCACCTGGCAGACAGAGGCAGAGAAAGACGGGAGAGGGATGAGACAGGGGAAGAGAAAGATGTGAGAGAGGGGGATGGAAAAGAGGAGAAGATGCAGAGGGGTTGGTGAAGGAGGGAGAGGCAGGAGGAACAGAAGAATGAGAGAAGATGATAGAGCAGAAGAGGAGGAGTCAGTAGGTAGAGTGAAGAGTTAAGTACGTCAGAAACCAGGTGAAAAACCTAAATGACTTCAATTACCTCAACTAACCGCACATTGACTCGGTCCTGGTACCGCCTGTATATAGCCTCGTTATTTATATTTTATTGTGTAACTTTTTTATAAACTTTATTTCCTAAATATTTTCTTAACTCAATTTTCTTAAAACTGCATTGTTGGTTAAGGGCTTGTAAGTAAGCATTTCACAGTAAGATCTACACCTGTTGTATTCCGCACATGTGACAAATATATTAATTTGATTTGAAAAACAGGTACATCAGAAACCAGGTGAAAAAACAGGAATATCAGAAACCAGGTGAAAAAACAGGTACATCAGAAACCAGGTGAAAAAACAGGTACATCAGAAACCAGGTGAAAAAACAGGAACATCAGAAACCAGGTGAAAAAACAGGAACATCAGAAACCAGGTGAAAAAACAGGAACATCAGAAACCAGGTGAAAAAACAGGAACATCAGAAACCAGGTGAAAAAACAGGAACATCAGAAACCAGGTGAAAAAACAGGAACATCAGAAATCAGGTGAAAAAACAGGTACATCAGAAACCAGGTGAAAAAACAGGAACATCAGAAACCAGGTGAAAAAACAGGTACATCAGAAACCAGGTGAAAAAACAGGTACATCAGAAACCAGGTGAAAAAACAGGTACATCAGAAACCAGGTGAAAAAACAGGTACATCAGAAACCAGGTGAAAAAACAGGTACATCAGAAACCAGGTGAAGAAACAGGTACATCAGAAACCAGGTGAAAAAACAGGACTATCAGAAACCAGGTGAAAAAACAGGACTATCAGAAACCAGGTGAAGTTTGAAGGGGCTTACCTGTGTACAGCTGGTAGGGGCTGTCCTTCAGGCCAAGCAGGTAGTTGATCATGGAGGACTTGCCTACACTCCAGGGCCCAAGGAACAACACCATGGGCTTGGAGGTGATCTCCCCATCTGTCAGGTAGAGAGAGGAGGAGGAGGAGGTTAGAGCCATGGAGGTTCACTGGGCTTGGAGGTGATCTCCCCATCTGTCAGGTAGAGAGAGGAGGAGGAGGAGGTTAGAGCCATGGAGGTTCACTGGGCTTGGAGGTGATCTCCCCATCTGTCAGGTAGAGAGAGGAGGAGGAGGAGGTTAGAGCCATGGAGGTTCACTGGGCTTGGAGGTGATCTCCCCATCTGTCAGGTAGAGAGAGGAGGAGGAGGAGGTTAGAGCCATGGAGGTTCACTGGGCTTGGAGGTGATCTCCCCATCTGTCAGGTAGAGAGAGGAGGAGGAGGAGGTTAGAGCCATGGATGTTCACTGCACTCATGACGACATGGGAGACCAGAGACATAGCCGCTCCAGTACGTCTGAAACCTAATCTGATAAATCACAACAGCCTGTTCACCGGGAGTGTATTCAAATGGAAACAACTCATACTGTTACCTACAATCACACTCAAATAAAGGGAATGAGATGCTTCCCTGAAAGGAAGGCCATGTTCTTACCATGGTCAACGAAAGCTTGAGTTGTTCTAAGCTGGCCAGCTGACAACGTAGAAATTTCAGCATGTATTGCAAAGGTTCCAGACCTCTCAGTGTCTGAGAACATGTTTCTCAACTGTAGGGGTCAGGAACCAGTGCAATGGCCAATGGGATGCAGGCTTGATGCTTCCTCAACCACAGGCTGCATGGTGCACATGCTTGTAGGTGACAGACAATAAAGTAGCATATGACAGCAAAGCTAGACCACGTGCAACTATAGAAATTGTGGTTCTTCACCGGAGTTGATTTCATTAGTTTGAGGATGATGCCATTTCAATACAGTATGTTAGACATGCCCTGCATTGAGGCATTCCCATTTCTATGTCTGGCACAGAGCGCAGGCATGCACTGAGTGGACAAAACATTATGAACACCTGCTCTTTCCATGAGAGAAACTGACCAGGTGAATCCAGGTGAAACCCATTGCACCAACTGAACCCCGACCCTCCCCCATACATGTACATACTGGTTGTTTACACTAAAGGCATGTTTGAATGCTGTAGGGCTCTTCACATCTTTGATCCAATGGGGTAGTGCCTTTAAGCATCCCAATTGTAATGGACGAGACCTCAGGGAATCCTTTCATGTGTAACTGCAGATTGAGTATCTCCCCTTTGTAATTGATTAGTATAGAATTAAGAGACTGAGTTAGAGTTGTATACTGTATTTGCTTAGTATCAAGGGGAAATAGGTCCCTCAATTGTTTTGTGAACGTTCAGTCATATAATCAGATTCATAAAATGACCTCGTAAATGACTTTAAATTTTCCATTACAGTAGTTCTTTGAAATGCAAATGATTTCTGCTCAAATTTACAGCAGTTCAAAGTTATGTGAATGAAAATGCCTATCTCACAACTGATGACAATTGTGATACAGGATCATTTGGTTGCTCCAAACAACCAAACTGGTCCATACCAAGGTCCAATGGCTGGGGTCCCGGGAGTGTGAAAGAGGGGGGTGAGCACTTCAGTCAGTGCCATGCTTCGGCAAAGGTCCCCCCACTATACCAACCTGTGTTCCCATCCCCCAGTGTTCGTCCGGCTGTTAGGTGAAGGGGTGGTGAGGTGGGGATGAGGGAGGGAGAGTGAGAGGGAAGGAGAGATGTCGGGGAATAATCACGTTTAACTGGAAGTGTCAAACATGCAGATCTATAATGGATGAAGTTGAAGGTTACTTGACAACAGGTGGCGGCGGCGGCGGGGGGGGGGGGGGGGGGGTCTAGATCAATCATTCCTTCCTGTGCACTACACTCCATACAGTTCAATTCGTTATGTGACAGTTAGTCAAATTACAGTAAAGAGGGAGACATAGCAACATCTTCAAGGAATTTCTCAGTCAAGGGAACAAACCATTGCTTCGATAACACCTGGCTCCCTCTAAACCTTTTTAACACAGTGTCTGAATATTATGGGATGGCTTAGAGCTTCATAAAAAAACTTTTATTCTGATTATGTCAGGAGGTTCAGTATTTGTGTGTAGGTTAAAGACCATGCCAGGCCACAAGAGGGCGAACTTTGCTTCAAGATGGGGGGAGTGAAGTTGGGTCTGCACAGGTTGACCAAGGGGGAGTGAAGTTGGGTCTGCACAGGTTGACCAAGGGGGAGTGAAGTTGGGTCTGCACAGGTTGACCAAGGGGGAGTGAAGTTGGGTCTGCACAGGTTGACCAAGGGGGGGGTGAAGTTGGGTCTGCACAGGTTGACCAAGGGGGAGTGAAGTTGGGTCTGCACAGGTTGACCAAGGGGGAGTGCAGTTGGGTCTGCACAGGTTGACCAAGGGGGGGGTGAAGTTGGGTCTGCACAGGTTGACCAAGGGGGAGTGAAGTTGGGTCTGCACAGGTTGACCAAGGGGGGGGTGAAGTTGGGTCTGCACAGGTTGACCAAGGGGGAGTGAAGTTGGGTCTGCACAGGTTGACCAAGGGGGAGTGCAGTTGGGTCTGCACAGGTTGACCAAGGGGGAGTGCAGTTGGGTCTGCACAGGTTGACCAAGGGGGGGGTGAAAGTTGGGTCTGCACAGGTTGACCAAGGGGGGGTGAAAGTTGGGTCTGCACAGGTTGACCAAGGGAGAGTGCAGTTGGGTCTGCACAGGTTGACCAAGGGGGGGGTGAAGTTGGGTCTGCACAGGTTGACCAAGGGGGAGTGAAGTTGGGTCTGCACAGGTTGACCAAGGGGGAGTGCAGTTGGGTCTGCACAGGTTGACCAAGGGGGGGGTGAAGTTGGGTCTGCACAGGTTGACCAAGGGGGAGTGAAGTTGGGTCTGCACAGGTTGACCAAGGGGGGGGTGAAGTTGGGTCTGCACAGGTTGACCAAGGGGGAGTGAAGTTGGGTCTGCACAGGTTGACCAAGGGGGAGTGCAGTTGGGTCTGCACAGGTTGACCAAGGGGGAGTGCAGTTGGGTCTGCACAGGTTGACCAAGGAGGGGTGAAAGTTGGGTCTGCACAGGTTGACCAAGGGGGGGTGAAAGTTGGGTCTGCACAGGTTGACCAAGGGGGGGTGAAAGTCATCCCCCAGAAGACATGTTATAAAAAATAACATGAACACCTATGAATACCCTTTTTATAAGGCATTATAATGCCTTTTCTAATGCCTTATGGGCTATGCATAATGCATTATAATGCACAACATGGGTTATAATAACTGCTTAGTAACATCTATAACAATACTGCAATAAGAGTTATATTAAGGTACTTAACTTTTAAACCTTCCTTAAAAATCTTTAAAACAAAAAAGATGAAAATGGTGAAGAAAAGAAGATGAAGAAAAAAGGTGATGAGAGAAACATCTAAATGGTATCCTACGGTACCCTTTACCAGGATCAAAGAACAGGATGCCATAGCTCTCCACGTCTCACAGTGTTGCATTACCCTTTACCAGGATCAAAGAACAGGATGCCATAGCTCTCCACGTCTCACAGTGTTGCATTACCCTTTACCAGGATCAAAGAACAGGATGCCATAGCTCTCCACGTCTCACGGTGTGGGAATACCCTTTACCAGGATCAAAGAACAGGATGCCATAGCTCTCCACGTCTCACGGTGTGGGAATACCCTTTACCAGGATCAAAGAACAGGATGCCATAGCTCTCCACGTCTCACGGTGTGGGAATACCCTTTACCAGGATCAAAGAACAGGATGCCATAGCTCTCCACGTCTCACAGTGTTGCATTACCCTTTACCAGGATCAAAGAACAGGATGCCATAGCTCTCCACGTCTCACAGTGTTGCATTACCCTTTACCAGGATCAAAGAACAGGATGCCATAGCTCTCCACGTCTCACAGTGTTGCATTACCCTTTACCAGGATCAAAGAACAGGATGCCATAGCTCTCCACGTCTCACAGTGTGGGAATACCCTTTACCAGGATCAAAGAACAGGATGCCATAGCTCTCCACGTCTCACAGTGTTGCATTACCCTTTACCAGGATCAAAGAACAGGATGCCATAGCTCTCCACGTCTCACAGTGTTGCATTACCCTTTACCAGGATCAAAGAACAGGATGCCATAGCTCTCCACGTCTCACGGTGTGGGAATACCCTTTACCAGGATCAAAGAACAGGATGCCATAGCTCTCCACGTCTCACAGTGTTGCATTACCCTTTACCAGGATCAAAGAACAGGATGCCATAGCTCTCCACGTCTCACAGTGTTGCATTACCCTTTACCAGGATCAAAGAACAGGATGCCATAGCTCTCCACGTCTCACAGTGTTGCATTACCCTTTACCAGGATCAAAGAACAGGATGCCATAGCTCTCCACGTCTCACGGTGTGGGAATACCCTTTACCAGGATCAAAGAACAGGATGCCATAGCTCTCCACGTCTCACAGTGTTGCATTACCCTTTACCAGGATCAAAGAACAGGATGCCATAGCTCTCCACGTCTCACAGTGTGGGAATACCCTTTACCAGGATCAAAGAACAGGATGCTATAGCTCTCCACGTCTCACGGTGTGGGAATACCCTTTACCAGGATCAAAGAACAGGATGCCATAGCTCTCCACGTCTCACGGTGTGGGAATACCCTTTACCAGGATCAAAGAACAGGATGCCATAGCTCTCCACGTCTCACGGTGTTGCATTACCCTTTACCAGGATCAAAGAACAGGATGCCATAGCTCTCCACGTCTCACGGTGTGGGAATACCCTTTACCAGGATCAAAGAACAGGATGCCATAGCTCTCCACGTCTCACAGTGTTGCATTACCCTTTACCAGGATCAAAGAACAGGATGCCATAGCTCTCCACGTCTCACGGTGTGGGAATACCCTTTACCAGGATCAAAGAACAGGATGCCATAGCTCTCCACGTCTCACAGTGTTGCATTACCCTTTACCAGGATCAAAGAACAGGATGCCATAGCTCTCCACGTCTCACAGTGTTGCATTACCCTTTACCAGGATCAAAGAACAGGATGCCATAGCTCTCCACGTCTCACAGTGTTGCATTACCCTTTACCAGGATCAAAGAACAGGATGCCATAGCTCTCCACGTCTCACGGTGTGGGAATACCCTTTACCAGGATCAAAGAACAGGATGCCATAGCTCTCCACGTCTCACAGTGTTGCATTACCCTTTACCAGGATCAAAGAACAGGATGCCATAGCTCTCCACGTCTCACAGTGTTGCATTACCCTTTACCAGGATCAAAGAACAGGATGCCATAGCTCTCCACGTCTCACGGTGTTGCATTACCCTTTACCAGGATCAAAGAACAGGATGCCATAGCTCTCCACGTCTCACGGTGTTGCATTACCCTTTACCAGGATCAAAGAACAGGATGCCATAGCTCTCCACGTCTCACAGTGTTGCATTACCCTTTACCAGGATCAAAGAACAGGATGCCATAGCTCTCCACGTCTCACAGTGTTGCATTACCCTTTACCAGGATCAAAGAACAGGATGCCATAGCTCTCCACGTCTCACAGTGTTGCATTACCCTTTACCAGGATCAAAGAACAGGATGCCATAGCTCTCCACGTCTCACGGTGTTGCATTACCCTTTACCAGGATCAAAGAACAGGATGCCATAGCTCTCCACGTCTCACGGTGTTGCATTACCCTTTACCAGGATCAAAGAACAGGATGCCATAGCTCTCCACGTCTCACGGTGTTGCATTACCAGTAGTTGAATATGTGCAAGGGTGTTTATATTCATATGGAAGAACCACTTCAGTTTTTTTCAATGGAACAATAGCAAGTATATTAGATTAAGTAATACATGACAATTGATTGTATTTATATGTCTATTCCAGTAATACATGATAATTGATTGTATTTATATGGCTCTATTCCAGTAATACATGATAATTGATTGTATTTATATGGCTCTATTCCAGTAATACATGACAATTGGTTGTATTTATATGGCTCTATTCCAGTAATACATGGTCATTGATTGTATTTATATGGCTCTATTCCAGTAATACATGGTCATTGATTGTATTTATATGGCTCTATTCCAGTAATACATGATCATTGATTGTATGTATAGGGCTCTATTCCAGTAATACATGATCATTGATTGTATGTATATGGCTCTATTCCAGTAATACATGATAATTGATTGTATGTATATGGCTCTATTCCAGTAATACATGATCATTGATTGTATGTATATGGCTCTATTCCAGTAATACATGATAATTGATTGTATTTATATGGCTCTACTCCAGTAATACATGATAATTGATTGTATGTATATGGCTCTACTCCAGTAATACATGATAATTGATTGTATGTATATGGCTCTATTCCAGTAATACATGATAATTGATTGTATTTATATGGCTCTACTCCAGTAATACATGATAATTGATTGTATGTATATGGCTCTACTCCAGTAATACATGATAATTGATTGTATTTATATGTCTATTCCAGTAATACATGATAATTGATTGTATTTATATGGCTCTATCCCAGTAATACATGATCATTGATTGTATGTATATGGCTCTATTCCAGTAATACATTATAATTGATTGTATGTATATGGCTCTATTCCAGTAATACATGATAATTGATTGTATGTATATGGCTCTATTCCAGTAATACATTATAATTGATTGTATGTATATGGCTCTATTCCAGCAATACATGATAATTGATTGTATGTATATGGCTCTATTCCAGTAATACATTATAATTGATTGTATTTATAGGGCTCTATTCCAGTAATACATGATAATTGATTGTATGTATATGGCTCTATTACAGTAATAGATGATAATTGATTGTATGTATATGGCTCTATTACAGTAATACATGATAATTGATTGTATGTATATGGCTCTATTCCTGATGCTCAACATGGGCTTTACATAGCACATTACATACACATTTATATGACAATGGATATATGATACTGATGAGCTCTTGAGACACTCATTGTATTTAAAACATCTATGGCGGTGGGTTCTTCCATAGGGATATAAATCCTATATACAGTATATCTCTTGACCAGAGTGATGCCAGCCTAGGAGACAGATTGCAAAGATTTCTCTTTGCTCCATCCTATGAGGGAGGAGTGTGTTGTGCGGAAACAGATCAGTCAGCAGTCAGGTCCAAATGCTAACTTGAGGTCCGTGTACGCAACTCAAGTTGACTTCTATGCAGGATTTATGCAAAAGTTCAAGTTAAGTGCACAGACCACTAGCTAGGATTCAAACCCTCAGTCACCATGTCAACCCAAACAGGGAAACCAGTCCACACATACACACACACTTAGCCTGATCCCAGATCTGTTTGTGCTATCATGTCAACTAATAAATGAAAAGGTGACATGCTAGCACAAACAGATCTGAGATCAAGCCAACACACACTAACAACTTGAAGCGGTAGCAGTGTGCCAAGCAAAGCCCTCACTGTACCTGAGATCTCATGTGCTCTGAGCTCGTTGTACTTATAGGCCTGTTCCATGGGCTTGATGGCTGCGTGGTAGATCTTACGTAACTTCTGAATAGCAGCTGGAGGGGGAGAGAAAGAGAGAGAATGAGGGGAGGATGGTAAGAACAGGGTTCAAATGACAGCGGGGGATAGGAGAGGCTGGACATCCCCCATAACAATTAGGGCCACCATATGAATTTAAACATAGGAGAGGCTGGGCATCCCCAAATAACAATTAGGGCCACCATATGAATTTAAACATAGGAGAGGCTGGGCATCCCCCATAACAATTAGGGCCACCATATGAATTTAAACATAGGAGAGGCTGGGCATCCCCCATAACAATTAGGGCCACCATATGAATTTAAACATAGGAGAGGCTGGGCATCCCCCATAACAATTAGGGCCACCATATGAATTTAAACATAGGAGAGGCTGGGCATCCCCCATAACAATTAGGGCCACCATATGAATTTAAACATCAATGTAAGCCCCCCCATAATTGTCAAAAATATCAATATCAGGCACCCCCAAGTGGCTTCGGGCAACCCCAAGAGTCTATATATTTTAAGTGTGGTATTGGGCACCCCCAAGAGTCAAAGTATTTGAACCCTGGTATCCATGGTAAGAAGGAATGTAGATGGAATGAGGTAGAGTTGGTTTATGTAAGAGGAAAGGTAGAACGGTAAGAGAAGAGAAGGAAACATAATAAGATGATAAGGAGTGTAGATGAAAGAGAGGTAGAGTACAGGAGTTTCAGTTAAACAGGAGAGGTAGAACGGTAAGAGAAGAGAAGGAAACATAATAAGATGATAAGGAGTGTAGATGAAAGAGAGGTAAAGTACAGGAGTTTCAGTTAAACAGGAGCGGTAGAACAGTAAGAAAAGGTTAGATTAAATGACAAACAAGTCATTATGGAATGAGAATGAGTTGGAGGGTTCAGAGAGAGAGGGATGAGAGAGAGAGAGAGATAGAAAGAGAGAGAGAGAGGGAGAGAGAGGGAGAGAGCGGAGATAAAAGGAAAACAGATTAAAAACAGAAGATTTGGGACTCGTTAACACTAACGATGTTGCCCATTAGCGCTAATGGAGAAGAGGTCCATTAAGGCTCTGGCACCACGTGTTTCTTTCTCTAACTAAAGCTATAGCCTGCGTGCCAAAAAAGCACCCTATTCGTTATATAGTGCACTACTTTTTACCAGAGACCTATGAGCCTGGTGAAAAGTAGTGCACTATATACAGACTAGGGTGTAATTTGGAAGGCACTCATACACAGGCAAGTACCCACAGACCCATAGAGGATCACCCATCATTACTTTCTATGATGTGCTTCATTAACCCATAGATTAGTATAATGACACATCAGAGCAGGACTGGGAACATACTGAGTACATTTATCTGAACAGAAATATGCATTTGTCTCTGTAATAACACTACTGGCATTTGACAGGTATTTAATAGACATAAGGTGACACATTCAGAACCAATTCTACATCCCAAATGGCATCCTATTCCCTATTTAGTGCACTACTTTTGATCAGAGCAATATGGGCCCTGCTCAAAGGAAGTGCACTACACAGGGAATAGGGTGCTATTTGGTACATGTCCCATGTCACACCAGGTGCAAACATGTCTCGTGAATATCTGCAAAGCGCTCTACTGCATGTCTTCTTGTATCTCACAATATCTTTGTAATAATGCTAATGCTCAACAATGACGTTTGATAACGTCAACAATATCTAAAGCTCTACAGCCTATTAAGATGTGATCAGACTTGATATTTAGGGACAGGAGTTTTTCTTTACCACGTGACCTGACCAGGAACAACTCTGGGCCTCAGTAATATATTTAACGTATTATTTACCATGATAGTTTTCTGCTGCGTTCTCCTCAGAGGCCAGCCTCAGCGTCTCGTCGATGTGTGATCTGTCTCTCAGGATGTTGCTCAGGACATCCTCCACCTCCTCCTCCTCTGTGGAGAGAAACAGCAGGTCTGAAGTCAGTCTCTGCTAGTGAATCTTTGCATATTGGACTGGTTTAACTGGCATGATAGATGAGGCTGGTGGGGAGGGAAATGGGGAAGGTTCATATGTGCTAAAACATAATTTGCAATCACAGCCTAAAAGTGGCATAATTTACTGGTATGACCCCCCTCTATGGCTGCTGACCCCCCTCTATGGCTGCTGACCCCCCTCTATGGCTGCTGACCCCCTCTATGGCTGCTGACCCCCTCTATGGCTGCTGACCCCCCTCTATGGCTGCTGACCCCCCTCTATGTCTGCTGACCCCCTCTATGTCTGCTGACCCCCCTCTATGGCTGCTGACCCCCCTCTATGTCTGCTGACCCCCTCTATGTCTGCTGACCCCCCTCTATGTCTGCTGACCCCCTCTATGGCTGCTGACCCCCCTCTATGTCTGCTGACCCCCCTCTATGTCTGCTGACCCCCTCTATGGCTGCTGACCCCCCTCTATGTCTGCTGACCCCCTCTATGGCTGCTGACCCCCCTCTATGTCTGCTGACCCCCTCTATGGCTTCTGTATCCCAAATGGTTCCTTATTCCCTACATGGTGCACTACTTCCTGAGATTGTAAATCCTGTTTTAGGACAAAACGTGTGTGTGTGACTGTTTATCCATTTCACTTGCTTTGGCAATGTAAACATATGTTTCCCGTGCCAATAACACCCTTTAAATGTAACTGAATGGACAGAGAGGTGCTGACTGTTGCGGGTTGTCAATGTTCCAGTAGAGGCTTTACAGTGGCCAATTACCACCATGCTACATCAAGGGTCATTTCCATCAGCGCTGTCTCAGTCTCTCTATTGCTGGGGTCTACAGGGATGGGTGTCAATCTAGAAATAAAATGACTAATGGATTCTAACGCATAAGAAACAACAACTATGAAATGAACAACTATGAAAAGTCAGTCAGTGGCAGCACACAGTATGTGAAAACAAAGCCAGAGGATGAGTAGAAGTGATATGTTCTGTTGTATAAACTGAGGAAAACAACCCTTTGTGATGTCAAATCCAATCAACATTCAAAATCCAATCAAATGTGTTGGTCACATACAGATGGTTAGCAGATGTTATTGGTCACATAGACATGGTTATCAGATGTTATTGGTCACATACACATGGTTATCAGATGTTATTGGTCACATACAGATGGTTAGCAGATGTTATTGGTCACATACACATGGTTAGCAGATGTTATTGGTCGCATACACATGGTTAGCAGATGTTATTGGTCACATACACATGGTTAGCAGATGTTATTGGTCACATACACATGGTTAGCAGATGTTATTGGTCGCATACACATGGTTAGCAGATGTTATTGGTCACATACACATGGTTAGCAGATGTTATTGGTCACATACACATGGTTAGCAGATGTTATTGGTCACATACACATATTTATCAGATGTTATTGGTCACATACACCTGGTTATCAGATGTTATTGGTCACATACACATGGTTATCAGATGTTATTGTTCACATACACATGGTTAGCAGATGTTATTGGTCACATACACATGGTTAGCAGATGTTATTGTGAGTGTAGAAATGCTAATGCTTCTAGATCTGACAGTATCTAACAGGTAATATCTAACAATTCCACAACAAAACCTAGTACACACAATCTCATCAAGGAATGGGACGAGAATATATAAGTATAAAATATATGGATGAGAAGTGACAGAGCGGCTAAGATGCAATAGATAGTGAAGAATAGATAGTGAAGGATACAGTATATACATATGAGATGAGTAATGTGAGATATGTAAACATTATTAAAGTGGCTAGTATCAGTTGTACTGCAAGCACCTTTCCTCCAACTCAGCCACAGGCTGTGTGGCTACCAAACAAGTCCTCTCATAAAAGCTGCAGTTAGGATATTCATAGAGATACCCGTCTATCCTTCTCCCAGGCCCAGAGAGATTCATGTCTATCTGTCTCCCAGGCCCAGAGAGATTCCTGTCCATCTGTCTCCCAGGCCCAGAGAGGTTCCTGTCTATCTGCATCCCAGGCCCAGAGAGATACCCGTCTATCCTTCTCCCAGGCCCAGAGAGATTCATGTCTATCTGTCTCCCAGGCCCAAAGAGATTCCTGTCTATCCGTCTCCCGGGCCCAGAGAGATACATGTCTACATGTCTATTTGTCTCCCTGGCCCAGAGAGATTCCTGTCTATCCGTCTCCCGGGCCCAGAGAGATTCCTGTCTATCCGTCTCCCAGGCCCAGAGAGATACCGGTCTATCTGTCTTCCAGGCCCAGAGAGATACCTGTCTATCCGTCTCCCAGGCCCATAGAGATTCCTGTCTATCCTTCTCCCAGGCCCAGAGAGATACCGGTCTATCTGTCTTCCAGGCCCATAGAGATTCCTGTCTATCCGTCTCCCAGGCCCATAGAGATTCCTGTCTATCCGTCTTCCAGGCCCAGAGAGATACCGGTCTATCCGTCTTCCAGGCCCATAGAGATTCCTGTCTATCCGTCTTCCAGGCCCATAGAGATTTCTGTCTATCCGTCTCCCAGGCCCATAGAGATTCCTGTCTATCCGTCTCCCAGGCCCAGAGAGATTCCTGTCTATCTGTATTCCAGGCCCAGAGAGATTCCTGTCTATCCGTCTCCCAGGCCCAGAGAGATTCCTGTCTATCCGTCTCCCAGGCCCAGAGAGATTCCTGTCTATCTGTCTTCCAGGCCCAGAGAGATTCCTGTCTATCCGTCTCCCAGGCCCATAGAGATTCCTGTCTATCTGTCTTCCAGGCCCAGAGAGATTCCTGTCTATCCGTCTCCCAGGCCCAGAGAGATTCCTGTCTATCCGTCTCCCAGGCCCAGAGAGATTCCTGTCTATCCGTTACCCAGGCCCAGAGAGATTCCTGTCTATCTGTCTTCCAGGCCAAGAGAGATACCTGTCTATCCGTCTCCCAGGCACAGAGAGATACCGGTCTATCTGTCTTCCAGGCCCAGAGAGATACCTGTCTATCCGTCTCCCAGGCCCATAGAGATTCCTGTCTATCTGTCTTCCAGGCCCAGAGCGATTCCTGTCTATCCGTCTCCCAGGCCCAGAGCGATTCCTGTCTATCCGTCTCCCAGGCCCAGAGAGATTCCTGTCTATCCGTCTCCCAGGCCCAGAGAGATACCGGTCTATCTGTCTTCTAGGCCCATTGAGATTCCTGTCTATCCGTCTCCCAGGCCCATAGAGATTCCTGTCTATCCGTCTCCCAGGCCCAGAGAGATTCCTGTCTGTCTTCCAGGCCCAGAGAGATTCCTGTCTATCCGTCTCCCAGGCCCAGAGAGATTCCTGTCTATCCGTTACCCAGGCCCAGAGAGATTCCTGTCTATCTGTCTCCCAGACCCAGAGACATACTGTAAGAGGAGAGGGGATGTTGAATGAGATATATTTATATCCAGTTACATGGCTGTGGGATGAACAATTCCTCCAGGGGGGTACATTTAGCAGTGTCCCCATTCATTAGCATTCTAGCATTCTCTGTGTGTATGTGTGTGTGTGTGTGTGTGTGTGTGTGATCTCCACATTTGAATGTCTATGTTATTTATTGCATTTGATCACAGCTGCTACTACAGTATGATCAGTTCATCTATTAGACAGACTGCTGAAAATACATGTGTGTTTCACCTAGCCATGGTTTCACAACACCACCATAGATAGTGTTTGTGTGTGTAGTGGGGGAATCCCCAGTTTCATAACAACCTGGCATAGGAGTGTGCACGCACGCACACACACACACACACACACACTCTTTCTCTCTCTCTGCTCCACACCCTAACAACCCCCTTGTCATAAAGAGAGGAGAATACGTCAGCCTTTCTCTGCCTCTCTGCTTCACCACCTCCAAATATAACCCTCTGTTGTAGACTTATCAGCCTGTTAGGACTGTCCTTGTGTGCCCACTACCCAGGAACAACCATCATTTTATGGCCTCTGACTGTACCGTACAGGGGCCACTAGGGGCCCATAACCAGGTCAGGTTACACAGCAGCACTACAGCCATAGAAATATAACTACTAGAACAGGTTTACCAATTCAAGTCAATATTCTGTAATGGGTGGACCAGCGGCCATATTGACTGACTGTACCCACAGGAGTAATACCATGTCAGCCATATTGAGTGTACCCATTCTGAGGTGGTTGGAGGGGCTTTGACTGTTCTAGTAATTATATTTCTATGACTACAGCTACAGAGCAGAGCTATATTTAGGGGCAGCCGGGATATCACCCTGATTCATACTGCTACACCTAGGGGGTCGTAAAACTCGGATGCTGCCTTCGTGTGGGTCCTGTCACGGGAGATCGGTATTTGACTCTTAGTCGAGGGACTTCCACTTAAAGTCCTTCACAAGTTTCAGAAGTCACGCAGGTGATAGATGGTCATGCTGGAGTACTCATACATACATCTACGTGGCGTAGTCGAGTACCTATCCACCCTTGGCTGCTTGACACATAGGCCTCCAGTAAAACAGTCACGGTAGATATAATTTTTATGTTCTGAATTACTCAGTGTCTAAGACGAAGTGTAAAGCTAATTTATACCGAAAACCACACCCTAAACTACATGGACAGAAGAAACCACACCCTAAACTATATGGACAGAACAAACCACACCCTAAACTATATGGACAGAACAAACCTCACCCTAAACTATATGGACAGAACAAACCTCACCCTAAACTATATGGACAGAACAAACCTCACCCTAAACTATATGGACAGAACAAACCACACCCTAAACTATATGGACAGAACAAACCACACCCTAAACTATATGGACAGAACAAACCTCACCCTAAACTATATGGACAGAACAAACCTCACCCTAAACTATATGGACAGAACAAACCACACCCTAAACTATATGGACAGAACAAACCTCACCCTAAACTACATGGACAGAACAAACCACACCCTAAACTATATGGACAGAACAAACCACACCCTAAACTATATGGACAGAACAAACCTCACCCTAAACTATATGGACAGAACAAACCTCACCCTAAACTACATGGACAGAACAAACCACACCCTAAACTACATGGACAGAACAAACCACACCCTAAACTATATGGACAGAACAAACCACACCCTAAACTACATGGACAGAACAAACTACACCCTAAACTATATGGACAGAACAAACTACACCCTAAACTATATGGACAGAACAAACTACACCCTAAACTATATGGACAGAACAAATTAAACCCTAAACTATATGGACAGAACAAACCACACCCTAAACTATATGGACAGAACAAACTATACCCTAACTACATGGACAGAACAAACTACACCCCAAACTATATGGACAGAACAAACCACACCCTAAACTATATGGACAGAACAAATTACACCCTAAACTATATGGACAGAACAAACCACACCCTAAACTATATGGACAGAACAAACTATACCCTAAACTACATGGACAGAACAAACTACACCCTAAACTATATGGACAGAACAAACCACACCCTAAACTATATGGACAGAACAAACTACATGGACAGAACAAACCACACCCTAAACTACATGGACAGAACAAACCACACCCTAAACTATATGGACAGAACAAACCACACCCTAAACTATATGGACAGAACAAACTACACCCTAAACTATATGGACAGAACAAACCACATCCTAAACTATATGAATAGAACAAACTACACCCTAAACTACATGGACAGAACAAACCACACCCTAAACTATATGGACAGAACAAACTACACCCTAAACTATATGGACAGAACAAATTACACCCTAAACTATATGGACAGAACAAACCTCACCCTAAACTATATGGACAGAACAAACCTCACCCTAAACTATATGGACAGAACAAACCACACCCTAAACTATATGGACAGAACAAACCACACCCTAAACTATATGGACAGAACAAACCACACCCTAAACTATATGGACAGAACAAACTACATGGACAGAACAAACCACACCCTAAACTACATGAATAGAACAAACCTCACCCTAAAATATATGGACAGAACAAACCACACCCTAAACTATATGGACAGAACAAACTACACCCTAAACTATATGGACAGAACAAACCTCACCCTAAACTATATGGACAGAACAAACCTCACCCTAAACTATATGGACAGAACAAACCACACCCTAAACTATATGGACAGAACAAACCACACCCTAAACTATATGGACAGAACAAATTACACCCTAAACTATATGGACAGAACAAACCACACCCTAAACTATATGGACAGAACAAATTACACCCTAAACTATATGGACAGAACAAACTACACCCTAAACTATATGGACAGAACAAATTACACCCTAAACTATATGGACAGAACAAACCACACCCTAAACTATATGGACAGAACAAACTATACCCTAAACTATATGGACAGAACAAATTACACCCTAAACTATATGGACAGAACAAACCACACCCTAAACTATATGGACAGAACAAACTATACCCTAACTACATGGACAGAACAAACCACACCCTAAACTATATGGACAGAACAAACCACACCCTAAACTATATGGACAGAACAAACTACATGGACAGAACAAACCACACCCTAAACTACATGGATAGAACAAACCACACCCTAAACTATATGGACAGAACAAACCACACCATAAACTAGGGTTGTAAATGGAAGCAAATTGTCTACTGTATTGCTTCTCCTTCATAACTAAACATATTGACAAAGGATTTACCTAGACAGTAAACTGAGAAGATATTTATTATTGAATCAAATATTATTTTATGTATAATTGAATCATCTAAATAACACAAAGTCATAAATGACATCCTGTCAGCAAGTACTGCTCATTTTCACCTATCAATCAGTCATGGTTACCAAAGCTGTACCTCCTAAAAAAATGTCTCTGAATGAACGTGAAAATCCAGACATCAAGTTCTCTTCCCTTCAAACATGATCAGACCTCATGCATTCCTCTGTACTTCCCCCTCAGTCCAGTCCAGATACCACCAAATGTTCGCCCACAAACGTAGAGCAGAAAATGTTCCAAAGCTCTGGCCCTGGGAGGTATAACGTTGGAGATGTCTGTCCAGATCAAGCTGAACCAAGGATCAAAAGGAATAGAATCTAGGAATATTGCTCTTGGCATGGTTCTGTCATCTGAGCTGGTAACTAAACTACGAGGAGGGGCGTGGGCCTGGAGAATGGAGGTCATGCCAGGTTGCTTGTGTAATTGTCACAAATCACACGGCTGGTGGTGACTGATGTGGGGCAGAGGCTCAGAGAAGACCTCCTCATCCATAACTGGACCATAAAACTAGTCACATAAGTCAGACTTGATCAAAGAGGAGAGACTCTTATTTGTACAGCTGTTGGTCAAATTAAATCAAAAGTACAATAGTGAAATGCTTACTTACAGTCTCTAACCAACAGTGCAATTTCTAAGTTAAAAAAAAAAGTATTAGGTGAACAATAGAAAAGTAAAGAAATAAAAACAACCGTAAAAAAAGACAGTGAAAAATAACAGTAGCGAGGCTATTTACATTAGCGAGGCTATAACAGTAGCGAGGCTATAACAGTAGCGAGGCTATTTACATTAGCGAGGCTATAACAGTAGCGAGGCTATAAAAGTAGCGAGGCTATAACAGTAGCGAGGCTATTTACATTAGCGAGGCTATAAAAGTAGCGAGGCTATTTACATTAGCGAGGCTATAAAAGTAGCGAGGCTATTTACATTAGCGAGGCTATAACAGTAGCGAGGCTATAACAGTAGCGAGGCTATTTACATTAGCGGGGCTATAACAGTAGCGAGGCTATAACAGTAGCGACGCTATAACAGTAGCGAGGCTATAACAGTAGCGAGGCTGTAACAGTAGCGAGGCTATAAAAGTAGCGAGGCTATTAAAGTAGCGAGGCTATTTACATTAGCGAGGCTATAACAGTAGCGAGGCTATAACAGTAGCGAGGCTATAACAGTAGCGAGGCTACATACAGACATCGGTTAGTCAGGCTGATTGAGGTAGTATGTACATGTACTGTAGGTATGGTTAAATTGACTATGCATATATGATAAACAGAGAGTAGCAGTAGCGTAAAAGAGTGGTTGGCGGGTGGTGGGTGGCTGGACACAATGCAGATAGTCCGGGTAGCCAATGTGCGGGGGCACCGGTTGGTCGGGCTAATTGAGGTAGTAGTACGTGAATGTATAGTTAAAGTGACTATGCATATATGATAAACAGAGAGTAGCAGCAGTGTAAAAGAGGGGTTGGGGGGGCGACGACACACAATGCAAATAGTCCGGGTAGCCATTTGATTACCTGTCCAGGAGTCTGCTGTTGGTCAAGCTTGGTCATTTGAATAGAAATTCAGCCCTATATGTGAGAGGGGATTTTATGTCATCACTGTACATGTGGAGCACACAGAGTATCCCTTTTAAAGGATTGTGACATTCTGGGAACATGATCCCATCTAGTACATACTACAGATGGACACAATCTGTAATACATATATTACAACATATGTAATAGGAGTGTCATTACACAGTATAGAGCTTTAGAACCTGCCTTAAGTGTCAAGGCAGCACGACTTTACTTCAGCCATAATGACTGCTCCTTGTGTTCATTTAATTGAACACATAAACAACACTATATTTATTTGTTTTCATTTTCCTCGGTTGGATGTACATTTTATTTGAGACACTGAAATGGGGAGATAGTGAAATGTTCACCGATCTACCAGAATAATGGATCATATGGAAATCAATTAATACCAGAACACATACTATCACGTGTGTCTTCATGTCTGTAATTGAAACCATTCATTAACAAATTAGTATTTCTCACTTTTAACATCATTCTAACACATAGCACAACTCTTGAATGACAAGAGATTTAAGCTATCAAGTGACTTCCACAGTCCAGTGATCTTTAACACAGAAATACTTGGAGTGAAAGTAGAACATCTAAGCCATGTAGGATCCCCGGGGTCAGTCGGCCAGCTGGATCTCAGGTTTAAAGTTCTAGAAGGAACCAGCCAGGATGAGGATACGTGACCTCCTAAACTCCCCTCTCCACTTAGCCTCACCCCTATTTATCATTCAACACCTCACTCCCAACACTGCCCCCACGCCCTCGGGCGCTAAAGAGATCATCTGGCTAACTGGACTGTTGCTTGGCTACACCAGGGTCATGTTCATTAGGGCATGCAGCGTTATCCGTTTCAAAACATTATGCAACACAAAACGAAAATTAGCGTTTCTTATTGGACAAGGAAGTACCTTTTTTTTGTCCACTTTCTTCTGTTTGGTGCCTAGTGAACACAACCCCGAGTCATGATACAAACCACGGAAGGACTTAGCCTTCCTGGTGGGTGTGGTGTTGAGGCCAAAGGCCTGGACCTCTGACTCTAGCTGCAAGGCTTGGACTCAATCCACAAAAACATATACTACTACTTTCTTTGGCTTCATTTGTATTGGCCAAGTCTCAAAAGAAAGCTGCATCAAATGACCCAGAACAACGACGTAGTGGCCACTGGGCATCGGGCTTATTTGTTTACTAGCTCTTGCAGTTAGCATGTTTTATTGACATTTACACTGCTGATGATTTTCATTTTCAAATGAACACACAACAGCATCAGCTCTGATTTGGAGTCGTAGAGTACATCGGCTGTTAGAAGGTACTGATGGTACATCGGCTGTTAGAAGGTACTGACGGTACATCGGCTGTTAGAAGGTACTGACGGTACATCGGCTGTTAGAAGGTACTGATGGAACATCGGCTGTTAGAAGGTACGGATGGTACATCGGCTGTTAGAAGGTACTGATGGAACATCGGCTGTTAGAAGGTACTGATGGAACATCGGCTGTTAGAAGGTACTGATGGTACATCGGCTGTTAGAAGGTACTGATGGTACATCGGCTGTTAGAAGGTACTGATGGAACATCGGCTGTTAGAAGGTACGGATGGTACATCGGCTGTTAGAAGGTACTGATGGAACATCGGCTGTTAGAAGGTACTGATGGTACATCGGCTGTTAGAAGGTACGGATGGAACATCGGCTGTTAAAAGGTACGGATGGTACATCGGCTGTTAGAAGGTACGGATGGTACATCGGCTTTTAGAAGGTACGGATGGAACATCGGCTGTTAGAAGGTACGGATGGTACATCGGCTGTTAGAAGGTACGGATGGAACATCGGCTGTTAAAAGGTACGGATGGTACATCGGCTGTTAGAAGGTACGGATGGTACATCGGCTGTTAGAAGGTACTGACGGTACATCGGCTGTTAGAAGGTACTGACGGTACATCGGCTGTTAGAAGGTACGGATGGTACATCGGCTGTTAGAAGGTACTGATGGTACATCGGCTGTTAGAAGGTACGGATGGTACATCGGCTGTTAGAAGGTACTGATGGTACATCGGCTGTTAGAAGGTACTGATGGTACATCGGCTGTTAGAAGGTACTGATGGTACATCGGCTGTTAGAAGGTACTGATGGTACATCGGCTGTTAGAAGGTATGGATGGTACATCGGCTGTTAGAAGGTACGGATGGTACATCGGCTGTTAGAAGGTACGGATGGTACATCGGCTGTTAGAAGGTACTGATGGTACATCGGCTGTTAGAAGGTACGGATGGTACATCGGCTGTTAGAAGGTACTGATGGTACATCGGCTGTTAGAAGGTACGGATGGTACATCGGCTGTTAGAAGGTACATCGGCTGTTAGAAGGTACTGATGGAACTGTGTTTACACTGAGCAGACATTTAAAAACGGCAAACATCCGTTAAGCTTTTAGTGCAGTGGGCTAAATCAGGGTCACACAGAGTGTTTCTTGGCAGTCTTAAACACATCTACAAAAGTTTCCACCTCACACACATGGCTATGGGCTAAAAATGAAAAACACCTGCACCATGTCATATATAGAGTTGAAATGTATTCCATTTTGAGTTTGCATCCCAATATTACACTTTATATACATCACAGTAGACTGAAATAACAAAACCGTGTGAAATAAAAACATCGGATTATCTAAGTTTAAAAAATATATGTTTGTTAATTATGAAATGATGAAAAAAATGAATAACATTCCACCCACGAGGTCACTAGGTCATTTGACTTCAGGAAAGAGCTACTACCACATTATACCACATAAAACCCAGAGGAACAGGCCAATACGTCCCATGTTAAACAGACACACACAATCCTCCTATAGACACAGGCCTCCTGCTGGTTTCACTCCGCCTGCCTACGTTCTCCACCAGTGTCAACTGTTGAATAAAGACAGGCATTGTGTCAACGCTAACCAAGGGAAGTGATTACGGGGGGCCTTGAAACTGTCTTGTGCCAGAGTAAGAAGGGAGAGGATAGTGAATGCTACAACACGCCACAGCAAATAATTATGAGCATATTCTACCGCTCAGACTTAAAGTGAATGCTAGACAGATGCTCCTTTCAGCGCCAGTAGGTCGCTGGTGGCAGCGCCATGGTAGTGATGACACACGCTGCCTGGTTAAGGCTTACTTCTTCACTGCCCATGATAGTGGAGTCAACCTGCTAAAAATAAAGACTGCGCAATGTTGCTCTCAGCACGGCCCAAGAACAACCAACAACCAAAGGTTAGCAGGGCGGATAAAAGGGCGGATAGGACAAAATAGTGCCTTTCAACAGCTTCAACAACAACAGTGTATTTGTTGTATATGCATGTGATAAAGAGTGCCTTTGATAGCCTGATACCTGGTACAGAGGCCTGTTAAAGTGGTCTGATACAGTGGCCTGTTAAAGTGGTCTGATACAGTGGCCTGTTAAAGTGGTCTGGGACAGAGGTCTGTTAAAGTGGTCTGGTACAGAGGCCTGTTAAAGTGGTCTGATACAGTGGCCTGTTAAAGTGGTCTGATACAGTGGCCTGTTAAAGTGGTCTGGTACAGAGGTCTGTTAAAGTGTTCTGGTACAGAGGCCTGTTAAAGTGGTCTGATACAGTGGCCTGTTAAACTGGTCTGATACAGAGGCCTGTTACAGTGGTCTGTTAAAGTGGTCTGATACAGAGGCCTGTTAAAGTGGTCTGATACAGAGGCCTGTTAAAGTGGTCTGATACAGGGGCCTGTTAAACTGGTCTGATACAGAGGCCTGTTAAACTGGTCTGATACAGAGGCCTGTTAAAGTGGTCTGATACAGAGGCAGTTACAGTGGTATGTTAAAGTGGTCTGAAACAGAGGCATGTTACAGTGGTCTGATACAGAGGCCTGTTAAATTGGTCTGTTAAAGTGGTCTGGTATGGAGGTCTGTTAAACTGGTCTGTTAAAGTGGTCTGATACAGAGGTCTGTTAAACTGGTCTGATACAGAGGTCTGTTAAACTGGTCTGATACAGAGGCTGTTACAGTGGTATGTTAAAGTGGTCTGATACAGAGGCCTGTTAAACTGGTCTGATACAGAGGCATGTTACAGTGGTCTGATACAGAGGCCTGTTAAAGTGGTCTGATACAGAGGCTGTTACAGTGGTCTGATACAGAGGCCTGTTAAACTGGTCTGATACAGAGGCCTGTTAAACTGGTCTGATACAGAGGCTGTTACAGTGGTCTGATACAGAGGCCTGTTAAAGTGGTCTGATACAGAGGCCTGTTAAAGTGGTCTGATACAGAGGCCTGTTAAAGTGGTCTGATACAGAGGCCTGTTAAAGTGGTCTGATACAGAGGCCTGTTAAAGTGGTCTGATACAGAGGCCTGTTAAAGTGGTCTGATACAGAGGCCTGTTAAAGTGGTCTGATACAGAGGCCTGTTAAAGTGGTCTGATACAGAGGCCTGTTAAAGTGGTCTGATACAGAGGCCTGTTAAAGTGGTCTGATACAGAGGCCTGTTAAAGTGGTCTGATACAGAGGCCTGTTAAAGTGGTCTGATACAGAGGCCTGTTAAAGTGGTCTGTTAAACTGGTCTGATACAGAGGTCTGTTAAAGTGGTCTGATACAGAGGCCTGTTAAAGTGGTCTGATACAGAGGCCTGTTAAAGTGGTCTGATACAGAGGTCTGTTAAAGTGGTCTGGTATGGAGGTCTGTTAAACTGGTCTGATACAGGGGCCTGTTAAACTGGTCTGATACAGAGGCCTGTTAAACTGGTCTGATACAGAGGCCTGTTAAACTGGTCTGATACAGAGGCAGTTACAGTGGTATGTTAAACTGGTCTGATACAGAGTCCTGTTAAACTGGTCTGATACAGAGGCCTGTTAAACTGGTCTGATACAGAGGCAGTTACAGTGGTATGTTAAACTGGTCTGATACAGAGGTTTGTTAAAGTGGTCTGATACAGAGGCTGTTACAGTGGTATGTTAAAGTGGTCTGATACAGAGGCCTGTTAAAGTGGTCTGATACAGAGGCCTGTTAAAGTGGTCTGATACAGAGGCCTGTTAAAGTGGTCTGTTAAATTGGTCTGATACAGAGGTCTGTTAAAGTGGTCTGATACAGAGGCCTGTTAAAGTGGTCTGGTACAGAGGTCTGTTAAACTGGTCTGGTACAGAGGCTGGTACAGTGGTCTGTTAAAGTGGTCTGATACAGAGGCCTGTTAAAGTGGTCTGATACAGAGGTCTGTTAAAGTGGTCTGATACAGAGGCCTGTTAGTTGTCTGATACAGAGGCCTGTTAAAGTTGTCTGATACAGAGGCCTGTTAAAGTGGTCTGTTAAAGTGGTCTGGTACAGAGGCCTGTTAAAGTGGTCTGATACAGTGGCCTGTTAAAGTGGTCTGGTACAGAGGTCTGTTAAAGTGGTCTGGTACAGAGGCCTGTTAAAGTGGTCTGATACAGTGGCCTGTTAAACTGGTCTGATACAGAGGCCTGTTACAGTGGTCTGTTAAAGTGGTCTGATACAGAGGCCTGTTAAAGTGGTCTGATACAGAGGCCTGTTAAAGTGGTCTGATACAGGGGCCTGTTAAACTGGTCTGATACAGAGGCCTGTTAAAGTGGTCTGATACAGAGGCAGTTACAGTGGTATGTTAAAGTGGTCTGAAACAGAGGCATGTTACAGTGGTCTGATACAGAGGCCTGTTAAATTGGTCTGTTAAAGTGGTCTGGTATGGAGGTCTGTTAAACTGGTCTGTTAAAGTGGTCTGATACAGAGGTCTGTTAAACTGGTCTGATACAGAGGTCTGTTAAACTGGTCTGATACAGAGGCTGTTACAGTGGTATGTTAAAGTGGTCTGATACAGAGGCCTGTTAAACTGGTCTGATACAGAGGCATGTTACAGTGGTCTGATACAGAGGCCTGTTAAAGTGGTCTGATACAGAGGCTGTTACAGTGGTCTGATACAGAGGCCTGTTAAACTGGTCTGATACAGAGGCCTGTTAAACTGGTCTGATACAGAGGCTGTTACAGTGGTCTGATACAGAGGCCTGTTAAAGTGGTCTGATACAGAGGCCTGTTAAAGTGGTCTGATACAGAGGCCTGTTAAAGTGGTCTGATACAGAGGCCTGTTAAAGTGGTCTGATACAGAGGCCTGTTACAGTGGCCTGTTAAACTGGTCTGATACAGAGGCCTGTTAAAGTGGTCTGATACAGAGGCCTGTTAAAGTGGTCTGATACAGAGGCCTGTTAAAGTGGTCTGATACAGAGGCCTGTTAAAGTGGTCTGTTAAAGTGGTCTGGTACAGAGGTCTGTTAAAGTGGTCTGATACAGAGGCCTGTTAAAGTGGTCTGATACAGAGGCCTGTTAGTTGTCTGATACAGAGGCCTGTTAAAGTGGTCTGGTACAGAGGCAAGTTACAGTGAATGAAGATCAGTGAGGCCTAGGGATGTCTAAGTCTCCAGACCGGCTAACACTCTAGGTCTTAAAATAGAGTGGAGAATTCTCTGCCCCCCTCCTCCTTCCATCCCCTGACCCATTGTAGGGTTATTTCTGGCCACAGGGGGTACCAGCTCCAAACGCTTTAGCACCTGTTGCTACCCCCCAGCAACCAACCATGTGCTGCACAAGCCTCTGTGTCCAGCCATGCTCCCCTGACCCCTGACCCTGGGATGTGTTGTTGTCAGCTATATGTCAGCCATTTTGGTTATAAGCCCGGGAATGAACCACAGAAAATCTATATCAAATAAATGTTCTCATTTCTTCCTTCACTTTTTTGGAATACGAGTTGGGCCTAACATCGCAAATTTTACAGTCTATACTGATCATTCACAGAATGACTGGTTTCTGTTATCGATGACACTAGATCAGTGTCACATGGGTTTGACAGTCATGTGTGGATCTGAGTATTCCATCCATGGAGATTAATAGTGTGGTTAATAATTAGGTGGCTCTCTTGGTAATGAGACTGTATTTTAGAGAGTGATGCTGCTCCTCTCTGATGGAAATCCCCTGGCCCGGTGTAAAGGTTGCCTGAAACTCCCCGTGGCCCAGAGTAAATCCACAGGGTTCAGAGGACACTAAAGACCTAGCGGGCTAATCATGTTAACGTTAATTTAATTTACCTCTGCTCCCTGGTGGTGCAGCAAGCACAGCAGAACTTCCTCTGGAGGTTTTACACTGATAGTAGATGTGTATGAGAGCACACACGCACTTGCACGATAGCACACACGCACTTGCACGATAGCACACACACACACACACACGCTTGCTCACATGAACAAGACACTGCAATCGAAGCAGGACGTTTACAGTGCCTTGCGAAAGTATTCACCCCCCCTTGGCATTTTTCCTATTTTGTTGCTTTACAACCTGGAATTAAAATAGATTTTTTGGCGGGTTGTATAATTTGATTTACACAACATGCCTACCACTTTGAAGATGCATAATATTTTTATTGTGAAATAAGAAATGTGACAAAAAAACTGAAAACTTGAGAGTGCATAACTATTCACCCCCCCAAGTCAATACTTTGTAGAGTCACCTTTTGCAGCAATTACAGCTGCAAGTCTCTTGGGGTATGTCTCTATAAGCTTGGCACATCTAGACACTGGGATTTTTGCCCATTCTTCAAAGCAAAACTGCTCCAGCTCCTTCAAGTTGGATGGGTTCCGCTGGTGTACAGCAATCGTTAAGTCACTCCACAGATTCTCAATTGGATTGGGGCCTGGGCTTTGACTAGGCCACTCCAAGACATTTAAATGTTTCCCCTTAAACCACTCGAGTGTTGCTTTAGCAGTATGCTTAGGGTTATTGACCTGCTGGAAGGTGAACCTCAGTCCCAGTCTCAAATCTCTGGAAGACTGAAAACAGGTTTCCCTCTATTTAGCGCCATCCATTATTCCTTCAATTCTGACCAGTTTCCCAGTCCCTGCCGATGAAAAACATCCCCAACGCATGATGCTGCCACCACCGTGCTTCACTGTGGGGATGGTGTTCTCGGGGTGATGAGAGGTTTTGGGTTTGTGCCAGACATAGCGTTTTTCTTGATAGCAAAAAAGCTTAATTTTAGTCTCATCTGACCAGAGTACATTCTTCCGTATGTTTGGGGAGTCTCCCACATGCCATTTGTCGAACACCAAACGTGTTTGCTTATTTTTTTTTTTAAAGAATGGATTTTTTCTGGTCACTCTTCCTTAAAGCCCAGCTCTGTCGAGTGTACGGCTTATAGTGGTCCTATGGACAGATACTCCAATCTCCGCTGTGGAGCTTTGCAGCTTCTTTCAGGGTTATCTTTGGTCTCTTTGTTGCCTCTCTGATTTATGCCCTCCTTGCCTGGTCCGTGAGTCTCTTGGCAGGTTTATTGTGGTGCCATATTCTTTCCATGATTTAATAATGGATTTAATGGTGCTCCATGGGATGTTCAAAGATTCGGATATTTTATTTTTAACCCAAGTCTGATCTGTACTTCTCCACAACTTTGTCCCTGACCTGTTTGGAGATCTCCTTGGTTTTCATGGTGCCGCTTGCTTGGTGGTGCCCCTTGCTTAGTGGTGTTGCAGACTCTAGGGCCTTTCAGAACAGATGTATATATACTGAGATCATGTGACAGATAATGTGACACTTTGATTGCACACAGGTGGACTTTATTTAATGAATTATGTGACTTCTGAAGGTAATAGGTTGCACCAGATCTTATTTAGGGGCTTCATAGATAGGGGCTTCATAAAAAAAAAAAAAAAAAGTTATGTTTTTTCATTTCACTTCACCAATTTGGACTATTTTGTTTATGTCCATTACATGAAATCCAAATAAAAATAAATTACAGGTTGTAATGCAACAATATAGGAAAAACACAAAGGGGGTGAATACTTTTGCAAGGCACTGTATGTGCAATCTTTACATACCTGAGAGTACTAGAGAATGTACTGTAATGTTTTACATATTGTTGGAACACTATACAAATATACTGTATTGTATGCTGCATACACTATTCAAAAGACTGCCAGTGCTTTGAAGGTTTGATTCTCTTTATTCTCTGTTATCTGACCCCCAGTGACCCTTGGACCGACTAAGTTTATGAACTTCATGAACCTCCTCTACAGTACTTGATATGGCCCCCATAATAATGGAGCATGCAGCCATACCAGGGAATAACAGGGCTAAGAACTGGTACTTTCACAGTATTGATTCAGAGAGAGATGAATCTGCCACCAGTATCAGGATGATTGTAACATTTCCTCCTGTTGGGGTGCATCAGTGAGATAATGAACTACTATAGTTGAGGCGTGACACAGAACTTCTCCCAGCACTGGCCACTAAAGCCTGAATAACATCAGTGTGTGTCTCACCCGTCCTCAAAAGCCCAGAGCCTACACCATCATCGGCAGCTCTACCCGCAGCATTCTGACTGGAAGTGCTGCCTGTTGCCTGTCGGAATGTTTATCCAAACTGAACTACGGTTGCCTGGCAACAGGCTCAACTAGGACAGACACATGGTCCGGGTGACAGACGTCCTGGGGTTCATATCAGAAGGTTCGCCTGGCGCCTTGGGGGGTTAATTAAGAGAGTGCGGGGGTACGGGGGCTGATGCAAACTACAGTAACGACATCCAGAGGCAACAGGCAAGAAGTCCTCTCTCTCTCTGATCTATATTCTACAGCTCGATGCTGGATGTAGGCTAGAGGGTGTGGATGATTAGGAGGGGAGGTGTTAAGTCCAGATGTATTTTCTAAAGCACTATATTCTGGGTAGGCTAGAGGGTCCGATCTATTTTCTACAGCTCTATATTATACTGGGCTATACACTAAGTGTACAAGACATTAGGAACACCTGCTCTTTCCATGACATAGACTGACCAGGTGGAAGCTGTGATCCCTTACTGAGGTCACTTGTTAAATCCACATCAATCAAATCAAGTTTTTTATTGTCACATGCTTCGTAAACAGCAGGTGTAGACTAACAGTGAAATGCTTACAATCAGTGTAAATTTAAGGGGAGGAGACAGGTTAAAGAAGGATTTTTAAGCCTTGAGACAATTGAGACATGGATTGTGTATGTGTGTCATTCAGAGTGTGAATGGGCAAGACAAAAGATGTAATTGTCTTTCACAGGAGGTTGGTGGCACCTTACTTGGGGAGGATGGGCTCTTGGTAATGGCTGGAGTGGACTAAGTGGAATGTTTGATGCCATTCCATTTGCCCCATTCCAGCCATTATCATGAGCCGTCCTCCCCTCAGCAGCCTCCACTGGTGCCTTTGAATGGGGTATGGTAGTAGGTGCCAGGCGCACCAGTTTGAGTGTGTCAAGAACTCCAACGCTGCTGGGTTTTCCACGCTCAACAGTTTCCTGTGTGAGTCCATACCCAGATGAAATGATGCTGTTATGATGGCAAAAGGGGGTGCAACTCAATATTAGGAAGGTGTTCCTAAGGTTTCGTACACTCAGTGTATGTAGGCTTGAGGGTGAGGATCTATTTTCTAGGGCTCTATATTATTCTGGGCTATATGTAGGCTAGACGATGAATATCTATTTTCTATATAATAGGCTATATGTAGGCTAGAGGGTGAGGATGATTAGGGAGGTGTTAACAAGTCTGAAGCAGCTACTGAAGAGGCCGCTGACAAACCACATGACACTCAATGATGCATTCCAAATAAGGGAAAGAAGGATAACTGGTCAGTTGCACAACTGAATGCATTCAACCAAAATGTGTCTTCCACATAGGGATGCAACATTCAGGAGTTCTCCTCAAATAGACATGTAATACACAGAGTGGGCACTCTCTTCAAGGTGAGAATTAGGCCTGCTCTTTACTTTGTATTTCTATGAGCAACTTTCTGAACATGGAGCGGATTTTCTGACCCCCCTATAACCCCCTTCTAATTGTTGCAACAGAATGTAATGGTCCTTGGGGTATGTTGGTTGTAGTGGTGGTCTGATACCAGTAAAGAAGACAAGTCCCATATCCTATCAGTAGCTGTAAGTGTGGTAGCCATGCAACAAGCCAGTATCAGGTATAACTGCCATGCTGGGAACACACTACTACTGGTTGTTTTACTGTCTTAGGTTTACATTCCTGTTCAGTCTCAGACAGCCCCCCGTGCCTCAGACCAGTTGGCCTACTTCACTAAATGGATGCAGGAGTGATTATAAGAGTGTTTTGGCCGCTCTGAGTGCATTCCAAACAGCTCTCTCAGTCACCCCCCAACATCTTGATTCAGAATAAGGACCCGTCTAGCCTCATCTTGGAAAACCAGGTGGTCTCATCTCAGTGTTCTTCCTGGTCAGGTCACATGATCAGGAAACATTCCTTGGCCCAATCATCACACTCATACTCATGTAATACCTTAAACACATTTAAACTCCAATACACAGGGCACACACGCTCTCTCCATATGTATAAACCCATACATAGACTCCAGACGAAGGGCAAACCAATTGTCAACTTGTGTCAAAAATGGAGACACAGAGTTCATGCTATTTTACAGATAAAGAACATTCGAAGGACTCCTTGACCGGGGCTGTTTTTAGGGATACATCTTAAAAGGATTTCATGGCTTAAAGGCTACGCTGGCCAATGTCACAGGCCACAGTGTAAGCACTCTTGGTGACGTGGTTCTGGATGCTAGGAGCTGGGCGATGGAGGGCATGTCCGGGTGGTAATTCCACAGAAGGGGGGCGAGGACCATGAGGATCAGTCTAAGGACACAGTGGAGTGACACGGAATGGGGGGGTTGCGAGGGGCTGATCTAACTCTACTCTCCCAGCAGTCCTGTCACTGATCCACAGAGACTCACCAAGTGGCCGACCTTGAGGCTGAGGGGACAGAGGCTTGTCCAAGAGGGGAAGGAGGGGGTCGGGTGTCCCCACTGCCAGCACTGGAGGGATGCCCCGGGCCCCCAGGCCTACTGCTTGCCATCAATGGGGGACACAGAGGGAAAGATTGCCCGTGTCACCCCATATCTCCTCACACTTCAGGTCGGGCCAAAAGCATTCTGTTCAGTGTTACTTCTCTGATTAGTAAGGAAAGGAAATTCGTACATTTGTACAATTTGTCAGTTGTACAAATGAATGACTTCAACTGAAATGTTTCTTCCGCATTTAACCCAACCTCTCTGAATCAGAGAGGTGCGAGGGGCTGCCTTAATCGACATCCACGTCACCCACGCCAGGAGAACTTGCTTAGGTGCAACTTGCTCTGCCTTGCTCAGGGGCAGAATGACAGATTTTTACCTTGTCAGCTCAGGGATTCGATCCAGAATGTATTATGGCTTCTAGTGTAAACAGTCAGGAACACAGGCCAATACAGCAATCAACTGTTAACACTTATCTCCCACTGACTTCAATGCATAAATCATCCAAAATCAGGATTCTGCTTTAAGTAAGAAAAGAGAAAATGGTCCAGTTAACACAACAGGAAGACAAGACCGACCCTGGTCTGAATGAGCAGTACAGTGTCTGAGCACCACTCCTGGTTAAACAGGTGGCCTGTAGAAATAGCCATTAACATTGTCAGGATAACAAGTATCCCTTTGTAGCAGTGATGAATCCAATTAAAGGAGCCATGTCATTTATAACCATTGCAGTAATATAATTTGCTGATGACATACAATAGCCTAACTGAACATGACAGTATGGGATTTCCATCTGGACGCTCCAATCTCTTAACCAGTGTATCACTCCAACACTTCAGCTACAGTGCAATACTCTTAGTCGTTACCACTACTGTTTCCATGGGCTTTGAAGGACCTCATGCATACCAAGGAAACAACATTTACTGGCAACCATTTTGTTAAATACAGACAACATCCCCACAGTTCAGTTTTACAGTGTAATCTAGGCGATGCTAAAATAAGCCTAAAGTAGGCTAATGCTAACCTCGTTAGCCCAGGGGAACTTCCTGCCAGTCCTTCTCCACTCATATCAACAAACCATCCATAGGAACAACAACACCCTACAGTAGCGCTCCATGGAATCAGTGTTACACACTAACAAACCTAGCTATAGGAGGATGGGCTCATTGTAATAGCTGGAATGGGATACATGGAACGGTATCAAACACAGACATTTTCTTTTCAGCCATTACAATGAACCCCTCCTATAGCTCTTCCCACCAGCCTCATCTGCTAGCATTACCCACCTTGCTTTGCTATTCAACGCTACATAGTTAGCCACCCACGCTGCTGGACCAGACTAGGCCCAAGCTAAGCTAGCAGGGTTTGTGACCCAATGGAGTACAGCTACAACCAGAAGTTACTTTCGGTAGAAGGTTAGGAGACCATTTTAACTAACCCTAACCCCTTTTCCTAACATTAACCTAAGTCTCCTAACCTGCCACGTTAATTCTCCTAACCTGCTGTATAGATTATCCTAACATGTTACGAAAAAGTAACTTTCAACCGTAGCTGTAGTCCCTCTAGTCAGGACCCCTTGCTCCTGCTCCGGCCTCCTCCCTCCTCCAGCCCCGCCTGACTCGATAATGCATGTCCCTATAAGGCCAGCTGCTGGGAATAAATTGTCATTGTGACAGTGCAGGGTGACAGCAGCTGGGAAGGCAATGTGGCTAAAGGGTAGAGCTGGGTCTGGGGAGGGGTGGAAGGAGGCCGCGGGGAGAGGAGGGGAAGAGGGATGGGGGACCTATAGTAGACGGTGTCCGGTTACGGGACGCCTGCCTTCCAATCCTAGACATCTGACAGCAGGCTGGGATTGGGATAGGAAAGCATGTTGCCCTGGTGCTGAGCGGAGCCCAAGGACGGACAAGGGTAACAGGAAGAAACTGTTTTACTTTCGAGAGATCCCTCCACCACATTTCTGGAGAGAGGCTGATCTGGATGTCATCTGGGCATTTTATTTCAACACAAAGGCAGATAAAGCTATGGACAATACATGTAATCACTTGACAATACAAGTATGTAATATATATTAATCAATCCAGTAAAATGTAAAAGCTAATCAGTCAATAGATACAAGTATCAAACATGTCCCTATGACATCTACTTGTCAGCAAGGACAGAGAGAGGGGAGGCAGAGACATTCTAAGAAAGGGACAGAGAGAGGGGGAGAGACATTTAAGAAAGGGAGACAAAGTGAGAGAGAGAGAAAATAATCAAAGGCGGCGAGAGAGGGAGAGTGATACAGTGAGGGAAGGCAAGCTCTTCTCTCTAGTACAGTCTGAGACGTTCCATCAGCTGGTGCCATGCTTTAGGACAGCTGACACACCGTCACCACGCCAAAAGCTTCTCGTTTATTAGTCACACCCACTGTGTGTGTGTGTGTGTGTGTGTGTGTGTGTGACCAATAAAGATCTCGATGAGGCTTAATAAAGAAATATATGCACACACACAGTAAAAATAACGAGAGACTACAAGATGTGCCAAGTTGGCACCATTTTAAAATGTGTTTCTCTAAAAAGATGAGATGAGGACGGAGCCCTTAAAATATTCTGTCCTGATTGAACCCAGTGTTCTACCACATTGAAACCCTTTTAAATAGGGCTGCAGGGTAGCAGAGAGAGAGGGACACGGTTGTCTATGCTCATGCCTGTGTCCAGGTGACCGCCACTGTTTGAAGGACCCCTGCAAGTCCTGGCTTAAACAACAACACAAAAAAATATATACAAAAACTATATTTCTACAGTACCTTCTCTGTCCCTATAAACCCACACAACTGACTGACAGAATAATCCATCTGCTAAAAGCCCGAAGAGTAAGACAGTTTAGTCCACGGAAAATAATGTCTGGAAGTATTGGCAGAGAGACTTTTCCAGTTTGAATAAAACTAAAAGTATGTTGGATCAGTAAAATGGATCCAGTGTGTGTCTACAAGCCAGCAAACTGACTGGACAATGAAAGGATACAGACAGCCAAGACATCCAACCCAACCATGCCACATCTCATACATTTGATACATGAGCTGTACCCCAGGACATGTACAGTCCAGTACTGTAGTCTTCCAATGACCAAAAACACTAAGCCTATAAACACACACCCATACAAAATCTATTTATATCGACCTCCACATAAACATAAAACGGTAGATAAGGTGTGAGGCCCCTTACCTGCTAAGGCCAGGAGCAGCAGGCTGAAGAAGCAGCAGATTGAGACTATACCCTTCATGATGGCTGCCAGGAGAACTCTGATAGCCTCACTGACTATATATACACCAAGGTAAGAAAGTCAAAGGGTATGAGGTAGAACAGGGGGCGGGACAGAGCGAGAAAGAGAGAGGGCCGTTGGGTGGAGGGTGTGTGTGTGGCAGGCATCAATGCGTGTGTGTGTGTGTGGCAGGCATCACGGGCGTCAGAGCTGCCACATGGGGCCTTGCGCGTAGCGGCAGCTGACTGTCTCTTGTTTAGATAGACAGGCAGTTTGGGCACTGAGGTCAACACATAGGGACAGAGGTTTAGCATTTCCTTGTCAAATCATTCCTAAATTATATTATACAATGGTATATGGGTTAAAATAGCATGTAATATTAGATGCTGTACAAACTGACTGCTGATACATTCATATGGTTGAATGAGTGGTAAAATCAACTCATTTACATTCTACACCCACTGAGCAAATTATGATCTTTTAGGATTTAGGGATAATTAAAATAATAATTACGATAAACCATATTCACAAATTACACCCATTATCTGATCAAGATGAAAATGGAACAAGCAGCAACGCCTTGTCAACAACAGAATGCAATTAGCAAGTACTGTAGCTGTGACAGTTGTATCACTTTTACTACACAAACAATTCACAAGAAATAATTTTCCTTTAACGAGGTTGATTCTGGCGTTGAAATGAGCTGTCGAACTCACTCTAGGCCTGTTAAAAATAAAGAATGATGTCCATTTCGATGCCATGTCTGGGGGTTATCAATCATAAATGTGACAGAGCTTGACTGTGTGTGTGTGTATGGGTCTTTGTTTATGTCTTTGTGTGTGTGTGTGTGTGTGTGTGTGTGTGTGTGTTGGCTGGCACAGCAAGACCACAGTCACCCTGGCTCTCCAAAACAGTGTGATGGGGGCTTAGTACTTTATCACAGTGAACCAGACACGGTGGTGAAAATAATCTCACAACAACAATTAATGTCTAACCGTAAATGAATCCTCAAATATGCAGGTTAAAAATGTTACTTCAAAATGTATTAAAGCCAAAGAGTGGTTTATGACCAATTTTATTTTTGCTCTGTCCTGTACAGTACAGTGCCTTCTGAAACTGGAGAAGATGGTGGGATTTCACCATGGCAGTTTGGTGCTGGTTAAATGGAATTGTTGTATCACAGGAGGAAATGCATGAACGTATCTTACACAGGAACATCTCTTTCTTGAGGACTTAGGGTACACATTCCCCCTCCCTGTTAAATAGAGTGCAGATTTACAGGGTGAGGGCTCTACTCTGAACACCACCAGGCATTGGGCAGAGGTAGTAGACAACTAACATATCAAATCAAATGCTATTTGTCACATGCGCCAAATACAACAGGTGTAGAGCTTACAGTGAAATGCTTACTTACAAGCCCCTAACCAACAATGCAGCTTCAAAAAATACAGATAAGAATAAGAAATAAAAGTAACAAGTAATTAAAGAGCAGCAGTAAAATAACAATAGCGAGACTATATACAGGGGGATACTGGTACAGAGTCAATGTGCGGGGGCACCGGTTAGTTCGGTTAGTTGAGGTAATATGTACATGTAGGTAGAGTTATTAAAGTGACTATACATAGATAACAGAGAGTAGCAGCGGTGTAAGTGGTGGGGTGGGGGGGGGGCAATGCAAATAGTCTGGGTAGCCATTTGATTAGGTGTTCAGGAGTCTTATGGCTTGAGGGAAGCCTCTTGGAAAATAAAGGAGAGCCGCACACTCTAGGAGCTCAGATGCAAAAGTATTAATGTCCAACGTTTCGACAGACAAGCTGTTTTCATCAGACAAGCTGTCTTGGACCTAGACTTGGCGCTCCGGTACCGCTTGCCGTTCGGTAGCAGAGAGAACAGTCTATGACTAGGGTGGCTGGAGTCTTTGACAACCTTTACCACTTTCCTCTAACACCGCCTGGTGTAGAGGTCCTGGATGGCAGGCAGCTTGTCCCCAGTGATGTACTGGGCCGTTCACACTACCCTCTGTAGTGCCCTGCGGTCGAAGGCTGAGCAGTTTCCATACCAGGCATTGATGCAACCAGTCAGGATACGCTCGATGGTGCAGCTGTAGAACCTTTTGAGGATCTCAGGACCCATGCCAAATCTTTTCAGTCTCCTGAGGGGGAATAGGTTTTGTCGTACCCTCTTCACAACTGTCTTGGTGTGCTTGGACCATGTTAGTTTGTTGGTGATGTGGACGCCAAGGAACTTGAAGCTCTCTACCTGCTCCACTGCAGCTTCGTCGATGAGAATGGGGGCGTGCTCGGTCCTCTTTTTGCTGTAGTCCACAATCATCTCCTTTGTCTTGATCACGTTGAGGGAGAGGTTGTTGTTCTGGCACCAAACGGCAAGGTCTCTGACCTGCTCCCTATAGGCTGTCTCGTTGTTGTCAGGCCTACCACTGTTGTGTCATCTGCAAATTTAATGATGGTGTTGGAGTCGTGCCTGGCAAGTGCAGTCATGAGTGAACAGGGAGTACAGGAGGGGATTGAGCACGCACCCCTGAGGGGCCCCTGTGTTGAGGATCAGCTTGGCGGATGTGTTGTTTCCTACCCTTACCACCTGGGGGAACCTGTCAGGAAGTCCAGGATCCAGGGAGAGTTTGAAAATGTGAGGGAGAGTTTGAAAATGTTAGTGAAGACACTTGCCAGTTGGTCAGCGCATGCTCGCAGTACACGTCCTGGTAATCCGCCTGCGGCCTTGTGAATGTTAACCTGTTTAAAGGTCTTACTCACATCGGCTGTGGAGAGCATGATCACACAGTCTTCCGGAACAGCTGGTGCTCTCATGCATGTTTCAGTGTCATTTGCCTCAAAGCGAACATAGAAGTAGTTTAGCTCATCTGGTAGGCTCATGTCACTGGGCAGCTCTCGGCTGCGCTTCCCTTTGTAGTCTGTAATGGTTTGCAAGCCCTGCCACATCCGACGAGCGTTAGAGCCTGTGTAGTACGATTCAATCCTAGTCCTGTATTGATGCTTTGCCTGTTTGATGGTTCGTCGGAGGGCAAAGTGGGATTTCTTATAAGCTTCCGGGTTAGAGTCCCGCTCCTTGAAAGCGGCAGCTCTACACTTTAGCTCAGTGCGGATGTTGCCTGTAATCCATGGCTTCTGGTTGGGGTATGTACGTACGGTCACTGTGGGGACGACGTCATTGATGCACTTATTGATGAAGCCAATGATTGACATGGTGTACTCCTCAATGCCATCGGAGGAATCCCGGAACATATTCCAGTCTGTGCTAGCAAAACAGTCCTGTAGCTTAGCATCTGTTACATCTGACCACTTTTTTATTGATCTAGTCACTGGTGTTTCCTGCTTTAATTTTTGCTTGTAAGCAGGAATCAGGAGGATAGAATTAATGTCAGATTTGCCAAATGGGGGGCGAGAGAGCTTTGAATGCGTCTCTGCGTGTTGAGTAAAGGTGGTCCAGAGTTTTTATCCCCTCTGGTTGCACGTTTAACATGCTGATAGAAATTTAAAGTCCCCGGCTATCCCACACTACATTAATGCCATAATTTACACAACAGTGAAGAGGTTGTTTCTCCCCCTAAAACAAAGATAATGCCACCATAAGACACACAGAACCCATCAGAAGGAACGTACCATGTGTGGTGTAAAGTGGATCTCCACAGGTGGTTAGTTACTTACTTGACTGGTGTGGAGCTGCAGCAGGTGAACATGATTGTGAGTCTGTGGCTGGGGGTAGAGTTGGGAAGAGACAGGGGTCTAGCCATTCATATAGGCAGGATACCTTCCTGTCCTGTCCCCGCAGTGCACTATAGTGGCGGTTGTTCTAAGATGCACACTCGGGTTCCTTCATAAATACAGTATCCAGAGAGGATGACCTCCGACCCCAAAGAGAAGACTGGCTCTGGTTGCATGGATGGCCGGGACTGGAGAGGAGCTAAGCATGGTTAATCTTGACTGAACCTAGCTACTTAACTACCTCAACAAACTCGCAATTTCCCCCCCCATGTACCTTTCGCTTTTGACATTGTATATCTTGACTCGGGCCATCTCTATTCCAGGATACTGTCCTTCTTATGGGTGACTTTTGTTCTCACCTCTTGGTGTGTGTGATGTTCATGTTCTCCAGACTTAGATCCGTCTCGTTTACACATGGTCTGTACATTCTGTGCCTCCGTGACCATGTGTATGTGCTCCACAACATCATCTCGGAACCCAATCAATTCATGGTATTTGTTTGTTTCTAGACCAAACATGTCCATGGATCATTCTGGGGATACATTGGCCAAATATAAACTTTTTTTTTGTTTTGTTGACAAAATAGACATCCAAATAAAATGCAGATAACGGGGCTGGATGGACCACTAGGAACATCCATCTTCACCAGACCCTGGTCCCTGACAAGGAAACCACTGGACAAAATAAACAGTGGAAGACCAAGGAACACCTAAATGGAAGAACAGAAGTATTCATGGGAAGAAGCAAAAAAAATGGTGGAGGTGGAGATCATCCATGGATGACCTATGCTCACCATGGAATAAAACAGTTGAAGTCAAGTCTGTCACAAGAGACTAGCTCCAACTTCACAGTCTGGTACTATCATGTTTATTTATGTCGTGTTCCCCTGCTCAGACGTTGCATGCATCAACCAATGGTTGTGTGCCACGTCAGACTGTGCCGTCTCGCACCAGATTGCTAGAACATACCGTATGTGGTTAGCTGATACGTAAAATACCTACCCAGGCATTGTAAGTTCTGGCATGCTCCAGCAACGTCTGAGCAGAGAAACACAACCTTATTGTGAACATTCTCCACCTCCTGCTGTGTTGACTTGACACTACTGTCAAATCACTACCCCCCCCCCCCCCCCCATTTCAGTGGATACCATTTTGATTGAAGATGCCCAACATTCTACAACAGTCTAGAATGTGCTGACTGTTTTGTGTGTATTCAGATGCTCTAGTGACCAGGAGTTTCCCTGACCACGTGACCAGTCAGACCAGGTACATGTTGAGGCCCAGTCAGACCAGGTACATGTTGAGGCCCAGTCAGACCAGGTACATGTTGGGGCTCAGTCAGACCAGGTACATGTTGGGGCCCAGTCAGACCAGGTACATGTTGGGGCCCAGTCAGACCAGGTACATGTTGGGGCCCAGTCAGACCAGGTACATGTTGAGGCCCAGTCAGACCAGGTACATGTTGAGGCCCAGTCAGACCAGGTACATGTTGAGGCCCAGTCAGACCAGGTACATGTTGAGGTCCAGTCAGAACAGGTACATGTTGAGGTCCAGTCAGAACAGGTACATGTTGAGGTCCAATCAGGTCAAGTGATAAGAAACTCCTGGCCCTACCTAGAATATCTCTGAATAACAGAGCACCAGGATTGTGACCAATTCCCTTTCAATTCAGGAGGTAAACTAAATTCCAATTCAACATTTTCCTAATTGAAAAGCATTGAGAATAGGAATTTCAGTGTACTTCTTGAATTGAAATGGAATAGACTGTAGAAGTCAAAAGGTGTCCCTTGGTTTGAAAACGTGTAGTTTCAGAAACATCTAGATTCAGAAACTTCTAGAGCTTCAATTATAGCTTGAGCAAACAATGGAGTCAGAGAATCCTTTCTTTTGACAATCAAATATGCCATTTGACAGCTGCTAATTTCCACCCAGACAACATGGATAGTGCCCGTCATAACACGGTGAGTGTCACTATCCCTGCAGTACCATCATGGGGGCATGATTCAGAGTGGGTCTGGGCACCAGAACACTTACCATTCCAGAATTCCAATGGGACGTTTTTGAATGGCGATCACATATCCAGTGTGAACCTGTGAGCTAGACAGGCCGAGAAAGAACGAGTGAGGGAATGAGAGAGACTGAAAATGAACACTGCATTGACACTGAAGTACTAGAGGACAGTGACATGCCACCTACTGGAGTCAATAGTGCTGCAAACTGTCACAGACGCCGATGGTGACAGTGGGTCATCTTTATTTAGCGCCAGACCAGCCTGACTGTGGGTTGGCCCAGGGGCTTCTGGCACGACAACCAATCACAAAGGGACACATATACATAAACCAGAGAGCTGGAGAATGAACCAACAGGAGGGAAGGAAGGAGAGCGAGAACCTGGGCCACGTTCAATAAAACCCGTTTCAAGACTACAGAACACAACCCTTTTTTAACTCTTTGCTATAACATCACCGGTGTCATAGAAATTGCACTGCCGTAAAAATGTAATACGTTTAAAAACAGATATCTGACAGTTAAACTGCTCTTAAATGATAACGTGCTAGCTACACAAAATGATAACAAACAGAAACGAGACCAACTTGTAAAAAACGAAGTACAAACTTTATTATTCTGTCTTTACAAAAGGCACAAGCCTCTTCTTTATCCACCCACACGTTTCTTCTTAAAAAAAACTCTACATATAATAGCTTCTCAACGACCGTGTGGACTGACTGTCCAACAAAACATAAGACAACAGATAAAGAGGAGCTGGGGAGGAGAGGAGGGCGTGAGTGACGGAGAGAGAAGACAGGATGAGAGTCTTGTGTTGACCACAGACAGACAAAGAGATGAGGGACAGACAGACATGGGACAGGGGTTGTATTCACTAGGGCACACCGTAGCAATGGAAAAGGAAAACAACTGTTTCTTATTGAGCAAGGTCAGGTAGTATCTCCCTGTTTCAGTCCATTTTCTTCCGTTTGGTGCCTAATGAATACACCCAGGATATATGACCGGGTCAGACACAGGGAAAGGGGGAAATACACAGCTGGGTGCTTTTAGTCTCACAACATATCAAGAGCTTCAGCCGAGGTGAGGCCCCCTTTTAGAAAAATAAGAGGAACCCTCTCCCATATATAGTACAGTAAGTGCTTTAGAATCGTAACCCCCCCCCCCCCATTCACTGACCCCCTCCCTGACCACCTCACAGGCAAACTGTTATGTATCTAACAGAGATATCGTATAGAAGATACACACAAAAATCTATGGGACAGTGCTTGGCATCAGCAGAGGAAATGTTTGAACACAGGTACTGAAAAGGGGTACGAAAAGGTTTCTACGGACATAGCATAAAGCGTAACCAAACAAAAAAAATAACATTTTGTTCAGCAATCAATAGGACTTTCTCGGAGGACTGCCCCCTCCGATCCAGATTACAAGGTTTATAAGAGGGCACACCTCAAGAATCACTGACCATTTCCAAATAATGGAACTCAACATGGCTAAGTTGGTTTTCTTCCTGGGTGAACACAGTGGTCGCGTTCCAGGCTGACTACATTGCAGTCGCACTGCACGCAGCAACCTGTGGTTGCGTGCCACCTCACTGACTTTCCAGTCGGGCATCAGTTGTCAGTATCATTTTGTGGTAAGCTGATACAAAAACACCTATCCAGGCATTGTGAGGTTCTGGCATGTGACTGCAGTGAAGTGGCCTTGAACGTGGCCAGTGTGAATCCACTGTAAATACCAAGAAGGAAGGATAGGAGGGAGATGCGTCTCATCTGTCCAGCAGTAAAGGACTCCCTCTACACTCAATGGGAAGACATAAGGGACAATCAACAATTCAATCCAATTTGCCATCAAATAATTTTACATAAAAAACGATTCCTTTGCGTTTGGCCGTATTGTGGCCAAAAATAACCTCGGACAAAACCGTTGCTTTTTGCTCTTGAAAAGTGCCAGTTAAAGATGCTAAAGGTACTGGTGGAATCTTCTGGAATGTCTAAAAACAATGCATCCACATCTCCTCTTGGAAACCACAGCACACTAAAACAAAGCCTAAGCCGCCAAGTGTGTATTTATATTGGGAGGTTCTGGACAAAAAGGTTTACAGTATCACTCCTATTTAACAATGTTCAGGCTTTCCCTATAGGTGTAGCCAGCCTCTACCTCTTTCTCGCTCTGACTCCAGGGTTGAGTAAGGCTGGCCTCACAGTGCCTACCCTGCACATTAGAAGCTGTGTTATGGCAAACCGCTGCCCCCCTCGCCCTCTCCACACACCCCAGGCAGCGTGTTATCCTGGGTGAAATCCACATGGGCATATTCTGCACAATTTCTGTAAGTATTGTAAGGATCTGACAATCTGCACAGAATCCGTGTCTCTCGAACACACCATGACTGTACATGTCTGTCTGCATTCCCTCCTCACTCCACGGGACAGGAGGACCTTCAATACAGCCAGGTTCAGTCAGGTCAGCCTGGGAAAACTCAGGCTTTTGAAAAAGTGTCTGTGATCCCTGTAAAACCACTGTCATATCTGGGGCACAACAAAACCATCATAGACAGACTTCACAGAGAGAATGATAAACGCCCAAAAGCACAATAATAAAAACAGACAATACCAGTTAGCATCCCTGGCTGAGGGCCCAAAACATGTTTTTGCAGAGAGACATTCTAGAAATCTGTGGAAACCACAAGAAAAGGTGCCTATTTTCAGAGTGGGGTTGTCACAATATCAACATTATGACGTGATACCAAGCCAAGTATCACGATGCTGAGTAGTATGGTGATACCACAGACACCTGCCCCCCCTCAGGACGCTTTTCCTATTAGTGAATACATAGTCAAATGCTCAGGCAACCAATATCATTGGCCGTTAAGGTTCTGAACTCACAAACATCAGAGACGTTTCCAAAACTCAGGGACAAATGATGGGAGGAGCTTTATCAGATGATGGGAGGAGCTTTATCAGATGATGGGACCATTAATTGCACAGGGGGGGGGTGTGTGTGTGTTCTCCTACAATATCAAACAGAGGCCTGTCCCAAATACAGGGCTTTCCTAACCCCGGACACAACCCACCTAATTACAGCGTGGAGCTGGATACACCAGCCTATCCTATGTGTACAACAGCAAAAACACACCAAGGGTTTTAAAAACTCACGGCGTACCCATCGATTAGCTTATTCAACAAGCTAGATGCCAAAATGTCAGAAGCAACAGACAAAAGGGTGAATCAGTGTTACAGGTTTTCATCTGTACTACTGATGCAACCAACATACGTGTTTGTAGTTAGGGGAGAGTGTCGCCTACAGAAATGTCTACTGGGAACCCAGCCCAGTAAAACGTGTGATGGCGCAAAGAGAGACAGAGGGAACCGTAAGTGCACTCCTTCTCTTTCCATAGTAAGCACCACTGAAATGAACAGACCTCTAGCTGCGTCAATATGGGCATTTTCTGTGTTGTCACGTTTCAGTACAATCCCTGTGATTTATCATCCAGAGCCCCCGAGCAGAGCACAAGATCAAAAAGAAAACCTGTAACACAAACTCTTACAAATTCTTTGTAAAGTACAACAGAAAAACGACCACATTTTCTCTTACTAAGGAGCCAAAAAGGTGTGTTAGAACTGATTCAGAAAGTGTCTTTGAATGCTCACAGTGTCTCATCGCTCAGGGGAGATCCCACTGGGCAGAAATATGGTGAAGAGATACAGGAAGTAGAAGACTTCTTGGAGAAATTATTTCTCGTATGGGGGGGGTGTGGGGTCGCCTGGGACGGCTGTGCTGCTGGTTGGGGTACACCTGTCCTGTCCAGGCGCGCTCTCCTGCTCGCTGGGCACAAGTTGCTTAGTTGGATTTGGAGAAGGTGAGAAAGAGTCTCCATTGGCCAACTGAGCCAAGGGACCGGGCTGGACCTGGGTGTGACACTTCCATCCTCAGGCAGCCCTCTGGAGAAGCCAGACCCAGAGAGGGAGTGGGTTGGATGGGTGCGTCATGACCGTTGGGAAGGCTGCTGGCTGCTTGAGCTATGTGGAACTGTCAGGTCAACCCATCACCTTTCTACTGATTTTTTTGTCCGGTTTGAGAAAAAGCAAGAAAGCAGAAAAGAGAGACAGAAAGAAGTGTGCATGTGTAATTATCCGGTTACAGTAGACTATCCTAGTTCAGTGTGTGTGTGTGAGGCTGATCCGTCTATCCAACCTAATAAATGGCCATATAATCAGAGTATTGTGGGTGTTGTATGGGGCCCCCTCTCGTGGCTCCTGTGTGTGATGGGAGGCCTCAGGGCAGTGAGCAGTCCTCTGGCCCCTCGCTGTCGGACGCCGTGTCGGACCTCGCTGTGTCTGTGAGGGCGCGTCCCTGGGTGACGATCACCGCCCGGCGCTGCTCCTCCTCCCCCACCCTCTCCTGGATGCTCTCAATGTGCTGGATGGCCTGGAGATGGAGGGAGAGAGACAGATATGGGGGGAAGCAGAGAGTGAGTGACAAACAGCAGTGGCAGACACAGTGACTTCACCACCATCTGGTGTTCACATGTGGAAATGCACTGACAATTGCCACTTTTTATGGACACTTTCCATAGAACTACCAAATGTTTTACAAACTGACTAAAGAAAAATCTATCTGCAACATACCAAAGATAACAGTTGCATAAATACAGAGAGCGCCATTTTTTCTCCCTGCGTTTGATACAACTACAATTTCTCCACTAGTGTTCTTCTTTGGCTCACCTGCACAATGGTGTCCAGGTTCTGGCGAGACGTGGAGGCTGTGTTGATGACAGAGGCCGGGCCCATGGTTACCACGGTGACGTGATGGGGAGGCGGGGCTGGGACTATTACCGTGGGGTGGTGGGTGGGGGCGGGGGGCGACCTGGGGGCCAGCACCTGGAGGGACAGGAGGATGAAGAGGTCACACAGATAAACGTTGTGAATGTTAGAGATGGACAACATTAGAGTCAGACTGCACAGAATCACAAACCACCTTGCATCCCAAATGACTACAGCGTATTCAGACCCCTTGACCTTTTCCACATTTTGTTACGTTAAAGCCTTATTCTAAAATTGATTAAATTGTTCGCCCCCCTCACCAATCTACACATAATATCCCGTAATGACAAAGAAAAAACTGGTGCTTCAACAAAGCACTGAGTAAAGGGTCTGAATACTTATGTAAATATAATATTTCAGTTGTTTATTTTCAATACATTTGCTAAAATTTCTAAAAACCTGTTTTGTTATGTCCTTATTGTGTAGATTGATGAGTAAAATAATACATTTGATCAATTTTAGAATAAGTCTGTAACGTAACAAAATGTGGAAAAGGTCAAGGGGTCTGAATACTTTCTGAATGCACTGTATTCATGGGATCAAGATGAGTGATTCTGCACCTCTCCTTGCCCAAACCAATCCCCGAAAACACACTGGTTGACACTCGCACTCAGTGAAAAGTGCATTTGTAGAAAGAGCAAGCCATTTGGTTCAGTCATCCTAAAACGCCACGTGATGACTAACAGATTATATCCAAGCTTTATTATTTAATAACAAGAAAATACATCAGCAGACTCATCTTCCCAACACCTCTTTCCTAGGAGCTTCTGCTGCCCTCTGGTGAACAACAAAACAACTACCATAGACCTTACTATGTTCCTCTCACTACATATTCTCCAGCCTGAGCCCTAGTGACATCATGTTGCTCCCTATTCAACCTGAGATGCCACCGTGAGGGAGAGACCGTCACAGCAGAGACTGGATTTCTAGGGCCATATAAAATGAACAAAATGCATCAGTGATTCGTATTTTCCTTCAACTTTCTGAAGAGGCAACAGCACAGGAATGCCCCTGTCTGTGTGCGCACGTTTGTCTACCACCTCGTGTAGCCGCTAGTGATGATGCTAATGTCATGACAACTGTCTTCTGAAAAAGGTTCCCCAAAACCTTATCAATTAAATGTTAACTACAAATGTGACCTATGCCCACCTGGCAGAATGATATCATGATTATTTGCATCACTCGAGTGGACATTTGTTTTGTAAACTCTGTCACCAAATGAGCGCTACAGAAACACTGCTACACAAACAACAGTCTCTGGCTGGTGTGCAGCTCAATTAAAGTGTAACTACACCCCAAAATCAACCTTTCTTTTTTCCACACCTCAAAAGCTGTCTCCTGGTGTGGTCTAAGCATTATTGTGGACTTATAACATCCAGTTGTGTTGTTTTTCTATTCAAATGTTTTGTTATTTTGAGAGCAAAACAGAATCAGGAAAAAGCAATAACAACAAAAATATGGGACTAGAATGATTCCCGGGCTCTCGAGGACGTGACTGAAGCGTAGTGATCTGTGTGCCGGTAATGGTGAGTCGACCGTAAATGTGTCAGAGCTGTTGACCGCGGTAAACGTTGAGCTCAGCTATATGTTATTCTCAGATGGGTGTTGTGTTGAATCGTTTTCACTGTGGCGATTTAGAGTCTTCCTGGTGCCTCTGGAGACAATAATGTATGTCACATCAGTAGTGTGTGTATGTGTGCGTCCTCTGAACATATGTGTGTGTATTGATATGCAAGTGTGATTGTATGTCTCTCAGTCTCACCTGTGGGCAGTGGGCTGGGGTGCTGGCTCTCTCCTGCTGCTCGGAGTGAGTTCCTAACACATGTTCAGGCTGAGTACCACCAACCACAACACAGCAGACCTGAGTGGTTAACAGAGGTAGGACTCAGACTGGAGACAATAACACGGCCATTACTGAATATGCACCGTCATATCTATTATCTCTGCGCAACATTGCTAATGAGTATGGTCATTAAAGCCTTGGATTGGTCTCTATATACTGAACATAAATATAAACGCAACATGCTACAATTATAAAGACTATTGACTATAAGGAAATCAGTCAATTGAGATAAAATAATTAGGCCCTAATTTATGGATTTCACATGATTGGGAATACAGATATAAATCTGTTGGGGAAAAAGGTAGGGGCGTGGATCAGAAAACCAGTCCGTATCTGGTGTGACCACCATTTGCATCATGCAGCGCGACACATCTCCTTCTCATAGAGTTGATCAGGCTAATGATTGTGGCCTATGGAATGTTGCCCCACTCCTCTTCAATGGCTGTGCGAAGTTGCTGTATATTGGCGGGAATTGGAACACGCTGTTGTACACGTCCATCCAGAGCACCCCAAACATGCTCAATGGGTGACACATTTTTAGCTTCCAGGAATTGTGTACAGATCCTTGCGACATGAGGCCGTGTATTATCATGCTAAAACACGAGGTGCATTTTATAGGCCTTCCCAATGGTACATGCATTGGCATTCAAATAGAATGAATTTTACAGCCTACCAGTAGAGATGTTGGCGATGCAAGCACACTGGTAAAGCCTGTCCATGTAGGCTAACAGTAGCATTAATCTCACCCTGTCCATGTAGGCTAACAGTAGTATTAATCTCACCCTGTCCATGTAGGCTAACAGTAGCATTAATCTCACCCTGTCCATGTAGGCTACTAGTAGCATTAATCTCACCCTGTCCATGTAGGCTACTAGTAGCATTAATCTCACCCTGTCCATGTAGGCTACCAGTAGCATTAATCTCACCCTGTCCATGTAGGCTAACAGTAGCATTAATCTCCCCCTGTCCATGTAGGCTACTAGTAGCATTAATCTCACCCTCGCCATTTCAGATGTATAAGAGTTTTGTATAGAGGTTGACCGATTAATCGGAATGGCCGACCAATTAGGGACGATTTCAAGTTTTCATAACAATCGGTAATCGTCATTTTTGGACACCGATTATGGCCGATTACATTGCACTCAACGAGGACACTGCGTGGCAGGCTGACCACCTGTTTCGTGAGTGCAGCAAGGAGCCAAGGTAAGTTGCTAGCTAGCATTAAACGTATCTTATAAAAAACAATCAATCTTAACATAGTCACTAGTTAACTACACATGGTTGATGATATTACTAGTTTATCTAGCTTGTTCTGCGTTGCATATAATCGATGTGCTGCCTGTTAATTTATCATCGAATCACAGCCTACTTCGCCAAACGGGTGATTTAACAAGCGCATTCGCGAAAAAAGCACTGTCGTTGCACCAATGTGCACCTAACCATAATCATCAATGCCTGTCCTGCTAACATGAATTTATTTTAACTGGGGAAATTGTGTCACTTCTCTTGCGTTCTGTGCAAGCAGAGTCAGGGTATATGCAGCAGTTTGGGCCGCCTGGCTCGTTGCGAACTGTGTGAAGACCATTTCTTCCTAACAAAGACCGTAATTAATTTGCCAGAATTGTACATAATTATGACATAACGTTGAAGGTTGTGCAATGTAACAGCAATATTTAGACTTATGGATGCCACCCGTTACATAAAATACAGAACGGTTCCGTATTTCACTGAAAGAATAAACGTTTGGTTTTCGAAGTGATAGTTTCCGGATTTGACCATATTAATGACCTACGGCTCGTATTTCTGTGTTATTATATTATAATTAAGTCTATGATTTGATATTTGATAGAACAGACTGACTGAGCGGTGGTAGGCAGCAGCAGGCTCACAAGCATTCATTCAAACAGCACTTTCCTGCATTTGCCAGCAGCTCTTCGCTGTGCTTCAAGCATTGCGCTCTTTATGACTTCAAGCCTATAGACGTCCCAAGATTAGGCTGGCAATACTAAAGTGCCTATAAGAACAGCCAATAGTCAAAGGTATAGGAAGTATAAATGGTATAGAGCGAAATAGTCCTATAATAACTACAACCTAAAACTTCTTACCTGGGAATATTGAAGATTCATGTTAAAAGGAACCACCAGCTTTCATATGTTCTCATGTTCTGAGCAAGAGACTGAAACATTAGCTTCCCTACATGGCACATATTGCACTTTTACTTTCTTCTCCAACACTTTGTTTTTGCATTATTTAAACCAAATTGAACATGTTTCATTATTTATTTAAGACTAAATTGATTTTATTGATGTATTATATTAAGTTAAAATAGAAATGTTCATTCAGTATTGTTGTAATTGTCATTATTACACATATATATATATATATATATATATATATATACATACACACAAATTGGCATGGCTTTTTTTGGTCCTCCAATAATCGGTATCGGCGTTGAAAAATCATAATTGACCTATCATGTTTTTCAAACGAGAAAGCAACAACAAAAAAACAATTTCCTTTGTAATGGAAGGGCAAGTTGAAGTCAATATTCTGTTGACCTCATGAAATGGTTTTACCACAACAAACTAGCCCAACACCCATCAATTGAAACGGTGGGAAACTCTCCCAAAAACTGATCAGAAATGAAATCATTGGATAATTATATTGGAGCAGGAGAGTTTATAAATAGCCTACAATATTTTCAGGCACTTTTTAACATCCAAATTGAGGAAATGACTGATTTTCAACTCAAGGTTTTCCAGTACTTGATTTTCTGAGCTCCAAATCCAAGTACTTCAATCACTTCAAACACGCTGTGCAAACCCTGAATAAGGTGGTTCCTGACAATTACTTGTTGTGGTTGTGGGTCTGTTCCTACCTCCTCCTGTCTCAAATGCTCCTCCAGCATCATGCGGACAGAGCGCTCCTTGTCCAGCTGCTGTCTCAGCTCCACCATCTCCCTCCGCAGGTCCTCCGTCTTCTCCTCCTCCAAAATGTCTGGGGAACCGATCCCTTCATCCTTCTCCTCCGCCCCACGCCTCCTCTTTGGGGAGGAGCCGCTGAACTCCTGTTGGAGCAAGAGAGGGAGCGAAAGGAGGGAGGGAGAGTCAGAGAGTAAGTCATGGAGGACTAAGATAGGGTTGATTTGGACTTCGACGGGTGATTCCTTCCATTGCAGTGTGTTTGATGAACAGTCTATGAACTAAGGAATGGACACAGGAAAGTAAACAGAATTTTAAATGCTGAGAAGAGTAGAACATTTCTCATCTACTGAGGCCAGATTACTATTGTTAAAAAACTAAGCAATGATTCTGAGCACAGTAGTGTGTCTAGAGAGCCACATGCTGGTAGGAACAACTGCTTATCCAAACTAAATGGGGGGGGGGGGTGCACACTAGTGACACCAAATGATGACTGTCTCACCTGAATGAAGCGTTTGAGCTGGCTGTTCTGCTGCAGTAGCCGTGTCTTCTCCTGCTCCAGAGCGAAGATGTACTCTGCTGTCTGCTGCAAGATGGCCGCCTGTAGAGGAGTGAACACTGTTATAACTACGACACAATTATACATAGCAGCAACAAGAGCCTCTTGGCTGGTGCTGTAGCAGCAACAAGAGCCTCTTGGCTGGTGCTGTAGCAGCAACAAGAGCCTCTTGACTGGTGCTGTAGCAGCAACAAGAGCCTCTTGGCTGGTGCTGTAGCAGCAACAAGAGCCTCTTGGCTGGTGCTGTAGCAGCAACAAGAGCCTCTTGACTGGTGCTGTAGCAGCAACAAGAGCCTCTTGGCTGGTGCTGTAGCAGCAACAAGAGCCTCTTGGCTGGTGCTGTAGCAGCAACAAGAGCCTCTTGGCTGGTGCTGTAGCAGCAACAAGAGCCTCTTGGCTGGTGCTGTAGCAGCAACAAGAGCCTATTGGCTGGTGCTGTAGCAGCAACAAGAGCCTCTTGGCTGGTGCTGTAGCAGCAACAAGAGCCTCTTGACTGGTGCTGTAGCAGCAACAAGAGCCTCTAGACTGGTGCTGTAGCAGCAACAAGAGCCTCTTGACTGGTGCTGTAGCAGCAACAAGAGCCTCTTGGCTGGTGCTGTAGCAGCAACAAGAGCCTGTACAACTTCAAAGGGAAGACTTGACTAGCAACTTATCAGTACGTGTTACAGGTCTGCTTGAAAGTTTGTGAACCCCTTGTTCTATTACAGATTTGTTGAGTTTTTCCATGAAATCTTCATTTAATCAGAACCGGTGTTTTTGTTCTGACATAACAGGTTCATATTTACCGATACCATATGTCGGTGTACAGGAAATCATATGTGTAGCAGAAAAACAACATTAAAAAGGAATTAGTGCAGGTGCAAAAATAAGTGAACCCCAAGTTGCATTGGTAAAATCAAGTAGGTAAGTAGATTCAGGTGGGTAAAATAATTAGGTACCAAATGAACCAATCAAAAGAGAGATCGTTAGGAAAGAGTTTGGGCGGGACTCTGATAAATAGAGATAAGAAACCTGGTCAGTTTGGTGTTACCCAACCAGGTGAATGCAAAGCACACCATGCAGAGAGGATAGGAGATCTCAGAGGACATCAGGACGAGGGTATTGAGAGCACATCAGTCTGGGGAAGGCTATAAAATCATCTCAAAAAGAGTTGAGCTCCATCAGTCCACTGTGAGGCAAATGGGGAGCATTTAACATGACAACAACTCAGCCTTGAAGTGGACGCCCTTCCAAAATATCCCCAAGAGCCACAAGAACAATAATAAATCTGGTAAAAGCCAGCCCAAATATAACATCTAGAGATTTGCAGACCTCCCTTGCTGCATCTCAGGTAACTGTGCATGCTTCAACAATAAGAAGAACACTGAATCCAAATGCCATTCATGGGAGGGTTGCTAGGAAGAAGCCTCTGCTGTCAAAAAAGAACCAAACTGCCCATCTTAACTTTGCCAGAGACCACCTGGACAAACATGAAGGTTTCTGGAAGTCTATTCTCTGGACCGATGAGTCCAAAATTGACATTTTGGTCACAATCAACACTGCTATGTTTGGAGAAAACCCAACACTGTCTACCACCAAAATAACCTTATCCCAACGTCAAGCATGGTGATGGGAATGTCAAGATCTGGGGCTGCTTTTCCTCCTCTGGACCGGGACGACTCCACATCATTAAGGGAACCATGAATTCTGAGGTAAACCAGGATATTCTTGAACAGAACATCATGCCATCAGTCAAGGAGCTAAAGCTGGGCCGAAAGTGGGTCTTCCAACAAGACAAAGACCAAAAGCATTAAAGCAAATCTACCAAATAATAGCTCAGGAGAAAGAGGATTTGTGTTTTGGATTGGCCAAGTCAAAGTCCTGACCTAAATCCAATAGAGATGCTGTGGCAGGACCTGAAGAGGGCAGTTCATGCCAGACACCCCTCAAACCTCACTCAATTGGCTGAGTTCTGTAAGAAGGAGTGGGCAAAAATCCCCCAAAACAGACGTCAGAGACTGATCACTGGCTATAGGAGACAGTTACTCCAATTACTCCAAAATATATATTTTTTGGTTTCTGTCATTTACCTGGAATGTCTGTATTACGAATTGGGGTTTATAGTGTAACGACCCTGGGTTTATAAGCGCGGAAATCGACTCTGCAGCACGAGCATGCTTTTGCGGCACAGCCGATAGCGCGCCGGACCTCGGGGGAGAAGGTCGAGGGTTCGAGACCTGCTCCCTGCTGTTTCATTACAATATGTTTATTTGAATATGTGTAAGCCCTGTAGGGTTCACATTCTTTCAAGCAGCACTGTACATATCTAGAATCATATGTACTGGGAGTTGAACAGACATGGCAATCTCCCTGTCCGCCTGATCTCTATAGACTTTAACCTACTGTCCCACTATCCCTGTCTGTATGATCTCTCTAGACTAACCTACTAACCCAATCTCCATGTCTGTATGATCTCTCTATACTAACCTACTGACCCAATCTCCCTGTCTGCCTGATCTTTCTATACTAACCTACTGACCCAATCTCCCGGTCTGTCTGATCTCTCTATACTAACCTACTAACCCAATCTCCATGTCTGTCTGATCTCTCTATACTAACCTACTAACCCAATCTCCTTGTCTGTCTGATCTCTCTAGACTAACCTACTAACCCAATCTCCATGTCTGTCTGATCTCTCTATACTAACCTACTGACCCAATCTCCATGTCTGTCTGATCTCTCTATACCAACCTATTAACCCAATCTCCATGTCTGTCTGATCTCTCTATACTAACCTACTGACCCAATCTCCCTGTCTGTCTGATCTCTCTAGACTAACCTACTGACCCAATCTCCATGTCTGTCTGATCTCTCTATACCAACCTATTAACCCAATCTCCCTGCCTAATCTCTCTAGACTAACCTACTAACCCAATCTCCATGTCTGTATGATCTCTCTCTCCAACTCCCTCCCACCTGACCTTGCTAAATGTTCTCCCTCCATTTCCTTCTCTCGCTGACCACAATATGTGGTGGACTTTTCTGCCTTTATTGTGTCCTCTTATAATTTCATTAATGTATGTTGTAGTTTGCTACGCGGTTTTAATTTGTTATTGTCTAATAAACAAGTCAAAGTCTGACCTACCTTGCTGAGTTTCTCTCCCTTCCTTTCCTCCCTCGGACCCACCTTGCTGAGTTTCTCTCCGTCGCTGTGGGGGATGAGCGTCTTAAGCGATTGGAAGCCGGAGTTGATGCTCTGCATGCGCCGCCGCTCGTTGCTGTTGGCGATCTCCCGGCGGATCCGCCGCTCCTGGTCGCGCGCCGTCTCGGGGGTCAGGGGAATGTTCGCCAGGCTGGGGGGAGGAAGAGAAGAGGTCGTAAGGTTACACAATAGGGGTCAAAGGTACACAGAGTAGATATCAAGCGAGATCTTCAAGTTGACCTCTATTGGTCAGTTTTGAATGGAGTATAAACTCAAAACATGAATGAACCTACTGTGAGCAACAGCGCAGCCATGTATGGACTATCAAAACAAGCCAGAAAACAAAGCTTTGTTGAGCTTTTAAAACAGAACCATTGTGATGTCCAATTTCAATGCTAAAAATACAGTAATAACCATGTCATGTGCCATGCTCCCTACGTACCAAGCTGACTGTGCCCTGAGAAAACAGCATGAAAGTGCAGAACAGGCTTTGATGCCGTTTTCTTATAACACCCTAGCAGACGCTTCACAAGGCCCACTGCACAACACAATGCTGACTTTCCTGCTAGAACCCCTGGCCAAACCCCATTGTTTCAGACCTCTGAACCCACGGAACACAGCCTGTGAGAATTCCAACCAGAAAAGCATTTGTCATCCTGATTTGTTCAGCCTGGCTCCCACACAGATTCCATTTGGGATGGGAAATGTCTAATTGAACTTCCACGTCCTCTGTATCTAATGGGAGTATCACTGGGAAGCTTTATAGTAGCAAGGCTCTTATCAGTACTGACTCAGCTGCCTCAGAGCAAACACAGGGAACAATTGTGCAGACACAGATGGGGAGAGACCGTGTCTGCTGTTTCCTTACAACACAGAAACCAGCCAGCAAACACAGCCTCTGCCAAATCACGACTGGGCGGTAGCGAATAGCGAGCCCAGTCACAAATACAACCACCATAGCTTAACAGACTAGGAACAGTATATTAGATGAGTTGCTTTAAACAGGGCCCCCAAATTATAGCAACATTAACATAATAAACATTAAAGTATTATCATAATAAATACACATTTGTAAGTGAGAAATCATGTTTGAGAATGTATTATGACCAAATGTGCACCCCAAAAAACTAGAATCGAGTGTTGCTTGGACAATGTTATGCAAAATCCTACATTTGGAATTTTACACAATTCGAAAATAGAACTACATGTCCCAGACCACGTGCGTAGACCACACTTTATCCTTCATCTCCGCCTCCCTGTCTACTAAAGGTTGCAAATGTATCGACTGGCCTTCCACTATACACACCCCCTAATTAAAAAGACCACTATTAATTTCTCAATCGGTTGCGGAATGCCTCGAGGCGACACAATCAATTTCAAATGGTCCAATCTGTTTTAGAATGTATCGCGACGCCACACTACAGCGTTCAAAAACACTAGTCGAGTCCTCCGCCATTACAACAATGCGACTGCTTCCTCTCACATGCGGCGGCATGGCTGAGCTGCGGGGTAAAAGACGCAGTGCATACGGTACTAGAGTGCACCAAAATGTGGCCAGGAATACCAGCGAAACTGCGAATTCGTTGCACAAATGCGATTACTTAAACTTTCACCGTGAATTTAACATAAATGATCAGGAAATGTGAAGTTACTGGAGGGAAGACTACGACAGATCCCTCACCACTTTAGCACAAGCATGGCCGCACTGCCCACAATAACTTCAGCGCGCTCCCCAACGAACTGAACAAACAGTACCCTCTAGGACGTGTGAGCTAAACATGCATAACAAAAGGTGCGACACCTTTGTTATACATGTACTACCTCGCTTGCTCCTATGTAAATTAGTATACTTATCCAAAACATAACGTAACCGTTGGGAAAATATCAAAATAGCCAGGGATCTCTCAGAAGAGCAGTAGCGTGGTGTGCATGTAACCACGTGGGGTATGTTTGTTAGCTACTAAATGTCTAGATTTCGCTAAAGTAAAGGTAAAATTAAGTTACATATAAATGTACTGAATCGTCTTCTACATAATATGAGTACTTAATCGATATTCAATAAAGGCAATTGTCTCGCTCACTGACAGTGGGTCGTGTACTGTACACAATAACATACAGATCAAATCAAGCATGTTGCCACGCCACAAGTCGCTAAGTGCGCACCACAAGCAGAGATAAACAAATTATCATATAAAATAATGCGAAATAGTAAAAGTGCACACACACCTGCAAAGACCCCCAATCACTTCCTTCTCCGTTTTCCTAAAATGTTGCAAGGAGGGCACCTTCTGTGCTGGTACCATGAAATACTCCATGCTTTCCTCTCCAGTTGTGTGTCCCCCGGTTCAAATGAATTAACGCACAAAATATGTTCCAGTTCAAATTCCCTTGCTCATAAATCTAGAATAATTTCATAATTCGGAAATTTCCTTATGTGGTAGCAGAGCAGTCGGAGTTGTAACGTTACTCTACTTCCAGCTGATAGGGTTCCCTCGTTGTGTGGCGCTCTCAATCTCTCTCTCTCTTTCCTTCTGCATGTACGTGTATGTGTGTAGTTGCAGCTGATCGGATGTCTTTCAAGGCGGGAAACAGCTGGTAGGAATCACACAGCACTACCAAAAGCCTCCTTCCGCGGACAGAGGGACTGCATCATGTAAACAAAGGATTATTTAAATCATCTACACTGGAGGGGGCGAGGCACGAGTCTGGTGGATTAAATGATAGCCACAAATGTATAATTGTTTCCATTGAGTGATACCGATCACTGACGCCATATCTCGAATCCTAGTAGCCTAATCTACAGTTATTATGACATTATCTATTTTATGAGGATTTCCCATGTAAATTAGGAAAAACATTTTTTTTTGCATGCGTCACTTTGTTATTTTAAATCTACGATGTTTTTCAAAATGTGAACGATAGAGCGGAGGAAACCAGTCTGTTGTAGGGGCACTGGTCTCCTCCCACTATGAAGCGAACAAGCGGGATCAGCTGACGAGATGGCAGGGCTCACAAAAACAGCAACAAACTGTGGGGGGGGCTCGAGTGGGGGAGCGAAGGGAAACAGCGCGGAGAGAAAGAGGCTGACATTGAACAGCTGAATGCGTTCACCATTTTGGGTTTAGGAGAGGAGGCGAGTTACCTAATCGCCACTCCTGCCTTGTTGGTGCGTGCTGTGCGAGCAGAACAGAACTCGAGCCACAAAATGGGAGCAGTACCCTTGCACCCGGAAATGTGTGTAGTATAAGCGTGTGTAGCAATGTTACAATGTTGGTAAATTTCACGGCTGATCATTCGCTGCTGCAACAATTGTTACACTTGCTGCTGTTGCTGTGTACAATGTTGCATGACAGGCTATTGCGGCGTTATAGTATAGCGCCATCTTTCTCCCAAAACTGCAGGCACTCCGCAAGTTTAGCACAGGATCATTTAACTACTTATTGACACGCCCCAGCTATTGCCTTTTCTATGCTATTAGCGATGAATAGTCTTTATATGACATCATAGATAGGCTGGACCTAGATTCATTGATAAAAAAATGAAAGCCTGCAGTCAGCTGGTTTAGCTTCTAGGCTAAAGAAGCTCACTGGGTGGTCAGGCTACATCCTGATATGGAAAAGGAAGACCTGGACAATGTCCTGCAGCATGATGCACCATGCAACATACACAATATTGCAGATGACATTGACAATACACAACTATTTTCAGCTACTAAAGAGACTTCATCTATTCCACATTCCTATGTAACTTTAATACTGTGTCCATATGGTCTGAATAACATACCTGTAATAAATGGAGGGCAGGAATGATTAGAGCATTTTGCATTATTTCAGAGAACATTGTTAGTGTCATAGCCTATACACATAATTATAAGCAAAGTAGCCTATTACATAACTAATATGGTTAACCATTAAGAGCCTAAACACATGACTCCAGTCTCGTTTCTGATTCTGCCCTTCACACCTGAATCTGAGCATTCCCAACAGTGTTTATTCACTAGTCTATCTAGTCATAAAGCAAATGAACAACTGGATACGGTTTACAGGAGCAAAAAACCCGCTGCAACAAATCTAACATACTGTACATCGGTAAAGCTGGTAGTTAATCTGTTATTACATATTTTTGCACCAGTCATCATTGCTCATAGGGCTACACTTCTCCTCCAGGACACTGGTAACACACACAGGCCCTGGAGGACAGCCAGGGACACTGGCATAATACCACAAAAGGACGAAGGCAACACAGTTGAACAGGAATATAGTGAATTAGTTAAGTGTCATGTTCATACCCTTCAGTCTAACATGAACATAATATGCGTGTGAACATGTTGCTTGGGGGCTATTGTTATATGTTATAATGTTATCTGTTACAAGTTATTTTGCATATATTTACTTTAAAGTTTCTAATATAACAGGTTCACGCAAGCTGATTTATGCACATAGGCCTACACTTAAAGGCTATACAGTCAAGTAATGTTGTCGACCTGCCATTATGTTTAGAGTTATGTGATAACTGTCTGTCTGGTGGCTGTGGTGCTACACACGACTTACCGTTCACCTTAAATAACCTGTTTGCATGGCTGTTTTCATCAATAATAATTATTAGCACATTAATATAGGCTATGTTTATTTGTGTACTTTAGTGTAGTTACCAGCCACTATAGGCCCTAAGAGTTCTGTAGACAATGTAGGTGTTGCATAACTTCATTGTTACTTAACGTATGCCCCAGACATATTTACCCATATTTTCCCCGAGACAGACGTATTCACCCAATATCATGCACAATTTACATGATCAATGATGAAGTTATGTTGGACTTGATCATTAGTCCTAGTCTTGGGAGAGCTAGACATATGTGCAACCCAGCACTAAAACACCAGACACAACTGGGCGGCAGGTAGCCTAGCGGTTAGTGTTGGGTGAGTAACCGAAAGGTCGCAGGTTTGAATACCCAAGCTGACAAGGTGAAAAATCGGAAATCTGTCAATGTGTTCTTGAGCAAGGCAGTTAAACCTAATTTGCTCCATGGGCGCTGTACCACTATGTCTGACCCTGTAAGACAACCAATTTCACTGCATGTGACATTTAAACATGTATTATTATTAACCACTCGTCAAGATAATATGGCGTATTAATGCTGAGCTGGAACAAAAGCCTGCTCACTTTGTAGGAACAGATTGGAGAGTCAAAATTCACAATTTACTGTTACTGACACGACCTCTGGTGGTTGGATGAGGTAAAACAATGTTACTGGTTCAGCACTTACCTGAAACACCATAATTTCTCTGGGGTTTTTGGTACTCCGAGGCAGTGTATCGGAGTTCTCCCTAAGCAACACAAGTGGGCTATACCTAATGGTGCACTGCAAGAATTATTAGGGCTATGGGCCTAGGTATGTGCCACCTATTGCATTAGGAATTCATTGACTTGGTAGGTAGCCTAAGTACATTGATTGGTCCCTGTAATTTCCTAAATTAATTTAGTAATTGAATAACAATAGACAAAAATATAGGCTTTATATAGGTATATTTATAATAGTACTATTTTCTCCCATCATCTCTAATAAACTGAACGCGAATGAATATAAAATAAGCAAATGTCACTTATAAGACACCAAAACAATTAAGAAACACGTTTGTTGAATATAAAGAAGTTAACGGGTTAAATGTGAGCACCAAATATGTGGCAAGGAGTTTTTTTTAAAGAAGCTCAGCAATTTCCTGTTTAAACTTGGGGAAACAGAGACGTGTCCAGTAACACAGATGCGTTAAAACATGCAAACCAATTGTCTCCTAACACATAAATATCCATTATTATTTTTCTGTATGGGTCATTGTAAGAGTTAAAGCGGGTTAAAGAAAAAGGTATGTTCAACGGGGAAGGAGAGAGACTTGTTTTGAGAGGAGCTTAGGACTGACTGCCCATGGTGGATGGGCGGAGCAGGAAGCATGCGCTGAGCTGGCAGAGTCGGGGCTAGTCTGCTGCGCGCGAGGAGAGGGAGATCACGGGCTGGCTCGGGTCCTCTCAGACGGACGCGGGGAGACCACCTTACCAATCACGTCTCCTTGAGGACTAAATAGGCGAGAACAGAAAAGAGCAAGAAAGAGAGTGAGAGACAGGGAGAAATAGAAGAATAGAAAGCTATAAGGACAACACCTCCGTTTGTAACCACAGGGAGTCGGCATCTGGAAACATAACGAGCGAAGAAGACCCCCCCCCTCGCGACATCTCTCGGCTCTGTATCTCCCAGCGCACCCCTCCTATAGCCTACTCCCTGGAGAACGACCACCCATTGAACACCCTAATTGACCAGCGTTGCCATTAAGCGATGCACTTTGAATCCAAGACGAAACCGAACGCGTAATTTTGATGCACATTTAACAACCAGTGATCATAATTTTCCAAAACGGAACAGTTAAGACTATGGATACAGTTTTGGGTGTTTAGCCTAAATTTAACGGGTTTCTGGCGACGTGAAATTATCTCATCCCCGGTAACTGACATCAACACTATACTTTTATCTCCTATTGCTTGTGGAAGAGTCTTATCATCTTCGTTTTATTCCATTTTCCATTTTCTTTTTCAAACCAATGGTCTGGGAACGGACCGCCTCACTCAACACATACTATTTCATTTAGACGTGTCAGCCTCGTTTAGCGCTTTGAACGCGGACAACATTACAGAATTGCAAGGGGAAATTGTCATCGAGAGTATTTTGCACAAACATACTGAGTGGAAAGTTTGTTGCCGGAGAGGGAATAGATCGGAGACATCTCGGCCATATCCACGGGATTTTCCCCTAAGGTAAGCCCGTTGCCTTTAGCCTACAACTCCCCTATATCCTTCCCTCTATCCTTCTCTGTGTGTCGGGTTATTGTTACACTGGATGTCATATAGGCGTTACATAATTTTCACGTGCAGTTTGTTCCCGTATGGTATATTTGATGTTTGTAAATGTGGTATTGTGTGTCCGAGATAGTCGCTGAAATGTGAAATGGGCAGAGTTCAAGGAGGACAGGGCGGACTGACCTAATTTCTGAGTCCACAGCGGTGCGCCAGCCCTGCTCCGTTGTCCAGAGCCGCCGCCGCTCCGCCTGGACTGCCTGTCATATCTTTATACACTGGCCATGGCGTAGGCCTACGTGCACCGCCAGCGTCTGTAATTCACAAAGACACCGTGTCGTTCCTCATATTCATAGGGACACGACATGTCTGCTTGACAGTCACACCCAACAAAAAGTAGAATTCCCCCAGAAACACATTTTCAGAGCGCGCATGGCAAGCGAGGCCTACTCTCCTGTGGGGTTGCGTCGCCTCAAATAGTGAAGCCATATGCGCGGGGCATGTCAAGGATTTCAGTTCTGCGAGATGATGGAATCAGACTCAGAACCAGAAGCAGAACACTATCGGTATTATTCCTACCATCACATCAGTTTACTGTGATACATTATCAATATTCAAAGAATGAAACAAAAATATGCTATTACAAACCCTAAAGACACAATGTTCTCTCATAACATCAGGTGAACAAACAACACTGGGATCCAATAACGGCACTGTCATGAAATATCACCATTGTTATGTTGCCAGTTCCCAATTTAACAAAACTTAATTCAGCGTTGCTCTCAAGGGCCAAGCACCCAAACCAATAGCAGACCAGGACAGCTACACTGTACTGGGCAATGGGGCAGCAGATGATCTGTGTGGGCAGAAGCCTGGATAAAGAGGCTATTTTCCTCCAATTAAGCAATTGCTCTGTCCCTGCGCCTAATGGTGTGCACATTTGGAGCTCAGGGAGCAGGTTTGGGACAGAGCCTCTCCCGATTGGCTGCATCCCATTGTCCCAGATGAGGCCAGGGAAAAGGGCTTAGGCCTGCCAAGGCAGAATACAGTTAACCAACCCATGAGGAGGCCTGATCATTCTAAAACATTACATTATGAACCCAGGCACACTCTTTCTGAGGGGGGGTGGATTGGAGGGGGTTGGTTGGGGGCCGGATGAATGTTTGAATGTTTTCAAGGGGTTGGTGTTTTTGAATATGTTTCTTAAGTGTGTGTGTGTCAAACATATATATATATGAGACTCACTGGAGGGAGGTCTGGCTGGGGGCCCACTGGAGGTTTTGGGGAAGAAGAACAGGAAGAGAAGGGGATATTGACTCTCCTAGAGAGTTGCCTCCCACCCTAGCCCCCTGGCCACCATTTCATCCATAATACTGCTGTGAACTATGAGACTATGTGTGAGGGCCGTATTCCAGGTGCTGTTCACATCTACATAGACACAGGCACGTGCATGTGTACACACACATGAAGACACAGAAAAAAACACACATACACACATACGCATGCACACCCAAACAGGAACGCACGAACGAACGCACACACACACACACACACACACACACACACACACACACACACACACACACACACACACACACACACACACACACACACACACACACACACACACACACACACACACACACACACACACACACACACACACTACATGACTCTGTTTATCCAATCAGCTGATGAGCGACAGACTGAGAGATGACTGAGATCAGTTCTCCTGAGGGTTAGCTTTTTTAATCAGACAGCAGCATGGTTAGCCAGCATGGTAATGATTTTCCCACTCACTACAGTATTCACTGCTGCTCTCTGTGAGGCACTCAGTCAGTCGGTCAGATGTCCACTGATGTCCAGCTGTGGATCTCTGTGGTGGTGATCCTATTCCTAGGTCTCACACCTCAATAGTGTGTGTGTGTGTGTGCAAGAGACATATTGCTGGGTATAACCACATAGACAGCCAACCAAGAGACATATTGCTGGGTATAACCACATAGACAGCCAACCAAGAGACATGCTGATGGGTATAACCACATAGACAGCCAACCAAGAGACATATTGATGGGTATAACCACATAGACAGCCAACCAAGAGACATATTGCTGAGTATAACCACATAGACAGCCAACCAAGAGACATATTGATGGGTATAACCACATAGACAGCCAACCAAGAGACATATTGATGGGTATAACCACATAGACAGCCAACCAAGAGACATATTGCTGGGTATAACCACATAGACAGCCAACCAAGAGACATATTGATGGGTATAACCACATAGACAGCCAACCAAGAGACATATTGATGGGTATAACCACATAGACAGCCAACCAAGAGACATATTGCTGGGTAAAACCACATAGACAGCCAACCAAGAGACATATTGAAGTGTATAACCACATAGACAGCCAACCAAGAGACATATTGCTGGGTATAACCACATAGACAGCCAACCAAGAGACATGTTGCTGGGTATAACCACATAGACAGCCAACCAAGAGACATATTGATGGGTATAACCACATAGACAGCCAACCAAGAGACATATTGATGGGTATAACCACATAGACAGCCAACCAAGAGACATATTGATGGGTATAACCACATAGACAGCCAACCAAGAGACATATTGATGGGTATAACCACATAGACAGCCAACCAAGAGACATGTTGCTGGGTATAACCACATAGACAGCCAACCAAGAGACATATTGATGGGTATAAACATAGACAGCCAACCAAGAGACATATTGATGGGTATAAACATAGACAGCCAACCAAGAGACATATTGATGGGTATAACCACATAGACAGCCAACCAAGAGACATATTGATGGGTATAACCACATAGACAGCCAACCAAGAGACATGTTGCTGGGTATAACCACATAGACAGCCAACCAAGAGACATATTGATGGGTATAACCACATAGACAGCCAACCAAGAGACATGTTGCTGGGTATAACCACATAGACAGCCAACCAAGAGACATATTGATGGGTATAACCACATAGACAGCCAACCAAGAGACATATTGATGGGTATAACCACATAGACAGCCAACCAAGAGACATGTTGCTGGGTATAACCACATAGACAGCCAACCAAGAGACATATTGCTGAGTATAACCACATAGACAGCCAACCAAGAGACATATTGATGGGTATAACCACATAGACAGCCAACCAAGAGACATATTGATGGGTATAACCACATAGACAGCCAACCAAGAGACATATTGCTGAGTATAACCACATAGACAGCCAACCAAGAGACATATTGATGGGTATAACCACATAGACAGCCAACCAAGAGACATATTGCTGGGTATAACCACATAGACAGCCAACCAAGAGACATATTGATGGGTATAACCACATAGACAGCCAACCAAGAGACATATTGATGGGTATAACCACATAGACAGCCAACCAAGAGACATATTGCTGGGTATAACCACATAGACAGCCAACCAAGAGACATATTGAAGTGTATAACCACATAGACAGCCAACCAAGAGACATATTGCTGGGTATAACCACATAGACAGCCAACCAAGAGACATGTTGCTGGGTATAACCACATAGACAGCCAACCAAGAGACATATTGATGGGTATAACCACATAGACAGCCAACCAAGAGACATATTGATGGGTATAACCACATAGACAGCCAACCAAGAGACATATTGATGGGTATAACCACATAGACAGCCAACCAAGAGACATATTGATGGGTATAACCACATAGACAGCCAACCAAGAGACATGTTGCTGGGTATAACCACATAGACAGCCAACCAAGAGACATATTGATGGGTATAAACATAGACAGCCAACCAAGAGACATATTGATGGGTATAAACATAGACAGCCAACCAAGAGACATATTGATGGGTATAACCACATAGACAGCCAACCAAGAGACATATTGATGGGTATAACCACATAGACAGCCAACCAAGAGACATGTTGCTGGGTATAACCACATAGACAGCCAACCAAGAGACATATTGATGGGTATAACCACATAGACAGCCAACCAAGAGACATGTTGCTGGGTATAACCACATAGACAGCCAACCAAGAGACATATTGATGGGTATAACCACATAGACAGCCAACCAAGAGACATATTGATGGGTATAACCACATAGACAGCCAACCAAGAGACATGTTGCTGGGTATAACCACATAGACAGCCAACCAAGAGACATATTGATGGGTATAATCACATAGACAGCCAACCAAGAGACATGTTGATGGGTATAACCACATAGACAGCCAACCAAGAGACATGTTGCTGGGTATAACCACATAGACAGCCAACCAAGAGACATGTTGCTGGGTATAACCACATAGACAGCCAACCAAGAGACATATTGCTGGGTATAACCACATAGACAGCCAACCAAGAGACATATTGCTGAGTATAACCACATAGACAGCCAACCAAGAGACATATTGATGGGTATAACCACATAGACAGCCAACCAAGAGACATATTGATGGGTATAACCACATAGACAGCCAACCAAGAGACATATTGATGGGTATAACCACATAGACAGCCAACCAAGAGACATATTGCTGAGTATAACCACATAGACAGCCAACCAAGAGACATATTGATGGGTATAACCACATAGACAGCCAACCAAGAGACATGTTGATGGGTATAACCACATAGACAGCCAACCAAGAGACATATTGCTGGGTATAACCACATAGACAGCCAACCAAGAGACATATTGCTGGGTATAACCACATAGACAGCCAACCAAGAGACACGTTGCTGGGTATAACCACATAGACAGCCAACCAAGAGACATATTGATGGGTATAATCACATAGACAGCCAACCAAGAGACATGTTGCTGGGTATAACCACATAGACAGCCAACCAAGAGACATATTGATGGGTATAACCACATAGACAGCCAACCAAGAGACATATTGATGGGTATAACCACATAGACAGCCAACCAAGAGACATGTTGCTGGGTATAACCACATAGAACTATAAGGCTTTCTTTCTTTGGGCTAAGCTAAGAAATGCACACTAAAAATGAATGTAAGAGATATATTTCCCCCAGATTATGTATGTTGGTAGGATGTAAAGCATATAGCAGTCCTGACTTCTTTTGGCCAGAATATAAATTCCTAATAAACTGAATGGAAAAGCCATGGTTCCCCAAGATGACAGGCAAGAGGTAAAGAATATCAGGCTCACCATTCAACAATAGCCTACACACAGCAACATATCCAAATCAATAGAAACCACATTCCTGTTGCTGAAAGTACCAACAGATGCTAGAACCTTGAGAATGGTTTACCAAGAAAAAACGTCCAAACGGACTAATTCAAGTTAAAAAGGAGTAGAACGTCCAAACAGACTAATTCAAGTTAAAAAGGAGTAGAACGTCCAAACAGACTAATTCAAGTTAAAAAAGAGTTGGAGCACTAATCAAAAAGGCAGAGATTGATTTCTTATTGCTCACTTTAATCCACTAGAACCTGCACCCCTGAAATATAACCAGGTAAGACAAGCAAAGAGAACTGTTAGCCGAGCGCTTTTAAGGTTCTCACACCTCGCACCCGAATGTGGATCTACCGTTTATCTTCAGATCGTTCAGCCCGCTGTGTTTTAGGGACCACCCGCTGTAGATGTCGGACTGCCGTCATTTTTCACGCGATTCTACAGTTAAATCGGTGCGCACTCGGTTCGCAAATGACATTCAGAGGTGCTAAGTACCCTGAACCAGCAGATGCTATTGGTGTGACTGAGCCTTTACTCTGTGGCTTGTTTAAACTTTCAGTGTCACAGCCACTGCTTGGAGAATGGAGAGCCCAGTTAGACACTCTGTGACTGCGTGTGTCTGATTTAATATCTCAGTGGGATGCCAATAGCAGCCAGTGGATTACGGTCGGGCTGAAAGGCAACGCAGCAGCAGGGGGTCCTGGATTAGAGCGGCCAGTGAATGGTAAGGCACGCAGTGGAGACAAGTGGGGACAAGCCGAGACAACTCCCTCACACTCACACACTTATCAGCACTGCGAGGGACTCCAGGAGAAGCCTACCCCACCCACCCACTTATCTGGAGCTATGGATCCTCGTGGTGGGAGTGTCACCCGCTCAATCACAGGGTTCAGTCAAGAGGCTGGGTTTCCAAAAGCCTTCCTAGCTAAAGTAGTAGTTTAGTTCTCTTGAAAGCTGAGGCCGGGATTTAAACAAACCGCAATCCGTAGACAGCGTACTACACTTGACATTTAAAGACCATTTCCCTGTAGTTCTCCCATGTGTCTTCTCACTTACACAAGCGTTTAACACACCGTTTCTTGGTTTAAAGTAGTGGTATTCAAACTTTTTTGGCGGGAACCCCATTTTTTTAGCCCGAATTTCTGACAACCCCGCCCCACCCCAAATCTAATGATACAACCTTAAAATCTGCAAATTTTAAGGTCAAAAATAACCTTCAATTCTTTAAACCAATAAAAACATTTACTCCCCAAAAATATTTTTCAAATTATCTTTCTCAAAAACTTTTGTATATTGTCCAATAAAATAATCTGTACTCTATTTTTTGTTGTTGACATTTGGCGACCCCACTGCAATAGGTGTCGTGACCCCGACTTTGAATAGCACTGTTTGAAAATAACTCTATGTGATAGAATGACTGACATTATCATGTGAGAGCTACTGTTCCTGAGCTTTTCTTCTGGGATATTATGTATGTTGCTGTCTATGTCTATCTACACTGAGTGTAAACTATCAAAAATTATCAAAAACTATCAATAAAGAAAGTCGCACACTCCATGTATAAACTCCCAGAAATGTAATGGGTATTTACCAATGTTTCGGCATCACTGTGCCTTCCTCAGGGTCTGCGATGCTGAAACGCTGGTAAATACCCATTAAATTGCTGGGAGGTTATACATGGAGTGTGCGACTTTCTTTATTTTGATAGTTTATAGTTTATTGGCCGTTAGTCAGCACCTCCACACAAACTATTATTCTGGGTGTGCGCCAGCTCATGTTTTTGAATCTACTATTATCTGTGAGTGTACACAACATTATGACACAACATTAAGACAGCTGAGACATGGATTGTGTATGTGTGCCCTTCAGAGGGTGAATGGACAAGACAAAATATTTAAGTGCCTTTGAATGGGGTATGGTAGTAGGTGCCAGGCACACCGCTTTTTTAAAATCTAGAACTGCAACGCTGCTGGGTTTTTTCAACAGTTTCCTGTGTGTGTCAAAAATGGTCCACCACCCAAAGGACATCCAGCCAACTTGACACTACCATGAGAAGCATTGGAGTCAACATGGGCCAGCATTCCTGTGGAACGCTTTTGACACCTTGTAGAGTCCATGCCCGGATGAATTGAGGCTGTTCTGAGGGCAAAAGGGGGGAGGGGTGTCCTTAATGTATTGTACACTCATTGTGTATCTATACGTCTATCTATCTATACTTGTCAGAAAGGGAAAGTGACTGGTGCTGCTGTGACATCTGTGACGGTGAGCTGCAGGGATTGTCCCTCCATGGAGTTGGGAAATGGGATTGAGGGTATAAAATGATGTGTCCCTGATGGGATTTTCAGGCCTCAAGTAAATCCTGTTAAATTGCAGTTTATTTGTGTACGTGTCTGTTTGTTTGTGTGTCAGAGAGAGAGAGAGAGAGAGCGAGAGAACCTACTGAACTCTCAGTCAACTATGCTTGTTGGGACAACACGGCTGCCACCTGTTTTGGAGGGAAACAGAATCACAATATCAGAGATGAGCAGCTTAATAAAACACAGCCGTTTCTACCAACTGCTGTGAGGAGTTGGAATGGAATGTTACTGTGTCAAACTGATCACAGCGATGGCGGTAGAATTCTTACTAACTTTGGAATCATCTACAGGTGGAAATGATTATGTGTTGCTGTCACAGTCACAATGGTAACCATACGCACACAGGCAGACATACACACACACACACACACACACACACACACACACACACACACACACACACACACACACACACACACACACACACACACACACACACACACACACACACACACACACACACACACACACACACACACACACACACACACACACACACACACACACACACAATATGGTGGCTGGTCTCGCTGTCTCCAGCCCAGCCACAGACTCATGGTGCAGATTGAGACTCCCTATAGGGAGATGCCAACAGTTCACATGCATCTGAAGGAAGGGGGAATCATACATGAAGAGAGAGAGCAACCCACATTACCACACCTCATAGACAGAAGTCAGGATACAGTAAAGATGATTAAGTAGGCTACATACAGATTCCTTAGTTGTATCACTAACAGTGATGACAATATGGGAGGGCCTAGAAGCCTAGCAGGTGACTAGCTGTATACTCATAGGGGTTGGTTTCCCAGACACAGATTAGGACTAGTCCTGGACTAAATGCATTCTCAATGGAGAATCTCTATTAAATGTGCTTCTTTGTCCAGACAATAGGCTTAACCTATGTCTGGCCATACTATCTGCTGCTTTGTGACTGGGAGTAGGTGACACACACATATTGTGGATAGTTTCGACATGAGGTGTCTGTGTGGTGATGGCCAGCCAGCCTCCTGGACCTACACAGAGAGTAGAGACAGAACTGCCATAAAGACTTTAGCGAAACCTGACTCACTCGAGCTGAGAGGCGTGGGCTCCTATTCACAAATTGTCTCAGAGAATAGGGGCTCTATTTTGGGCTGGCGGTAAGGAGGCGCAAGTGTCAAACGCACGTTAGTTTGCAATTTCGTCTTGTAAAAACTGCTGCACGGGCATTTTCCAGCCCTTACGCCAGGTTCGGCAATTTAACTGTCTAACATCGATTGACTTGCGCTGAGGTGGGAGGGGTGGAAATGTTTCAGGTGTGTCCTTAAAAACACGTGCCAATACGGCAATTTCAGTGAGCCTAACTGGGGATATTTAAGAGCGACTTAAAGCGGATCATAGAGGTATTGTAATTAGTTGTGGTATTGATTTTGCCAGTGGAGGCGCACACAGTAGCATAATATACATCACCAATGTTCATAAAAAAATCACAAGCAGCAAACAGTCATTTCCCTTTTTATATTGGACATTATTTCTTTCCAGCTTCTGTGAAACGTTTGTACTCATTATGTGCGATTCCCATTGCATGAAAGGTGTCAGTGCCTGTAGGAAGCCTGTTTAGGAAAATCAAGGTATTTAAAAAATGCGTCTTCCACTTTTCTCTGTAACTGTCAAATCGTGGGAATTCCGATCGATGTCTGTGGTGCCGAATCTGCTTGTAGGCTATATTTACCTGTTTGTTTGTTTACTTGTCACATGGTAAAGTCTCTACTGGCCATAGATAGATATATTTGGGAGCAGTAACGGTGAGTGGACATTCCCCCTTTCTTTTCACTCGTGTGAAAAGTTTGGATGTGCGTAAAACCCTCTGTAGTCTACGTTGTTTTAGGCCTAATATTATAAGCCCACGGGGAGCTTTAAAACAAGTTGTTTAGTTTCATTCCATTTTGATTGGAATTATTCACTGTGTTTTTAGATGTTACCAATAGTGAATGGAATCTGGCTTATTGACAACGTTAGACACGTCCATGGCTCAGACATAATGCATTTTACAGTAGGCTTAAATCACTGGGAATGCTATGTTAACAATATATTTACATATTCAAGCCATGCAATTACTGGTCAAAAACATATTAAACATATTTAGCAAATATGGGATAGGCCGCCTTTTTGTTATTTTGTTTGTGTAGACTATTTAACAAAATAGGCTACAACGGACTAGTTTTCGAATCGGCGTGGATGACAACACAATACATAAAAGACTGTAAAAACACAACTTCAAGAAGACACATATTTAGCCATTCTGATTGGCCATTGAGGGGTCAAGCCTAACACACATTCAACCTGTTTATTCATCAAAGCCCAGCTCTTTCACTTCTCCGCCCTGTACTGCGTCCTTAATTCTGGTTATGAAAATAGAAAAATATTTCTGACACCCCGAACCTATAGCTACTGCCAGTGCTTAGATTTTCCATTGCATTAGGTTTGCTAAAATAGAGCCGTAGGAGTGCTGATCTAGGACCAGTTTCATATTTTAGATCAAATTGAATAAGATTACATGGACGGGGGAACTGATCCTAGACCAACCCTCCTACGCTTTATAAATATGGCCCATTTACCCCTGGGCTCGTCTTTAGACTATAGAAGTGCTGATCTAGGACAAGTTTTGCCATTTAGATTATAATGAATATTATTACTTGGACAAGTGGGGGGGATCTGATCCTAGATCAACACTTCTACTCTGAGTTATGAATTTGGGTCCAGGCCAGTAAAACCACCCCTATCTGGCTGGGCCTCGGCCCCGACCCTCCCAGCCCACAGACCATGCATACCTCTCCAGTTAAACTGTAACCACTAATCATAACAAGGCCTCACCGTTTCCTCCTTGGAACAGATCATTCATGTACTCGGGGGGTTGTTTCATTAAACTGTATTTAGTGTAGTCCCCCCAGTCCTGATCACCTGAATGGGATGGGACGTCCCAGAAGAGAACAGTTGAAGTCAGGAACTAAGGTAGGATATGCCATGGTGAACTTGAAGGCTCTCCTGCGCTATGGGTTCAGTGCTGTTTGTCTGCAGTGCTGCATTTCCAAAAGATACACTGACAATTCTGTGCCTCACCCCCAGGCGCCACCTGGCCCTACAGTACCCCTCCCTCCCTCCTCTACCTCCAGCTGCCCTGTGTTTCTGGAGTGAGAGAACTGCAGCTCTGAGACATTTTAAAAACAATAGACAGACCAGACAACCTGATGGGGGAAAACAATAGACAGACCAGACAACCTGATGGGGGAAAACAATAGACAGACCAGACAACCTGATGGGGGAAAACAATAGACAGACCAGACAACCTGATGGGGAAAGAGTATTAACACAGAAGGCAGGAGGAAAGACAAAGTTATAACAAAAACAGAAATTAACAAAACAATGGAGAGCAGTTCATTTGATGAAGTTCTTTCTAGGTTTTTTTCTATAGTTTGTTGGTTGACAATAACAGTAATAACAGACAATAACAGCAATGACTAGGTAATATAGGTCATACTGAACATTAAGCTCCCAAATGAGAGCTCTGCATCTAGAGCTTGCAAGAGCTCTAAAACGGTATGAGATCTCTACTATACGAGCTCTGAGCATTAGACAAAGTTAGTTGCATTCAATCTTTTCTAGGTTTTAATCCCTAGGTCATACTTAACATTTAGCTCCCAAATGAGAGCTCTGCATCTAGAGTTTGCAGGAGCTCTGATGAGTAACATCTCTTTTTTTACAAAACTATACTAAGCATTCTCTACTGTAGCGCTTGCAAACACTCTAAAGCTGTCTGAGAGCTCTAATATATGATCTCTAGCGGTAACATTAACATTTAGTTACCAAATGAGAGCTCTACATTTAGAGCATGCAGGAGCTTTAAAGGTGTCTGAGAGCTCTACTATATGAGCTCTGGTCAGTACCATTATTTACCAAATGAGAGCTCTACTATATGAGCTCTGGTCAGTACCATTAATTACCAAATGAGAGCTCTACTATATGAACTCTGGTCAGTACCATTAATTACCAAATGAGAGCTCTACTATATGAGCTCTGGTCAGTACCATTAATTACCAAAGGAGAGCTCTACTATTTGAGCTCTGGTCAGTAACATTAATTACCAAATGAGAGCTCTACTATATGAGCTCTTGTCAGTAACATTAATTACCAAATGAGAGCTCTACTATTTCAGCTCTGGTCAGTACCATTAATTACCAAATGAGAGCTCTACTATTTCAGCTCTGGTCAGTAACATTAATTATCAAGTGAGAGCTCTACTATATGAGCTCTGGTCAGTAACATTAGTTACCAAATGAGAGCTCTACTATTTGAGCTCTGGTCAGTAACATTAATTACCAAATGAGAGCCCTACTATATGAGCTCTGGTCAGTACCATTAATTACCAAATGAGAGCTCTACTATTTGAGCTCTGGTCATTAACATTAATTATCAAATGAGAGCTCTACTATTTGAGCTCTGGTCAGTAACATTAATTATCAAATGAGACTATGTAGAGCTTGCAGAAACTCTAACGCTGTCAGAAAGCTCTGCGGCAGGGTAGTCATATGCTAACCTGACAGCAGCAGTTTAACTGGGACCACAGCTGGTTTGTATTATTATTTACTTACGTGGCCAACACTCTCCCTGGATTCTCCGGTATACAGACCCACAATAATATAGATCTATCTATTATAACGCTGCAGCAATGCAATATGTAAATATAAGGAAGGCACGTGAATATGTACAGGTGTAGGATCTTAATTTAATCACCCTGTTGTTGCAGGAAATGCAAACTTGTAACGTATTCAAGGCTAAAAAGGCTTTTAAAGTTTGTAATTTCCACTCTAAAATGTCAGACTTGCCAGATTTGCTCTAACTAATAATGTATCAACCCCTACAAAAAGTCCATGAATTACAATCCACACAATAATTCACATTTCCTGCTGCTGCAGGATTATTTTTCTGCAGTGAGAATCTGGTCGAATTAAGATTCTACATATGTAAATTTGTGTTTGTTCTAGGGGAGAGAGAGAGTGGAGTGAGAGGAGAGAGAGTGTGGAAAGAGACAATGATATTCAATAAGTTGCTGAGGAGAAATAGAAAGACAGATTGAAAGAGGGAGGGATTCTGTAAGGAGGATGAGAAAGGACGGAGGGAGGAAGAAAGAAAAAAAAAGTGTATGAGGCATTTGTAAGAGAGAAACAAGGCCCTCAAGTCTGGGCCTGGTCTTGGCTCTGTGTCTGCCTGTGCCTGGGCAAATCCCATTCCTGTCAGCAGAGAGCTCCCTCTGAGGCTCTGCCCTTGCCCCGCCTCTTCACTCCTCCTCCACCCACCTCCCATGCCTGACTCCCTGTGACTCCTGTTTATTTTTTGAACTCCCTCCTCTTTCACTTTCTCCTTCCCTTCGTTCTTTCTCTCCCCTCCCTCCCCTCCTCCCCTCATTCCTCTCCTCCCCTGCTCCCCTACACCCACCTTCTGACTTCAGCTCCCCTCTCTCTCCCTCCTTCTCTTTCATTCCCTCCGTTTCTACCTCCTTTTCTTTCTGTCTCCCCCACTTTCAATGAGTTCCCAGCTCTATAACTATATAACTCCTGCAATACACAAGACATTATTAATCGTATAGACATACTGTATGCAGAGAGGAAAACACAGTTTGGTCTGTAACTATTTACCCTCAGTACGGGGATGTTGCCAGCACAAATTTAATTCATATGTGCCCCATATCTGTTTTCTGCCAATGTAGGAACTTATATAAGTTTGTAAAGTCTATGCAGATGTCATGTAAAAAACCAGCCATTCAGCCTCTCTTGGACGACAGTAGAAGTTGAATAAACAAATAAACAAAATCGACATAAGTTTATTTCTGAAAAATAGCATTCATCAGAATATGCGGTGCAGATGTTGCCATGGAAATAGAATGACTAGAAAGGACAGTCCCAGTTCGGTGATGGGTGGACACCTACTCAGCCTACTAACCAGCTGATGCTGAGCTAGTGAGGACGCTAGATACCGGATCCTGGATGCTGGCTCTGTAAAGGAAGTGACAGTTCACTTCTGTCCTCCTCCCACTCTTTAACACTGTCAGCTGACTCACACTCTCATAACGTTGGAGATCCAAAGCTCTGTCCATCACCCGGCCGCCATCCAGTAGAAAACACTGCTCTTTTTTAAACATATAAATATGTCAGAGCCGGCATCGTTCTCTCTAGGGCTCCTTACTGTTCCCTATGTCAGAGCCGGCATCGTTCTCTCTAGGGCTCCATACTGTTCCCTATGTCAGAGCCGGCATCGTTCTCTCTAGGGCTCCTTACTGTTCCCTATGTCAGAGCCGGCATCGTTCTCTCTAGGGCTCCATGCTGTTCCCTATGTCAGAGCCGGCATCGTTCTCTCTAGGGCTCCATACTGTTCCCTATGTCAGAGCCGGCATCGTTCTCTCTAGGGCTCCATACTGTTCCCTATGTCAGAGCCGGCATCGTTCTCTCTAGGGCTCCGTACTGTTCCCTATGTCAGAGCCGGCATCGTTCTTTCTAGGGCTCCGTACTGTTCCCTATGTCAGAGCCGGCATCGTTCTCTCTAGGGCTCCGTACTGCTCCCTATGTCAGAGCCGGCATCGTTCTCTCTAGGGCTCCGTACTGTTCCCTATGTCAGAGCCGGCATCGTTCTCTCTAGGGCTCCGTACTGTTCCCTATGTCAGAGCCGGCATCGTTCTCTCTAGGGCTCCGTACTGTTCCCTATGTCAGAGCCGGCATCGTTCTCTCTAGGGCTCCATACTGTTCCCTATGTCAGAGCCGACATCGTTCTCTCTATGGCTCCTTACTGTTCCCTATGTCAGAGCCGGCATCGTTCTCTCTAGGGCTCCATACTGTTCCCTATGTCAGAGCCGGCATCGTTCTCTCTAGGGCTCCATACTGTTCCCTATGTCAGAGCCGGCATCGTTCTCTCTAGGGCTCCATACTGTTCCCTATGTCAGAGCCGGCATCGTTCTCTCTAGGGCTCCATACTGTTCCCTATGTCAGAGCCGGCATCGTTCTCTCTAGGGCTCCATGCTGTTCCCTATGTCAGAGCCGGCATCGTTCTCTCTAGGGCTCCATACTGTTCCCTATGTCAGACCCGGCATCGTTCTCTCTAGGGCTCCATACTGTTCCACATTCTTTCTTCCATGTTTCCTTCCCTAAGCAACACACGTGAAGTGTGTTAAGTATTGTGTGTAGTATTGTGCGTGTAGAGCAGAGTAGAGTATGGGAGTGTTAGCTTCTTCTCTGGTACTGAATATATCCGTAGTATGTTTAATGGAACCCAGCGGAACAGAGCAGAGATAGAAAGACAGATTATAGCTTTTTTAATGCCCATGTTTAGAGATATCTTTCTAGATTATCGCACAAACACACATAAGGATGCACACACTCATACGCACTCACGCACACACACACACACACACCCCTCCACTGCAGGCTCTCCCCTGCCTGGTTGGCTTTGCAGAGGCAGACCTCCCCTGCAGGCTCTCCCCTGCCTGGTTGGCTTTGCAGAGGCAGACCTCCCCTGAAGGCTCTCCCCTGCCTGGTTGGCTTTGCAGAGGCAGACCTCCCCTGAAGGCTCTCCCCTGCCTGGTTGGCTTTGCAGAGGCAGATCTCCCCTGAAGGCTCTCACCTGCCTGGTTGGCTTTGCAGAGGCAGACCTCCCCTGAAGGCTCTCACCTGCCTGGTTGGCTTTGCAGAGGCAGACCTCCCCTGAAGGCTCTCACCTGCCTGGTTGGCTTTGCAGAGGCAGACCTCCCCTGAAGGCTCTCACCTGCCTGGTTGGCTTTGCAGAGGCAGACCTCCCCTGAAGGCTCTCACCTGCCTGGTTGGCTTTGCAGAGGCAGACCTCCCCTGAAGGCTCTCCCCTGCCTGGTTGGCTTTGCAGAGGCAGACCTCCCCTGCAGGCTCTCCCCTGCCTGGTTGGCTTTGCAGAGGAAGACCTCCCCTGAAGGCAGTACAGCAGAAATGAGCACAAGGTCAGAGAAGGAATGTAGAGGAATGGCACCTGCCCAACCCATTTAAAACACCAGGACAAACACACAGGCACACACGCACGTACACACACACACACAGGCATGAATGCACACACACAGGCATGAACACACACACACACACACACACACACACACACACACACACACACACACACACACACACACACACACACACACACACACACACACACACACACACACACACACACACACACACACACACACACACACACACACACACACACACACACACACAGGCAGACAGGCAGACAGACAGAGACAGGGTAGTTGCTCTGGATAGATTCAGGGTTCACAGGGGGTGTTTTAAGGCTTTAGTCACATTGTTGAAGTCAAACAGTCATCACACAGGTGACCCTGGCCGTGACCCCACTCGCCAAGGGTGTCTCAGGGGGAGTTGGGATATGTAAAAAAGTGAATCTAATTCACACATGCGTATTAATACATACTTGTATTCATGTGTGAAATTGGTACAAATATAAGCACCCACAAAATGACTATATTATGAGGTATGTTGTGGGATAGATAGTATTGTGTGGGGTTACCATTCAGGCTGCAGGATCTATGGCTGAAAGGTAGAGGATATGACCTTCTAGCTAGGCATCTGTAGGCTAAGCTTTGGGTGAATGCTGTTGGATCTATAAGAATCTATGTATTGGGGAGATATAGGAGATGGTTATGGCATGTGAAGGGTATAGGCTTCGGGTGTGCAAACAGCCAACCACTGTGGCTGAACTCTCCATGAGATCTGTTCGTAATGTTCCCTCCCTCTGTGGTAAAATCCAGAGAGCCAGCCAGCTGTAAGCCACTGGGTAATGTTCCAAAAGTCTGCTCTCTCTCCCACGCAGTTAACAGCCCACTGGCCTGGGGATTAATAGGGCTGACTAGCGTTTGGAAAGAGTGGAAATTGTGCATGATAAGGAACGACACCCTCTGCCATATTTCAGCACCAGTTTGGAGGGGGACCAGGGGCGAGAAGGTTGGACCCTCGCAGTGACAGCATGAGGAATGGGGGGACTGGTGGGCCGAGACCAACTAGAGCAGCTTGAAGGCATCCGCATTCTGCCCAGACCAAACAGTTCAGAAGACGTTGTGTATATATTAGGACCACTTTTTTGTTTGTTTTTGTTCGTTTTTGGGCTGTTCGTGCACACCTTTTCTCCAGGCAAGCTGAAGTCGACGCCCCTTCGTCTGCGATTGGTCAACTGTAGAGATTCTTTAATAAAGTCTGCTGCAACTTAATAACACAAGGTCCGTTCTGCTCTCCCCTTCCTGGGAAGCTGAGTTCTTCTTCAATAGCCAGGGTAACATGATAGGAGCTACAGCTTTATGAAGCAGCTCCTCGGGAGTGGCGCTGTGGTGTCCAGGGCTTTCACTGTGGTCGGACACGTAGAATGTAAAAAGAGGGTGTAAAGATACCAGTTCAGAATTCCTGGGCCGGCGCGCCCTGTCCCTGGGGGGAACCGGGTGAGGGGAGACACCTGTGCACCAGCCACGCTACGTTAGTGCTTAGTGTCAGCATCGAAAGGAGAGGGGGGACAGAGCACCAGATGTGCAGCAGGAGGCAGAAGCTTTGGCCAGGATGTGTTTGTGTGTGTGTGGGTGTTTTCAGGCTCCCAAAAGCATATTGAGATGGGAAGAAAACAGGAAGAAGGAGAAACACAAAAACAGCAGAGAGCAATTAGCAGACAAACTGACGTGTGTGTGTGTGTGTGTCTGTGTCTGTGTCTGTGTCTGTGTCTGTGTGTCTGTGTCTGTGTCTGTGTCTGTGTGTACACAGGTGTAAACAGGTGCCCCGTGTGAGGAAAAGAGAGGAGAAAACAGGTTACAGTAAAGTTGTTAGACCCACAGAGAAGGAAGAGAACAGTGTGTGTGTGTGTGTGTGTGTGTGTGTGTGTGTGTGTGTGTGTGTGTGTGTGTGTGTGTGTGTGTGTGTGTGTGTGTGTGTGTGAGAGAGAAAGAGAGAGAGAGAGGGCTGGGCGGTCGACGTGGATGGAATGGTTTAGCCTCCAACGAGAGAGGGAGAGAGCCAGACTGTACTGTGGGATCATTGGAGATAGCTAGCATCTTTAAAAATGGGGGTGTCCTCCTCAGTGTTGGTGTTCCATACCTCTATGTCTCTCCTTCTGCCTGCCTCTTGTAGCCTTTTTCTCACACACGCTCGTAGGCATATGTAGGAACATGCACGCACGTGGGCAGGCGAGCACACACACACACACACACACACACACACACACACACACACACACACACACACACACACACACACACACACACACACACACACACACACACACACACACACTGTTCTCTTCCTTCTCTGTGGGTCTAACAACTTTACTGTAACCTGTTTTCTCCTCTCTTTTCCTCACACGGGGCACCTGTTTTCTCCTCTCTTCTCCTCTCTTCTCCTCACACGGGGATCCTGTTTTCTCCGCTCTTCTCCTCTCTTCTCCTCACACGGGGATCCTGTTTTCTCCTCTCTTCTCCTCACACGGGGCGCCTGTTTTCTCCTCTCTTCTCCTCACACGGGGATCCTGTTTTCTCCTCTCTTCTCCTCACACGGGGCGCCTGTTTTCTCCTCTCTTCTCCTCACACGGGGATCCTGTTTTCTCCTCTCTTCTCCTCACACGGGGCGCCTGTTTTCTCCTCTCTTCTCCTCACACGGGGCACCTCTCTTCTCCTCTCTTCTCCTCACACGGGGCGCCTGTTTTCTCCTCTCTTCTCCTCTCTTCTCCTCACACGGGGCACCTGTTTTCTCCTCTCTTCTCCTCTCTTCTCCTCACACGGGGCGCCTGTTTTCTCCTCTCTTCTCCTCACACGGGGCACCTCTCTTCTCCTCTCTTCTCCTCACACGGGGCGCCTGTTTTCTCCTCTCTTCTCCTCTCTTCTCCTCACACGGGGCACCTGTTTTCTCCTCTCTTCTCCTCTCTTCTCCTCACACGGGGCACCTGTTTTCTCCTCTCTTCTCCTCTCTTCTCCTCACACGGGGCACCTGTTTTCTCCTCTCTTCTCCTCTCTTCTCCTCACATGGGGCGCCTGTTTTCTCCTCTCTTCTCCTCTCTTCTCCTCACACGGGGCACCTGTTTTCTCCTCTCTTCTCCTCTCTTCTCCTCACACGGGGCACCTGTTTTCTCCTCTCTTCTCCTCACACGGGGCACCTGTTTTCTCCTCTCTTCTCCTCACACGGGGCGCCTGTTTTCTCCTCTCTTCTCCTCACACGGGGCGCCTGTTTTCTCCTCTCTTCTCCTCACACGGGGCGCCTGTTTTCTCCTCTCTTCTCCTCACACGGGGATCCTGTTTTCTCCTCTCTTCTCCTCACACGGGGCACCTGTTTTCTCCTCTCTTCTCCTCACACGGGGATCCTGTTTTCTCCTCTCTTCTCCTCACACGGGGCGCCTGTTTTCTCCTCTCTTCTCCTCACACGGGGATCCTGTTTTCTCCTCTCTTCTCCTCACACGGGGCGCCTGTTTTCTCCTCTCTTCTCCTCACACGGGGCACCTGTTTTCTCCTCTCTTCTCCTCACACGGGGCGCCTGTTTTCTCCTCTCTTCTCCTCACACGGGGCACCTGTTTTCTCCTCTCTTCTCCTCACACGGGGCACCTGTTTTCTCCTCTCTTCTCCTCACACGGGGATCCTGTTTTCTCCTCTCTTCTCCTCACACGGGGTGCCTCTCTTATCCTCTCTTCTCCTCACACGGGGCGCCTGTTTTCTCCTCTCTTCTCCTCACACGGGGCACCTGTTTTCTCCTCTCTTCTCCTCACACGGGGATCCTGTTTTCTCCTCTCTTCTCCTCACACGGGGATCCTGTTTTCTCCTCTCTTCTCCTCACACGGGGCGCCTGTTTTCTCCTCTCTTCTCCTCACACGGGGCACCTGTTTTCTCCTCTCTTCTCCTCACACGGGGCACCTGTTTTCTCCTCTCTTCTCCTCTCTTCTCCTCTCTTCTCCTCTCTTCTCCTCTCTTCTCCTCACACGGGGCGCCTGTTTTCTCCTCTCTTCTCCTCACACGGGGATCCTGTTTTCTCCTCTCTTCTCCTCACACGGGGCGCCTGTTTTCTCCTCTCTTCTTCTCTCCTCTCCTCACACGGGGCGCCTGTTTTCTCCTCTCTTCTCCTCACACGGGGATCCTCTCTTCTCCTCTCTTCTCCTCTCTTCTCCTCTCTTCTCCTCTCTTCTCCTCTCTTCTCCTCTCTTCTCCTCACACGGGGCGCCTGTTTTCTCCTCTCTTCTCCTCTCTTCTCCTCTCTTCTCCTCTCTTCTCCTCTCTTCTCCTCACACGGGGCGCCTGTTTTCTCCTCTCTTCTCCTCACACGGGGATCCTGTTTTCTCCTCTCTTCTCCTCACACGGGGATCCTGTTTTCTCCTCTCTTCTCCTCACACGGGGCGCCTGTTTTCTCCTCTCTTCTCTTCTCTTCTCCTCTCTTCTCCTCTCTTCTCCTCTCTTCTCCTCACACGGGGCGCCTGTTTTCTCCTCTCTTCTCCTCTCTTCTCCTCTCTTCTCCTCTCTTCTCCTCACACGGGGCGCCTGTTTTCTCCTCTCTTCTCCTCTCTTCTCCTCTCTTCTCCTCTCTTCTCCTCTCCTCTCCTCACACGGGGCACCTGTTTTCTCCTCTCTTCTCCTCACACGGGGATCCTGTTTTCTCTGAGTGATACCTCCCTCTTTGCCCCCCCTCTCCCAAAAGCCTGGCAGCCAGACAAGGTCAACATGACAGCTTTTTTCTCTACCTCTTTATCTGTCTCTCTGTTTCTGTGTCTTAGTTCAGCTGAGCGACAGGCTCCTCCATAACACTGAGAGCCTTTCATCTTCTGGAGAGAAGGAGAGGGAGGAGAGAACGAGAGCGAGAGAGAGAGTTAGCGGGAATGAAAGAGCGAGTGAGGGAAGTGAGAGAGAGGGGTAGCAAGAGAGAAACAGAGAGAGAGGGGAGGGAGTGAAAAAGAGAGCGATAAAAAGGGAGAGCGAGAGAATAGGAACAAGGCCAATAGACAGATGCAGAGGGACAGATGGAGGGAGAAAGAGATGGCAGGGGAGAGATAGAGGGGCATAATGGGAGCACTCAACTCTGATTTAACAAGTAGGCATGAAGCTTTTGTCAGAAAGATGCCAAAGTGGGACCTAACTAAAAATCTTCCAGAAATGGGAGTATACTTAAACCTCATATAACCACACCAGAGGGGTTGGGTCAACCTCTCTTTCGTATCGTCTGAGATCCCCAAAGATTGGAAAGCTGCCGCGGTTATCCCCCTCTTCAAAGGGGGAGACACTCTAGACCCAAACTGCTACAGACCTATATCTATCCTCCCCTGCCTTTCTAAGGTCTTCGAAAGCCAAGTTAACAAACAGATCACCGACCATTTTGAATCCCACCCTACCTTCTCCGCTATGCAATCTGGTTTCCGAGCTGGTCATGGGTGCACCTCAGCCACGGTCAAGGTCCTAAACGATATCATAACTGCCATCGATAAGAGACAATACTGTGCAGCCGTATTCATCGACCTGGCTAAGGCTTTCGACTGTCAATCACCACATTCTTATCGGCAGACTCAACAGCTATGGTTTCACAAATGACTGCCTCGCCTGGTTCACCAACTACTTCTCAGATAGAGTTCAGTGTGTCAAATCGGAGGGCCTGTTGTCTGGACCTCTGGCAGTCTCTATGGGGGTGCCACAGGGTTCAATTCTCGGGCCGACTTTTTTCTCTGTATACATCAATGATGTCGCTCTTGCTGCTGGTGATTCTCTGATCCACCTCTACGCAGACGACACCATTCTGTATACTTCTGGCCCTTCTTTGGACACTGTGTTAACTAACCTCCAGACGATCTTCAATGCCATACAACTCTTTTTCCGTGGCCTCCAACTGCTCTTAAATGCAAGTAAAACTAAATGCATGCTCTTCAACCGATTGCTGCCCGTCCGTCCAGCATCACCACTCTGGACGGTTCTGACTTAGAATACGTGGACAACTACAAATACCTAGGTGTCTGGTTAGACTGTAAACTCTCCTTCCAGACTCACATCAAACATCTCCAATCCAAAGTTAAATCTAGAATAGGCTTCCTATTTCGCAACAAAGCCTCCTTCACTCATGCTGCAAAACATACCCTCGTAAAACTGACTATCCTACTGATCCTTGACTTCGGCGATGTCATTTACAAAATAGCCTCCAACACTCTACTCAGACTACATCCAGTTTTCTCAGCAAACTGGACGCAGTCTATCACAGTGCCATCTGTTTTGTCACCAAAGCCCCATATACCACCCACCACTGCAACCTGTATGCTCTCGTTGGCTGGCCCTCGCTTTATATTCGTCGCCAAACCCACTGGCTTCAGGTCATCTATAAGCCTTTGCTAGGTAAAGCCCCGCCTTATCTCAGCTCACATGTCACCATACCAGCACCCGTAGCACGCGTTCCAGCAGGTATATTTCACAGGTCACCCCCAAAGCCAATTCCTCTTTGGCCGCCTTTCCTTCCAGTTCTCTGCTGCCAATGACTGGAACAAATTGCAAAAATCACTGAAGCTGGAGACTCATATCTCCCTCACTAACTTTAGGCAGCAGCTGTCAGAGCAGCTCACAGATCAATGCACCTGTACATAGCCCATCTGTAAATAGTCCATCCAACTACCCCACCCCCATACTGTTATTTATTTTGCTCCTTTACACCCCAGTATCTCTACTTGCACATTCATCTTCTGCACATCTATCACTCCAGTGTTTAATTGTAATTATTTTGCCACTATGGCCTATTTATTGCCTTACCTCCCTAATCTTACCTCATTTGCACACACTGTATATAGACCTTTTTTATGTTGTGTTATTGACTGTGTGTTTGTTTATTCCATGTGTAACTCTGTGTTGTTGTTTGTGTCGCACTTTGCTTTATCTTGGCCAGGTCGCAGTTGTAAATGAGAACTTGTTCTCAACTAGCCTACCTGGTTAAATAATAAAAAATAAAAAAAATGCAGAAGACACATTTTGGTTGAATGCATTCAGTTGTGCAACTGACTAGTTATTCCCGAGTGGTGCAGCGGTCTAAGGCACTGCATCTCAGTGCAAGGGGTGTCACTACAGTCCCTGGTTCGAATCCAGGCTGTATCACATCCGTGATTGGGAGTCCCATAGGGCAGCGCACAATTGGCCCGGCATCGTCCGGGTTTGGCCGGGGTAGGCCGTCATTGTAAATAAGAATTGTTTCTTAACTGACTTTCCCTTTAGACACTAGGCTGACCAGTGGTTATCTACCCACTTCCCTTTAGACACTAGACTGCTCTGGACCAGTGGTTATCTACCCACTCCCCTTTAGACACTAGACTGCTCTGGACCAGTGGTTATCTACCCACTCCCCTTTAGACACTAGGCTGCTCTGGACCAGTGGTTATCTACCCACTCCCCTTTAGACACTAGACTGCTCTGGACCAGTGGTTATCTACCCACTCCCCTTTAGACACTAGACTGCTCTGGACCAGTGGTTATCTACCCACTCCCCTTTAGACACTAGACTGCTCTGGACCAGTGGTTATCTACCCACTCCCCTTTAGACACTAGACTGCTCTGGACCAGTGGTTATCTACCCACTTCCCTTTAGACACTAGACTGCTCTGGACCAGTGGTTATCTACCCACTCCCCTTTAGACACTAGGCTGACCAGTGGTTATCTACCCACTCCCCTTTAGACACTAGACTGCTCTGGACCAGTGGTTATCTACCCACTCCCCTTTAGACACTAGACTGCTCTGGATCAGTGGTTATCTACCCACTCCACTTTAGACACTAGACTGCTCTGGACCAGTGGTTATCTACCCACTCCCCTTTAGACACTAGGCTGCTCTGGACCAGTGGTTATCTACCCACTCCCCTTTAGACACTAGGCTGCTCTGGACCAGTGGTTATCTACCCACTCCCCTTTAGACACTAGACTGCTCTGGATCAGTGGTTATCTACCCACTCCCCTTTAGACACTAGACTGCTCTGGACCAGTGGTTATCTACCCACTCCCCTTTAGACACTAGGCTGCTCTGGACCAGTGGTTATCTACCCACTCCCCTTTAGACACTAGGCTGCTCTGGACCAGTGGTTATCTACCCACTCCCCTTTAGACACTAGACTGCTCTGGACCAGTGGTTATCTACCCACTCCCCTTTAGACACTAGGCTGCTCTGGACCAGTGGTTATCTACCCACTCCCCTTTAGACACTAGACTGCTTTGGACCAGTGGTTATCTACCCACTCCCCTTTAGACACTAGACTGCTCTGGACCAGTGGTTATCTACCCACTCCCCTTTAGACACTAGGCTGCTCTGGACCAGTGGTTATCTACCCACTCCCCTTTAGACACTAGACTGCTCTGGACCAGTGGTTATCTACCCACTTCCCTTTAGACACTAGACTGCTCTGGACCAGTGGTTATCTACCCACTCCCCTTTAGACACTAGGCTGCTCTGGACCAGTGGTTATCTACCCACTCCCCTTTAGACACTAGACTGCTCTGGACCAGTGGTTATCTACCCACTCCCCTTTAGACACTAGGCTGCTCTGGGTCAATGGTTATCTACCCACTCCCCTTTAGACACTAGACTGCTCTGGACCAGTGGTTATCTACTCACTCCCCTTTAGACACTAGGCTGCTCTGGACCAGTGGTTATCTACCCACTCCCCTTTAGACACTAGACTGCTCTGGACCAGTGGTTATCTACCCACTTCCCTTTAGACACTAGACTGCTCTGGACCAGTGGTTATCTACCCACTCCCCTTTAGACACTAGGCTGACCAGTGGTTATCTACCCACTCCCCTTTAGACACTAGACTGCTCTGGACCAGTGGTTATCTACTCACTCCCCTTTAGACACTAGACTGCTCTGGATCAGTGGTTATCTACCCACTCCACTTTAGACACTAGACTGCTCTGGACCAGTGGTTATCTACCCACTTCCCTTTAGACACTAGACTGCTCTGGATCAGTGGTTATCTACCCACTCCACTTTAGACACTAGGCTGCTCTGGACCAGTGGTTATCTACCCACTCCCCTTTAGACACTAGACTGCTCTGGACCAGTGGTTATCTACCCACTCCCCTTTAGACACTAGACTGCTCTGGACCAGTGGTTATCTACCCACTCCCCTTTAGACACTAGGCTGCTCTGGACCAGTGGTTATCTACCCACTCCCCTTTAGACACTAGGCTGCTCTGGACCAGTGGTTATCTACTCACTCCCCTTTAGACACTAGGCTGCTCTGGACCAGTGGTTATCTACCCACTCCCCTTTAGACACTAGACTGCTCTGGACCAGTGGTTATCTACCCACTCCACTTTAGACACTAGACTGCTCTGGACCAGTGGTTATCTACCCACTCCCCTTTAGACACTAGGCTGCTCTGGACCAGTGGTTATCTACCCACTCCCCTTTAGACACTAGGCTGCTCTGGACCAGTGGTTATCTACCCACTCCCCTTTAGACACTAGACTGCTCTGGATCAGTGGTTATCTACCCACTCCCCTTTAGACACTAGACTGCTCTGGACCAGTGGTTATCTACCCACTCCCCTTTAGACACTAGGCTGCTCTGGACCAGTGGTTATCTACCCACTCCCCTTTAGACACTAGGCTGCTCTGGACCAGTGGTTATCTACCCACTCCCCTTTAGACACTAGACTGCTCTGGATCAGTGGTTATCTACCCACTCCCCTTTAGACACTAGGCTGCTCTGGACCAGTGGTTATCTACCCACTCCCCTTTAGACACTAGGCTGCTCTGGACCAGTGGTTATCTACCCACTCCCCTTTAGACACTAGGCTGCTCTGGGTCAATGGTTATCTACCCACTCCCCTTTAGACACTAGACTGCTCTGGACCAGTGGTTATCTACTCACTCCCCTTTAGACACTAGGCTGCTCTGGACCAGTGGTTATCTACCCACTCCCCTTTAGACACTAGGCTGCTCTGGACCAGTGGTTATCTACCCACTCCCCTTTAGACACTAGGCTGCTCTGGACCAGTGGTTATCTACCCACTCCCCTTTAGACACTAGACTGCTCTGGACCAGTGGTTATCTACCCACTCCCCTTTAGACACTAGGCTGCTCTGGACCAGTGGTTATCTACCCACTTCCCTTTAGACACTAGACTGCTCTGGACCAGTGGTTATCTACCCACTCCCCTTTAGACACTAGGCTGCTCTGGACCAGTGGTTATCTACCCACTCCCCTTTAGACACTAGGCTGCTCTGGGTCAATGGTTATCTACCCACTCCCCTTTAGACACTAGACTGCTCTGGACCAGTGGTTATCTACCCACTCCCCTTTAGACACTAGACTGCTCTGGACCAGTGGTTATCTACCCACTCCCCTTTAGACACTAGACTGCTCTGGACCAGTGGTTATCTACTCACTCCCCTTTAGACACTAGACTGCTCTGGACCAGTGGTTATCTACCCACTCCCCTTTAGACACTAGACTGCTCTGGATCAGTGGTTATCTACCCACTCCACTTTAGACACTAGACTGCTCTGGACCAGTGGTTATCTACCCACTCCCCTTTAGACACTAGGCTGCTCTGGACCAGTGGTTATCTACCCACTCCCCTTTAGACACTAGGCTGCTCTGGACCAGTGGTTATCTACCCACTCCCCTTTAGACACTAGACTGCTCTGGATCAGTGGTTATCTACCCACTCCCCTTTAGACACTAGACTGCTCTGGACCAGTGGTTATCTACCCACTCCCCTTTAGACACTAGGCTGCTCTGGACCAGTGGTTATCTACCCACTCCCCTTTAGACACTAGGCTGCTCTGGACCAGTGGTTATCTACCCACTTCCCTTTAGACACTAGACTGCTCTGGACCAGTGGTTATCTACCCACTCCCCTTTAGACACTAGGCTGCTCTGGACCAGTGGTTATCTACCCACTCCCCTTTAGACACTAGGCTGCTCTGGGTCAATGGTTATCTACCCACTCCCCTTTAGACACTAGACTGCTCTGGACCAGTGGTTATCTACTCACTCCCCTTTAGACACTAGGCTGCTCTGGACCAGTGGTTATCTACCCACTCCCCTTTAGACACTAGGCTGCTCTGGACCAGTGGTTATCTACCCACTCCCCTTTAGACACTAGACTGCTCTGGACCAGTGGTTATCTACCCACTCCCCTTTAGACACTAGGCTGCTCTGGACCAGTGGTTATCTACCCACTCCCCTTTAGACACTAGACTGCTCTGGACCAGTGGTTATCTACCCACTCCCCTTTAGACACTAGACTGCTCTGGACCAGTGGTTATCTACCCACTCCCCTTTAGACACTAGGCTGCTCTGGACCAGTGGTTATCTACCCACTCCCCTTTAGACACTAGGCTGACCAGTGGTTATCTACTCACTTCCCTTTAGACACTAGACTGCTCTGGATCAGTGGTTATCTACCCACTCCCCTTTAGACACTAGACTGCTCTGGACCAGTGGTTATCTACCCACTCCCCTTTAGACACTAGACTGCTCTGGACCAGTGGTTATCTACCCACTCCCCTTTAGACACTAGACTGCTCTGGACCAGTGGTTATCTACCCACTCCCCTTTAGACACTAGACTGCTCTGGACCAGTGGTTATCTACCCACTCCCCTTTAGACACTAGACTGCTCTGGACCAGTGGTTATCTACCCACTCCCCTTTAGACACTAGACTGCTCTGGACCAGTGGTTATCTACCCACTCCCCTTTAGACACTAGACTGCTCTGGACCAGTGGTTATCTACCCACTCCCCTTTAGACACTAGGCTGACCAGTGGTTATCTACCCACTCCCCTTTAGACACTAGGCTGCTCTGGACCAGTGGTTATCTACCCACTCCCCTTTAGACACTAGACTGCTCTGGACCAGTGGTTATCTACCCACTCCCCTTTAGACACTAGGCTGCTCTGGACCAGTGGTTATCTACCCACTCCCCTTTAGACACTAGACTGCTCTGGACCAGTGGTTATCTACCCACTCCCCTTTAGACACTAGACTGCTCTGGACCAGTGGTTATCTACCCACTCCCCTTTAGACACTAGACTGCTCTGGACCAGTGGTTATCTACCCACTCCCCTTTAGACACTAGACTGCTCTGTACCAGTGGTTATCTACCCACTCCCCTTTAGACACTAGACTGCTCTGGACCAGTGGTTATCTACCCACTCCCCTTTAGACACTAGACTGCTCTGTACCAGTGGTTATCTACCCACTCCCCTTTAGACACTAGACTGCTCTGTACCAGTGGTTATCTACCCACTCCCCTTTAGACACTAGGCTGCTCTGGACCAGTGGTTATCTACCCACTCCCCTTTAGACACTAGGCTGACCAGTGGTTATCTACCCACTCCCCTTTAGACACTAGGCTGACCAGTGGTTATCTACCCACTCCCCTTTAGACACTAGGCTGACCAGTGGTTATCTACTCACTCCCCTTTAGACACTAGACTGCTCTGGACCAGTGGTTATCTACCCACTCCCCTTTAGACACTAGGCTGCTCTGGACCATCTACTCACTTCCCTTTAGACACTAGGCTGCTCTGGACCAGTGGCTATCTACCCACTCCCCTTTAGACACTAGACTGCTCTGGACCAGTGGTTATCTACTCACTCCCCTTTAGACACTAGGCTGCTCTGTACCAGTGGTTATCTACCCACTCCCCTTTAGACACTAGACTGCTCTGTACCAGTGGTTATCTACCCACTCCCCTTTAGACACTAGGCTGCTCTGGACCAGTGGTTATCTACCCACTCCCCTTTAGACACTAGGCTGACCAGTGGTTATCTACTCACTCCCCTTTAGACACTAGACTGACCAGTGGTTATCTACTCACTCCCCTTTAGACACTAGACTGACCAGTGGTTATCTACCCACTCCCCTTTAGACACTAGGCTGCTCTGGACCAGTGGTTATCTACCCACTCCCCTTTAGACACTAGGCTGACCAGTGGTTATCTACTCACTCCCCTTTAGACACTAGACTGACCAGTGGTTATCTACCCACTCCCCTTTAGACACTAGGCTGCTCTGGACCAGTGGTTATCTACCCACTCCCCTTTAGACACTAGGCTGACCAGTGGTTATCTACTCACTCCCCTTTAGACACTAGACTGACCAGTGGTTATCTACCCACTCCCCTTTAGACACTAGGCTGACCAGTGGTTATCTACTCACTCCCCTTTAGACACTAGACTGCTCTGGACCAGTGGTTATCTACCCACTCCCCTTTAGACACTAGGCTGCTCTGGACCATCTACTCACTTCCCTTTAGACACTAGGCTGCTCTGGACCAGTGGCTATCTACCCACTCCCCTTTAGACACTAGACTGCTCTGGACCAGTGGTTATCTACCCACTCCCCTTTAGACACTAGGCTGCTCTGGACCATCTACTCACTTCCCTTTAGACACTAGGCTGCTCTGGACCAGTGGTTATCTACCCACTCCCCTTTAGACACTAGACTGCTCTGGACCAGTGGTTATCTACCCACTCCCCTTTAGACACTAGACTGCTCTGGATCAGTGGTTATCTACCCACTCCCCTTTAGACACTAGACTGCTCTGGACCAGTGGTTATCTACCCACTCCCCTTTAGACACTAGGCTGACCAGTGGTTATCTACTCACTCCCCTTTAGACACTAGGCTGCTCTGGACCAGTGGTTATCTACCCACTCCCCTTTAGACACTAGGCTGACCAGTGGTTATCTACTCACTCCCCTTTAGACACTAGACTGCTCTGGACCAGTGGTTATCTACCCACTCCCCTTTAGACACTAGGCTGCTCTGGACCATCTACTCACTTCCCTTTAGACACTAGGCTGCTCTGGACCAGTGGCTATCTACCCACTCCCCTTTAGACACTAGACTGCTCTGGACCAGTGGTTATCTACTCACTCCCCTTTAGACACTAGGCTGCTCTGGACCAGTGGTTATCTACCCACTCCCCTTTAGACACTAGACTGCTCTGGACCAGTGGTTATCTACCCACTCCACTTTAGACACTAGGCTGCTCTGGACCAGTGGTTATCTACCCACTCCCCTTTAGACACTAGACTGCTCTGGACCAGTGGTTATCTACCCACTCCCCTTTAGACACTAGACTGCTCTGGACCAGTGGTTATCTACCCACTCCCCTTTAGACACTAGGCTGCTCTGTACCAGTGGTTATCTACCCACTCCCCTTTAGACACTAGACTGCTCTGGACCAGTGGTTATCTACTCACTTCCCTTTAGACACTAGGCTGCTCTGGACCAGTGGTTATCTACCCACTCCCCTTTAGACACTAGACTGCTCTGGACCAGTGGTTATCTACTCACTCCCCTTTAGACACTAGGCTGCTCTGGACCAGTGGTTATCTACCCACTCCCCTTTAGACACTAGACTGCTCTGGATCAGTGGTTATCTACCCACTCCCCTTTAGACACTAGGCTGACCAGTGGTTATCTACCCACTCCCCTTTAGACACTAGGCTGACCAGTGGTTATCTACCCACTCCCCTTTAGACACTAGGCTGCTCTGGACCAGTGGTTATCTACCCACTCCCCTTTAGACACTAGACTGCTCTGGATCAGTGGTTATCTACCCACTCCCCTTTAGACACTAGGCTGCTCTGGACCAGTGGTTATCTACCCACTCCCCTTTAGACACTAGGCTGACCAGTGGTTATCTACCCACTCCCCTTTAGACACTAGGCTGCTCTGGACCAGTGGTTATCTACCCACTCCCCTTTAGACACTAGACTGCTCTGGATCAGTGGTTATCTACCCACTCCCCTTTAGACACTAGACTGCTCTGGACCAGTGGTTATCTACCCACTCCCCTTTAGACACTAGACTGCTCTGGACCAGTGGTTATCTACCCACTCCCCTTTAGACACTAGGCTGCTCTGTACCAGTGGTTATCTACCCACTCCCCTTTAGACACTAGACTGCTCTGGACCAGTGGTTATCTACCCACTCCCCTTTAGACACTAGGCTGACCAGTGGTTATCTACCCACTCCCCTTTAGACACTAGACTGCTCTGGACCAGTGGTTATCTACCCACTCCCCTTTAGACACTAGGCTGCTCTGGACCAGTGGTTATCTACCCACTCCCCTTTAGACACTAGACTGCTCTGGACCAGTGGTTATCTACCCACTCCCCTTTAGACACTAGGCTGCTCTGGACCAGTGGTTATCTACTCACTCCCCTTTAGACACTAGACTGCTCTGGACCAGTGGTTATCTACCCACTCCCCTTTAGACACTAGGCTGCTCTGGACCAGTGGTTATCTACCCACTCCCCTTTAGACACTAGGCTGCTCTGGACCAGTGGTTATCTACCCACTCCCCTTTAGACACTAGGCTGCTCTGGACCAGTGGTTATCTACCCACTCCCCTTTAGACACTAGGCTGACCAGTGGTTATCTACCCACTCCCCTTTAGACACTAGGCTGACCAGTGGTTATCTACCCACTCCCCTTTAGACACTAGGCTGCTCTGGACCAGTGGTTATCTACCCACTCCCCTTTAGACACTAGACTGCTCTGGACCAGTGGTTATCTACCCACTCCCCTTTAGACACTAGGCTGCTCTGGACCAGTGGTTATCTACCCACTCCCCTTTAGACACTAGGCTGCTCTGGACCAGTGGTTATCTACCCACTCCCCTTTAGACACTAGGCTGCTCTGGACCAGTGGTTATCTACCCACTTCCCTTTAGACACTAGGCTGACCAGTGGTTATCTACCCACTCCCCTTTAGACACTAGGCTGCTCTGGACCAGTGGTTATCTACCCACTCCCCTTTAGACACTAGACTGCTCTGGACCAGTGGTTATCTACCCACTCCCCTTTAGACACTAGACTGCTCTGGACCAGTGGTTATCTACCCACTCCCCTTTAGACACTAGACTGCTCTGGATCAGTGGTTATCTACCCACTCCCCTTTAGACACTAGACTGCTCTGGACCAGTGGTTATCTACCCACTCCCCTTTAGACACTAGGCTGCTCTGGACCAGTGGTTATCTACCCACTCCCCTTTAGACACTAGGCTGACCAGTGGTTATCTACCCACTCCCCTTTAGACACTAGACTGACCAGTGGTTATCTACCCACTCCCCTTTAGACACTAGACTGCTCTGGACCAGTGGTTATCTACCCACTCCCCTTTAGACACTAGACTGACCAGTGGTTATCTACCCACTCCCCTTTAGACACTAGACTGACCAGTGGTTATCTACCCACTCCCCTTTAGACACTAGACTGCTCTGGACCAGTGGTTATCTACCCACTCCCCTTTAGACACTAGACTGACCAGTGGTTATCTACCCACTCCCCTTTAGACACTAGACTGACCAGTGGTTATCTACCCACTCCCCTTTAGACACTAGACTGACCAGTGGTTATCTACCCACTCCCCTTTAGACACTAGACTGCTCTGGACCAGTGGTTATCTACCCACTCCCCTTTAGACACTAGGCTGACCAGTGGTTATCTACTCACTCCCCTTTAGACACTAGACTGCTCTGGACCAGTGGTTATCTACCCACTTCCCTTTAGACACTAGGCTGCTCTGGACCAGTGGTTATCTACCCACTCCCCTTTAGACACTAGGCTGACCAGTGGTTATCTACTCACTCCCCTTTAGACACTAGACTGCTCTGGACCAGTGGTTATCTACCCACTCCCCTTTAGACACTAGGCTGACCAGTGGTTATCTACCCACTCCCCTTTAGACACTAGACTGCTCTGGACCAGTGGTTATCTACCCACTCCCCTTTAGACACTAGACTGCTCTGGACCAGTGGTTATCTACCCACTCCCCTTTAGACACTAGACTGCTCTGGACCAGTGGTTATCTACCCACTCCCCTTTAGACACTAGACTGCTCTGGATCAGTGGTTATCTACCCACTCCCCTTTAGACACTAGGCTGCTCTGGACCAGTGGTTATCTACCCACTCCCCTTTAGACACTAGGCTGCTCTGGGTCAATGGTTATCTACCCACTCCCCTTTAGACACTAGACTGCTCTGGACCAGTGGTTATCTACCCACTCCCCTTTAGACACTAGACTGCTCTGGACCAGTGGTTATCTACCCACTCCCCTTTAGACACTAGGCTGACCAGTGGTTATCTACCCACTCCCCTTTAGACACTAGACTGCTCTGGACCAGTGGTTATCTACCCACTCCCCTTTAGACACTAGACTGCTCTGGACCAGTGGTTATCTACCCACTCCCCTTTAGACACTAGACTGCTCTGGACCAGTGGTTATCTACCCACTCCCCTTTAGACACTAGACTGCTCTGGATCAGTGGTTATCTACCCACTCCCCTTTAGACACTAGGCTGCTCTGGACCAGTGGTTATCTACCCACTCCCCTTTAGACACTAGGCTGCTCTGGGTCAATGGTTATCTACCCACTCCCCTTTAGACACTAGACTGCTCTGGACCAGTGGTTATCTACCCACTTCCCTTTAGACACTAGACTGCTCTGGATCAGTGGTTATCTACCCACTCCCCTTTAGACACTAGGCTGCTCTGGACCAGTGGTTATCTACCCACTCCCCTTTAGACACTAGGCTGCTCTGGGTCAATGGTTATCTACCCACTCCCCTTTAGACACTAGGCTGCTCTGGATCAGTGGTTATCTACCCACTCCCCTTTAGACACTAGGCTGCTCTGGACCAGTGGTTATCTACCCACTCCCCTTTAGACACTAGGCTGCTCTGGACCAGTGGTTATCTACCCACTTCCCTTTAGACACTAGGCTGCTCTGGATCAGTGGTTATCTACCCACTCCCCTTTAGACACTAGACTGCTCTGGACCAGTGGTTATCTACCCACTTCCCTTTAGACACTAGACTGCTCTGGACCAGTGGTTATCTACCCACTCCCCTTTAGACACTAGACTGCTCTGGACCAGTGGTTATCTACCCACTCCCCTTTAGACACTAGGCTGACCAGTGGTTATCTACTCACTCCCCTTTAGACACTAGGCTGCTCTGGACCAGTGGTTATCTACCCACTCCCCTTTAGACACTAGACTGCTCTGGATCAGTGGTTATCTACCCACTCCCCTTTAGACACTAGACTGCTCTGGATCAGTGGTTATCTACCCACTCCCCTTTAGACACTAGGCTGACCAGTGGTTATCTACTCACTCCCCTTTAGACACTAGGCTGCTCTGGACCAGTGGTTATCTACCCACTTCCCTTTAGACACTAGGCTGCTCTGGACCAGTGGTTATCTACCCACTCCCCTTTAGACACTAGACTGCTCTGGACCAGTGGTTATCTACCCACTTCCCTTTAGACACTAGACTGCTCTGGATCAGTGGTTATCTACCCACTCCCCTTTAGACACTAGGCTGACCAGTGGTTATCTACCCACTCCCCTTTAGACACTAGACTGCTCTGGACCAGTGGTTATCTACCCACTCCCCTTTAGACACTAGACTGCTCTGGACCAGTGGTTATCTACCCACTCCCCTTTAGACACTAGGCTGCTCTGGACCAGTGGTTATCTACCCACTTCCCTTTAGACACTAGACTGCTCTGGATCAGTGGTTATCTACCCACTCCCCTTTAGACACTAGACTGCTCTGGACCAGTGGTTATCTACCCACTCCCCTTTAGACACTAGACTGCTCTGGACCAGTGGTTATCTACCCACTCCCCTTTAGACACTAGGCTGCTCTGGACCAGTGGTTATCTACCCACTCCCCTTTAGACACTAGGCTGCTCTGGGTCAATGCTGACATTCAGAATCAATGACGGAATAGCAGAGGACCAATTGAGTGGCAGGATCATTTACTAAGACCAGTGCAAACAAGCAGCAAGGACGCTTGGGAGTGATCAGGCATGGTGACAGAGAGTGGGAGTGATCAGGCATGGTGATAGAACGATGGAAATGTACATTTGTTGTGTATTTGAGTTTTAAAAAGGCTTCTAAAGTTTGTCATTTCCACTTAGAAGTTTCCGATTTGATTTGCCGTAAAGAAATACGTATTAACCCCTACAAAAATGTCCATTAATTATAATCCACATAGTAATTCACATATCCTGTTGCTGCAGGATTATTTTCCTGCTTAAGCAAACTGGCTCAAATTAATATCCTACATTTGTACGGTCGTGACCAAAAGTTTTGAGAGTGACACAAATATACATTTTCACAAAGTTTGCTGCTTCAATGTCTTTAGATATTTTTGTCAGATGTTACTATGGAATACTGAAGTATAATTACAAGCATTTCATAAGTGTCAAAGGCTTTTATTGACAATTACATGAAGTTGATGCAAAGAGTCAATTTTTGCAGTGTTAACCCTTCTTTTTCAAGACCTCTGCAATCCGCCCTGGCATGCAGTCAATTAACTTCTGGGCCACATCCTGACTGATGGCAGCCCATTCTTGCATAATCAATGCTTGGAGTTTGTCAGAATTTGTGGGTTTTTGTTTGTCCACCCGCCTCTTGAGGATTGACCACAAGTTCTCAATGGGATTAAGGTCTGGGGAGTTTCCTGGCCATGGACCCAAAATATCAATGTTTTGTTTCCCGAGACACTTAGTTATCACTTTTGCCTTATGGCAAGGTGCTCCATCATGCTGGAAAAGGCATTGTTTGTCACCAAACTGTTCCTGGATGGTTGGGAGAAGTTGCTCTCGGAGGATGTGTTGGTACCATTCTTTATTCATGGCTGTGTTCCTAGGAAAAATTGTGAGTGGGCCCATTCCCTTGGCTGAGAAGCAACCCCACACATGAATGGTCTCAGGATGCTTTACTGTTGGCATGACACAGGACTGATGGTAGCGCTCACCTTGTCTTCTCCGGACAAGCTTTTTTTCGGATGCCCCAAACAATCGGAAAGGAGATTCATCAGAGAAAATTACTTTACCCCAGTCCTCAGCAGTCCAATCCCTGTACCTTTTGCAGAATATCAGTCTGTCCCTGATGTTTTTCCTGGAGAGAAGTGGCTTCTTTGCTGCCCTTCTTGACACCAGGCCATCCTCCAAAAGTCTTTGCCTCACTGTGCGTGCAGATGCATTCACACCTGCCTGCTGACATTCCTGAGAAAGCTCTGTACTGGTGGTGCCTCGATCCTGCAGCTGAATCAACTGTAGGAGACGATCCTGGCTCTTGCTGGACTTTCTTGGGCGCCCTGAAGCCTTCTTCACAACAATTGAACCTCTCTCCTTGAAGTTTTTGATGATCCGATAAATGGTTGATTTAGGTGCAATCCTACTGGCAGCAATATCCTTGCCTGTGAAGCCCTTTTTGTGCAAAGCAATGATGACGGCACATGTTTCCTTGCAAGTAACCATGGTTGACAGAGGAAGAACAATGATTCCAAGCACCACCCTCCTTTTGAAGCTTCCAGTCTGTTATTCAAACTCAATCAGCATGACAGAGTGATCTCCAGCCTTGTCCTCGTCAACATTCACACTTGTGTTAATGAGAGAATCACTGACATGATGTCAGCTGGTCCTTTTGTGGCAGGGCTGAAATGCAGTGGAAATGTTATTTGGGGATTCAGTTCATGTGCATGGCAAAGAGGAACTTTGCAATTAATTGCAATTAATCTGATCACGCTTCATAACATTCTGGAGTATATGCAAATTGCCATCATACAAACTGAGGCAGCAGACTTTATGAAAATTAATATTTGTGTCATTCTCAAAACTTTTCGCCATGACTGTACATACAGATCTGGAGCCAGCTAGCTTGGCTTTGATATTCATTTGATATTACTGTATATTATGAATGTCTGTTGAGAGAGACTAGGTCTCCCGTCCCACCTTGGGATGACCCACACCAGACATGACTCATTCAAATGGTAGTTTACTCCAATAGCATTTCATGATGGGTCTAGTATTGAGTCAAAAACAAGTAGTTTACCCCAAGTGGAAAAGAGTGGGATATGACTAGATTGACGCCGTAAAAATTAAGCCATTAAGTTTTATTGTGGGACTTTTTCTTTTCTCACTCTTTTCAGCCTTTAGTCCTGACAGCTCCTCCTTCCCTTTCTCCTTCCTTCCTTCTTTCTTTCTTTCTTTCTTTCTTTCTTTCTTTCTTTCTTTCTTTCTTTCTTTCTTTTTCTTTCTTTCTCTCTTTCTTTCCCTCCCTCCCTTGTTTCCTTTCATATGTTAACGTGGTGCGGTGGCGGTAATGCGGTGACGCCCCAGCTTGGCTGCTTGGCGAGCAAACTCCAGACCCTGTGATTGCATGCAGGAGTCGGAGGATTGCATCACTGCCTGAGTGCCTGTGGGGAGAGGCCACGGGAGCCGACTGACTAAGAGAGGGAAGGAGAGGAGGGGACAAGATGGAGTGGGAGATGGGAGAGAGTGAATGGATGGATGGACAGGTGATGGCTTTGTTATGGAAGGTTTGAGAGTCGTTTTCCTTTTAGGTGGCTGTAGAATAGAACTCTCTCTTCCTCTCTCCCTGGTGGTCTCTCCTGATGTTACTCTGCTTAGTGTGGTGCTCTGTGTGTATTAGGGACTGGCTTGTTGTGAAATAGCCCACGTTATTGTCAGATTACTCAGGTCTTTTCAAAGCCTCCACTACTGTTGTGCTATGTGCCTAAAGCGCTAGCTAGCGTTGGTGGAGGTAAGCATCTGCATAGCAGTGACTCGTCTTCCCAGGAGGCTGACTGTTTACATATGAGTGCATGTATTAGGATATTTGACAAACCACCATGGTTTGGGTAGTGATACTGTAGGTGGACAGGTTGATTACGTTTTTTGTATTAAAACATGGATTTCTTGAGGTAGATAAGATAATACACTATATTTCAAATAGACCCGGGTACAAATACTTGTTGAACTTTTGCATACTTTATCTGTGCTTGGTTGAGCTTGCCTGTTGCAATGGAAAAGTCCCAAAACGGCAAACCCCGCCCATCTGGCACTCCAGGCAGGCTAAAGCAAACACTACATTTCAAATTGTATTTGAAACCAGATCTGATCACGGGTCCAGTCTTGGTGAAAGGGAGAAAGTATGCATTTTGAGACACACACACACGACAGATCTCAGTTAATAAAAGTGTCTGCTGCGGCCTGGGAAAAGAAGTTTCCTCGCCCTAAGCCAGAACTGAAGACCACAGTCCTGGCTGCTACCCCTACCCTCTCCCCACCTTTTCTCTCTCTCTCTGTCTCTCTGTCTCTCTCTCTGCCTCTCTGTCTCTCTCTCTCTCTCTGTCTCTCTCTCTCTGTCTCTCTCTCTCTCTCTCTCTCTCTCTCTCTCTCTCTCTCTCTCTCTCTCTCTCTCTCTCTCTCCTCTCTCTCTCTCTCTCTCTCTCTCTTCTCTCTCTTCTCTCTCTCTCTTCTCTCTCTCTCTCTGTCTCTGCTCTCTCGTCTCTGTCTCTGTCTCTGTCTCTTCTCTGTCTCTGTCTCTTCTCTGTCTCTGTCTCTTCTCTGCTCTCTCTCTCTCTCTCTGTCTCTGCCTCTCCTCTCTCTCTCTCTCTCTCTCTCTCTCTCTCTCTCTCTCTCTCTCTGTCTCTGTCTCTCTCTCTGCCTCTCTGTCTCTCTCCTGTTTGTCAATAATAACCTATGTCTACCATTTCTATATACAGTATTTACCCCTTGCCACCTCCCTCCCTCCTGCCCCAGAGTCAAGTCAGGTCAGGCAGTGTGTTGTAACCCAGGCCTTGGCAGACTCAGTCAGAGTGTGAAAACACTGCCAGTCCACTGTTCTCAGACTAGCTCTCTGTTTGGGTCTAACAGTGACACTGGGACTGGAAGAGACATGTTGCCCCCCCCCCCCCCCCCCCCCCCATTCCAAGGTAGTGCTGGCTTTTGACAACTAAATCCACTACTCGGGCCCTCCTACTCTCTCACACGCTCTACTGTCATCTCTCACTCCCTCTCTCTCCTTCTTCTCCCTCCCTTCCTCCCTCCTACCACCTTCCCCCTCTCCTCCGTCTGAGAGTTCTGGCTGGGGGCCATCGGTAGCTCAGTAAGAGGGTTCCTGTTGCAGTAAGTCCCCTCTGTTTCTCTTTCTCCCTCCCTCTCTGCCTTCCACCTCCCTCCATCTCTCTCTCTCTCAATCTCTCTTTCTCATACACACACGCGAGTAAGTGCACGCACACACACACACACACATGTTTGTTTTGTTATCCTTGTCGGGACCAAACAATTGATGCTTATTTATTAAACCCTCTTATGCCTCACTCCCCCCTATCTGAGATACCTACTGCAGCCCTCATCCTCCACATAAAACACCCGTTCTGCCAGTCACATTCTGATAAAGGTCCCCAAAGTGCATACATCCCTGGGTCACTCCTCTTTTCAGTGCGCTTCAACTAGCGACTGGAACAAGCTGCAAGCAACACTCAAACTGGACAGTTTTATCTCCATCTCTTCATTCAGTCTCAATCATGGACACTCTTACTGACAGTTGAGGCTGCTTTGCGTGATGTATTGTTGTCTCTATTTTCTTAGCCTTTGTGCTGTTGTTAGGCATGTTTGTACCATGTTTGTGCTGCTACCATGTTGTGTTGCTACCATGCTGTGTTGTCATGTGTTGCTGCAATGTTGTGTTGTCTTAGAAAATAAAATATATTTATCTATTAATTTATTGGTCCAGTGGCATGCTTTATTATTCTAATTAGTCTCTACTCTCATTGTTGTCTTCCTCTCATTGTCTTCCTCTCATTGAATCGTAGCAGGTGACCCCTCTGAGCTCTCAGCCTCCATTGATCCCTCAGGAAAATAACCAACCCAATGTTCTTTTTTACAATTAGCGGGTGGTCCTTAATACAGCGCCCTGAATGATCGGCAGACAAACGCTAGATCCACATTCGGTGCGATGTGTTCGAACCTTAACCCTAACTCCTAACCTTAACCCTAACTCCTAACTCCTAGGATAGTAAAAACAAAAACACACACTCTCTCTCTCTCCCTCTCTCTGTTTTCAGTCTCCCCTCAGCCCCCCCCCCGGCTCCTTGTATGCTGTAACAGTTATTATATAATCCCTATACGTTTCTGTGTGTATTTTTGTGGAGCCTGAAAGAGGAAGGGAAGTGTGAGGTATGTATTAATAGAAAGAGGAAGTGTGAGGTATGTATTGATAGAAAGAGGAAGTGTGAGGTATGTATTGATAGAAAAAGGAGATGTACGGTATGTATTGATAGAAAGAGGAAGTGTGAGGTATGTATTGACAGAAAGAGGAAGTGTGAGGTTTGTATTGATAGAAAGAGGAAGTGTGAGGTATGTATTGATAGAAAGAGGAAGTGTGAGGTATGTATTGATAGAAAGAGGAAGTGTGAGGTATGTATTGATAGAAAGAGGAAGTGTGAGGTATGTATTGATAGAAAGAGGAAGTGTGAGGTTTGTATTGATAGAAAGAGGAAGTGTGAGGTATGTATTGATAGAAAGAGGAAGTGTGAGGTATGTATTGATAGAAAGAGGAAGTGTGAGGTATGTATTGACAGAAAGAGGAAGGGAAGTGTAAGGTATGTATTGATAGAAAGAGGAAGTGTGAGGTATGTATTGATAGAAAGAGGAAGTGTGAGGTTTGTATTGATAGAAAGAGGAAGTGTGAGGTATGTATTGATAGAAAGAGGAAGTGTGAGGTATGTATTGACAGAAAGAGGAAGTGTGAGGTATGTATTGATAGAAAGAGGAAGTGTGAGGTATGTATTGATAGAAAGAGGAAGTGTGAGGTATGTATTGATAGAAAGAGGAAGTGTGAGGTATGTATTGACAGAAAGAGGAAGTGTGAGGTATGTATTGATAGAAAGAGGAAGTGTGAGGTATGTATTGATAGAAAGAGGAAGTGTGAGGTATGTATTGATAGAAAGAGGAAGTGTGAGGTATGTATTGACAGAAAGAGGAAGGGAAGTGTAAGGTATGTATTGATAGAAAGAGGAAGTGTGAGGTATGTATTGATAGAAAGAGGAAGTGTGAGGTATGTATTGATAGAAAGAGGAAGTGTGAGGTATGTATTGATAGAAAGAGGAAGTGTGAGGTATGTATTGATAGAAAGAGGAAGTGTGAGGTATGTATTGACAGAAAGAGGAAGTGAAGTGTAGGTATGTATTGATAGAAAGAGGAAGTGTGAGGTATGTATTGATAGAAAGAGGAAGTGTGAGGTATGTATTGATAGAAAGAGGAAGTGTGAGGTATGTATTGATAGAAAGAGGAAGTGTGAGGTATGTATTGATAGAAAGAGGAAGTGTGAGGTATGTATTGATAGAAAGAGGAAGTGTGAGGTATGTATTGATAGAAAGAGGAAGTGTGAGGTATGTATTGATAGAAAGAGGAAGTGTGAGGTATGTATTGATAGAAAGAGGAAGTGTGAGGTATGTATTGACAGAAAGAGGAAGGGAAGTGTGAGGTATGTATTGATAGAAAGAGGAAGTGTGAGGTATGTATTGATAGAAAGAGGAAGTGTGAGGTATGTATTGATAGAAAGAGGAAGGGAAGTGTGAGGTATGTATTGATAGAAAGAGGAAGTGTGAGGTATGTATTGATAGAAAGAGGAAGGGAAGTGTGAGGTATGTATTGATAGAAAGAGGAAGGGAAGTGTGAGGTATGTATTGATAGAAAGAGGAAGTGTGAGGTATGTATTGATAGAAAGAGGAAGTGTGAGGTATGTATTGACAGAAAGAGGAAGGGAAGTGTGAGGTATGTATTGATAGAAAGAGGAAGTGTGAGGTATGTATTGATAGAAAGAGGAAGTGTGAGGTATGTATTGATAGAAAGAGGAAGGGAAGTGTGAGGTATGTATTGATAGAAAGAGGAAGTGTGAGGTATGTATTGATAGAAAGAGGAAGTGTGAGGTATGTATTGACAGAAAGAGGAAGGGAAGTGTGAGGTATGTATTGATAGAAAGAGGAAGTGTGAGGTATGTATTGACAGAAAGAGGAAGGGAAGTGTGAGGTATGTATTGATAGAAAGAGGAAGTGTGAGGTATGTACTGATAGAAAGAGGAGGTGTGAGGTATGTATTGATAGAAAGAGGAAGTGTGAGGTATGTATTGATAGAAAGAGGAGGTGTGAGGTATGTATTGACAGAAGGAGGAAGGGAAGTGTGAGGTATGTATTGATAGAAAGAGGAGGTGTGAGGGAGGTATGTATTGATAGAAAGAGAAAGTGTGAGGGAGGTATGTATTTATAGAAAGAGAAAGTGTGTGGTATGTATTGATAGAAAGAGGAAGTGTGAGGTATGTATTGACAGAAAGAGGAAGTGTGAGGTATGTATTGATAGAAAGAGGAAGTGTGAGGTATGTATTGATAGAAAGAGGCAGTGTGAGGTATGTATTGACAGAAAGAAAGAAAACACAGAGAGGGGAGGAGTCTTGGGTCAGAAAGGACAAGGTTCACTTACAGAATTATGACATAAAGGAGAGAGAATGATGAAAAAGAGAGAGAAAGAAAGAAAGAAGAGAATAGAAGAATAGAAATAGCAAACTATCCACGGAAGGAGGAAGGGGGAGGGTGTTGAGAAAAATAAAAGACAGGAGGAGAGAGGGCAGAGAAAATGAGAGAAAACAATTGTGAGAAAAGGAAAGGAAAGTCAGAAAGAGGGGGAGAGATAGACTGAGAGGGGAAAGAGAGAGAAAGAGAGAGAGGCCCAGTGGAGGCTGAGGGTAAACTGAGGTTTCCTATCTGAGGAGGTGGCTGGCTGAGAAGAAAAACATCTCTCAACTCAGGGTGTGTGTGTGCATGTCATTGTTGAGTGATGGGACAGGGGAGGAGGGGTATGTTGAGGTTGTGGTGTGGGTGTGTATGTGTCAGGGAGGAGGGGTATGTTGAGGTTGTGGTGTGGGTGTGTATGTGTCAGGGAGGAGGGGTATGTTGAGGTTGTGGTGTGGGTGTGTATGTGTCAGGGAGGAGGGGTATGTTGAGGTTGTGGTGTGGGTGTGTATGTGTCAGGGAGGAGGGGTATGTTGAGGTTGTGGTGTGGGTGTGTATGTGTCAGGGAGGAGGGGTATGTTGAGGTTGTGGTTTGGGTGTGTATGTGTCAGGGAGGAGGGGTATGTTGAGGTTGTGGTGTGGGTGTGTATGTGTCAGGGAGGAGGGGTATGTTGAGGTTGTGGTGTGGGTGTGTATGTGTCAGGGAGGAGGGGTATGTTGAGGTTGTGGTGTGGGTGTGTATGTGTCAGGGAGGAGGGGTATGTTGAGGTTGTGGTGTGGGTGTGTATGTGTCAGGGAGGAGGGGTATGTTGAGGTTGTGGTGTGGGTGTGTATGTGTCAGGGAGGAGGGGTATGTTGAGGTTGTGGTGTGGGTGTGTATGTGTCAGGGAGGAGGGGTATGTTGAGGTTGTGGTGTGGGTGTGTATGTGTCAGGGAGGAGGGGTATGTTGAGGTTGTGGTGTGGGTGTGTATGTGTCAGGGAGGAGGGGTATGTTGAGGTTGTGGTGTGGGAGTGTATGTGTCAGGGAGGAGGGGTATGTTGAGGTTGTGGTGTGGGAGTGTATGTGTCAGGGAGGAGGGGTATGTTGAGGTTGTGGTGTGGGTGTGTATGTGTCAGGGAGGAGGGGTATGTTGAGGTTGTGGTTTGGGTGTGTATGTGTCAGGGAGGAGGGGTATGTTGAGGTTGTGGTGTGGGTGTGTATGTGTCAGGGAGGAGGGGTATGTTGAGGTTGTGGTGTGGGTGTGTATGTGTCAGGGAGGAGGGGTATGTTGAGGTTGTGGTGTGGGTGTGTATGTGTCAGGGAGGAGGGGACAGTCAGAACTCCTGCCCTGAAAGAAGGATGGAGAAGGGGGGAGAGAAGGTGAGAGGGAGCAAGAGGGAGAGAGAAGTGGAAGAGGGAGACACTAAAAGAAAAGGTCAGAAAGGAGAAGTCCGTCGTATGGGTTCAATGGTGGAAGGCCAATTGTAGCCTGGCTACAGATTTATTTGGTCATTCTCTGTTTAGTGTGACAATAACCATAGGAGTTGCTAAAACAGTACAGGCTAGAATTTGCTTAGGTTAGTGGCCAATATATGCCTTTTTTTATGTTTACTAAAGATATCCACTGCATCCTGTTCTAGATATATAACCTGGCTAAACCTGACTCATCATAGTTGAGCACAGAATTCAGTCTGGTTTAGAATTGCAACATTTCGGGCCTCCCGAGTGGCACAGCGGTATAAGGCACAGTGCTTGAGGTGTCACTACAGACCCGGGTTCGACCCCAGGCTGTGCCACAGCCAGCCGTGACTGAGAGACCCATGAGGCGGTGCACAGCTGGCCCAGCGTCGTCTGGGTTAGGGGAGGGTTTGGCTGGTTGGGATGTCATTGTCCCATCGCGCTCTAGTAACTACTTGTGGTGGGCCGGGCACCTGCAAACTCACTTCAGTAGCCAGCTGGACGGTGTTTCCTCCAACACGTTGGTGTGGCTGGCTTCCGGGTTAGGCGAGTAGTGTGTCAAGAAGCAGTGCGACTTTGCAGGGTTGTGTTTCGGAGGACGCATGGCTCTTAACATCAACTCTCCCGAGTCCGTATGCAAGTTGCAGCGATGGGACAAGACTGTAACTACCAATTGGATCAATTGTGGAGTAAAAGTACAAAAATGTTGGTGAAATCCTGGTTGGAGGATTCTGGACTTTCTCCTTATTCCCTCGTGATTCCAGTAATCATCCGACTGGGAATTTTGGGAAAACTACCTGAATTAAACCCTAGTCTGGTTTCACCAGGCTTCTAGACTGGTATCCCAGCAAACAGTGCAGTGGAATTCTCTTTAAATGGTTGAGGTTAAAGTTCACACCCCACCCGTATTAGCCAGTCACACCTGAGGCCTCATCTCTCCCACCTGGCCTGGCTGCAGTATCTGCACTCCGCTGGGCTCAGAGGGCTTAGAAACCTGCAGGCCTGGACACAGCTCCACTGCAAAGGGACTTGCTTGAGGTGTGAACAACGGACGCCATTATGTGTCAAATGACCTCAGGGGCGGCAGGTAGCCTGGTGGTTAGAGCATTGGGCCAGTAACCGAAAGGCTGCAAGATCGAATCCCCGAGCTGACAAGGTAAAAATCTGTCATGCTGCCCCTGAACAAGGCTGTTCCTAGGCCGTCATTGTAAATAAGAATTTGTTCTTAACTGTTAAATAAAGGTTAAGTAAAAAAGGTTTCACTCAGTGCCATTGCTAACACTGAAACCTCATGGAAACTGCAAAGAGACTGGTACCAGATGAGGACATATTATAGATCTCCACTTTATGGCTGACCCATAAATGTTATCATAACTAATGCAAGAGGGTTGAGCTACAGAGTAATCCCTTCCAGATAACATAAGATAATGGTGGTTGGGGCTGAGGGAAGAAGTGAACAGTTCAGCTGCTTCTGTGAATGTGTGTGAGAGCCAGAACTAGGACACAGGAGGACCTCCCTCTGAGGCCTTGGATTGTGGGATAGGATCACAGCCAGTGTGTGTGGAAGCACTGAGAGAGTTCCCTCCTGCGGGCCACAGCAGGAGGGAGATCAGTTACAATCAGGTTCAGAGAGGGGGTTATGATCTCTCTCTCACACACACACACACACACACACACACACACACACACACACACACACACACACACACACACACACACACACACACACACACACACACACACACACACACACACACACACACACACACACACACACACACACACACACACACACACGTGATCCATCCATGACATCATTTTGGTCTTGTTATACCATAGATTAATTTCTCCCAGAACCTACTCCAGTATTCACAGTGTCTTGCTATGCTGAAATATAACACTAAGTGTATATCTAATCTGATATAATAGGGTAAAGATCAGTAGGTCAGAGCAGGGTCAGAGGTCATCACTGATCCAGCCTGGAACAGTAGAGGTGTTCAAACACCCCATCCCACTACATCCTCCTGACCCTTTACCTAATTTATCTCCCACCCACCACCCACCTCACCCTCACCTCTCCCCCATGCACCTTCCACCTTTCCCCCATGTCACCTTCCACCTCTCCCCCATGTCACCTTCCACCTCTCCCCCATGTCACCTTCCACCTCTCCCCCATGTCACCTTCCACCTTTCCCCCATGCACCTTCCACCTCTCCCCCATTCACCTTCCACCTTTCCCCCATGCACCTTCCACCTCTCCCCCATGTCACCTTCCACCTCTCCCCCATGTCACCTTCCACCTTTCCCCCATGCACCTTCCACCTCTCCCCCATGCACCTTCCACCTCTCCCCCATGTCATCTTCCACCTCTCCCCCATGCACCTTCCACCTTTCCCCCATGCACCTTCCACCTTTCCCCCATGTGACCTTCCACCTCTCCCCCATGTCACCTTCCACCTTTCCCCCCATGTGACCTTCCACCTCTCCCCCATGTCTCCTTCCACCTCTCCCCAATGTGATCTTTCACCTCTCCCTCATGTCACCTTCCACCTCTCCCCCATGTTATCTTCCACCTCTCCCCCATGTTATCTTCCACCTCCCCCATGTGATCTTCCACCTCTCCCCTCATGTGACCTTCCACATCTCCCCCCATGTGACCTTCCACCTCTCCCCCATGTCACATTCCACCTCTCCCCCCATGTAATCTTCCACCTCTCCCCCATGTGATCTTCCACCTCTCCCCCCATGTGATCTTCCACCTCTCCCCCATGTGACCTTCCACCTCTCTCCACCGTCACCTTCCACCTCTCCCCCCATGTGACCTTCCACCTCTCCACCTCTCCCCCATGTTACCTTCCACCTCTCTGCCATGTCACCTTCCACCTCTCCCCCCATGTGACCTTCCACCTCTCCCCCCATGTGACCTTCCACCTCTCCCCCCATGTGACTTTCCACCTCTCCCCATGTGACCTTCCACTTCACCCAACCATCCCTCTGACTTGCTCACCACCCAGCATATGCATTACCTCTCTCCACCCTCCACCTCACCTCTCCAATGCGCCAAAGGGAAGTGTGTTGAGTTGGGTACTTCCTTACAGGGGAGGCAGAAAAGAACCTGGAATAGGATGGGAAAGGGAGGTAAAACAGAGGAGACACAGACCTCTCATTCACTGTCCTCACCCCCCTCGCTCTCATTCAGCTGTTACAGCCTGTGTTTGCTTTGCCTTGGCAGGGGCGAGAGGGGGGGCTCCGGAGGGGCACAAAGCCGCCTTTCAAAGAGGCTAGCGACCCCACGGCTGAGTGAGGAAGTCTGCACAGGGGCCGAGCAACACCCCTTCCCCAAACTTCACAGCCTCCCGCCATCCCGCCACTGCCCCCTCTTAAATCACTGACTGGGCCGTACACACACACACATGGCCAGCTAGCTCCCCCTTCCTTCTGACCTCCGCTGGTTCTAGAATCCACACGGACTCACTTCCAGGCAGCCAGGGCCCTTCTCCAAAGTCATTAGTGTAAAGAGAGGGTATCCTGAGGTGAATCAACATGCAGCAGAGTCATTCATTTCCAGCACCACTGATTCACTTTTTCAACATATCCTCTAGTACTAAACAGGGACATGAGAACAGTATGGCCAGGCGGACCTCAAGAGGGGACTATTTTATAGTTGCTCTGAATGTGCCTAGTATTCCTAAAGGGCCGATCACATGCTATTCATCATTCTATTCTTGAGAGATGATTGCTGTCATGTACAGTAAACTGTTACATAGGACTCTTTGAGACATGTTCTAGATACAGCTTTAACAGTATCCTTAGCATGTCTCTCCCTCACCCCCTCTTTTTTTACAGGGTATTGCAACATTCCAACCCAGCCTGTATGACAGCCTGGACTGTACCACTGTTGGATTGCTCAATTTATAGGGTGACAGCTTGCTAACTCCTATGATTATTGTCACTGTTTGGCGTAAATAACCATAGGAGTTGGCAAGACAGCACAGACAGATCTGGGACCAGGCTAATGTTAGCAGGGTTGGGCTAGTTAAAAAAAGGGGAAGAGAAGATGATGTATAGCATCTTTCCTTAGGACAGGTCTTGTAATGGTTTACACGTGGAGCTACTGGGGTGTGTGGGATATAAGAGGGGCTTTTGTGTCCAGACCCCCGCAGTGGATTCTGCCCCAGGCACCACGGAGAATGGAGCACACTGATAGAACCATCAGCCACAGGAAGGGATCTGATGGGGTTTAGGGACGGTTTCCAGTTTTAATGTCACGTGCATAAGTACAGAAATGCCTTTCTTGCCACCTCTAAACCCAACAATGCAGTATTCAATATCAATGTAACACTACAAATAACAGAAGGTAGAACAGAAACACACAGAAATATAAAATAACAAGAACACGAGAAAGTAAGAAGTTATATACAGGGTCAGTTCCAACAGCATATTTACAATGTGCAGGGATACTGGAGGGAAAGAGGTAGATATGTATAGGGGTAAAGTGACGAGGCATCACAGGGAGGGACAGTTTAAAGGGGATGACGGTGTATTTTCTGCTACATTAGACAAACAAACATAAACTTAAACACGTTGGCAGTGTGTGATGTGAGTTACACAACTTAGAGGGAGATCTACTCTGCTGGTAGAGGCTTGATGAAGTTACCACATGTACCCAGACTCTCTGGAGGTCAGAGAAGCAGGCAGAGGGAGATCTACTCTGCTGGTAGACAGAGAAGCAGGCAGAGGGAGATCTACTCTGCTGGTAGAGGCTTGATGAAGTTACCACATGTACCCAGACTCTCAGGAGGTCAGAGAAGCAGACAGAGGGAGATCTACTCTGCTGGTAGAGGCTTGATGAAGTTACCACATGTACCCAGACTCTCAGGAGGTCAGAGAAGCAGACAGAGGGAGATCTACTCTGCTGGTAGAGGCTTGATGAAGTTACCACATGTACCCAGACTCTCTGGGTACATGTGGTAAGAGAAGCAGATAGAGGGAGAAGGGGAGGGAAACGGAGCCAGGGCATTTGTGGCCCATTTTCCGTGAGTGTGATAAGCTCAATCAAGCACTGCTAAAGTTGACATTATTAGTATTCAAATACTATTTAAATGCAGGTCTGGTATCCACTATCCATTCTTATCCATCTTCTACCTCATTGGTCAGGTTACAACACACTCTTATTCAAACATCATGTGATATTGTGTGTGTTTATCAGTCTGTGGCTGGAGTGTGTATGAAGCAGGTGATTGCCTTGTAGTGTTGACATATGTGGGGTTAGACAGATATAAACTGTTGGAATCTGTCAGGACAGAGAACACACACGTACACACGTACACACACACACTTTCAAGGTGGGAGACACAGGTCATTGTAGGACATTACTCTGAATTAGATATCAAACACATGAAAATGATTAACTAAGTTCTTGTCAAGGCTCTACCTATCTCCTACTACTACTCTACCTCTGGGAACATCAATACATTATACATGTGAGTCAGTATTAAAATGATTCCTTGGGAAGGACTCAAATGACCAAAGGACCAATCAGAGAGGTGGTAGGCGTGGTTTAGCCCCACATAAGTTATTAGAGTTATGATTTAGATTGGGGCTAGTGTCCTTTGAAAGGATAGGTTCTAGTGCCCACCAATGTGACCTGATTGCTCTGAAAGTGAGCCAGACAGCAAGAGACAGGAGATACAACAGATTGTATATTAACTTCTCTTACTGACCTGATACCAACCTGACCATGGGCAGAATGCCATCAGTAACATGATCATTCTGTGTATACTTTTTGGTTATATGTTGTCTGTACGTTGTATGGGTATTTCATGATTAGACAATTGCTAATGAACTTGGCAGTTGGTTTCACCTTGCGAGAGAGTATGTCATATTACCAATGCACCTTTCTGCAGCAAGGCATTCTGATCTGTCCCTCCAGCACGTATGGTTTGTATTGCTGTGCTTTGAAAAATGGATGAAGGACTCCCCTCCACTTACCGCTGACTAGGTTATGTTACAGGTCTCCACTAGGTTATGTTACAGGTCTCCACTAGGTTATGTTACAGGTCTCCACTAGGTTATGTTACAGGTCTCCACTAGGTTATGTTACAGGTCTCCACTAGGTTATGTTACAGGTCTCCACTAGGTTATGTTACAGGTCTCCACTAGGTTATGTTACAGGTCTCCACTAGGTTATGTTACAGGTCTCCACTAGGTTATGTTACAGGGCTCCACTAGGTTATGTTACAGGTCTCCACTAGGTTATGTTACAGGTCTCCACTAGGTTATGTTACAGGTCTCCACTAGGTTATGTTACAGGTCTCCACTAGGTTATGTTACAGGTCTCCACCAGGTTATGTTACAGGTCTCCACTAGGTTATGTTACAGGTCTCCACTAGGTTATGTTACAGGTCTCCACTAGGTTATGTTACAGGTCTCCACTAGGTTATGTTACAGGTCTCCACTAGGTTATGTTACAGGTCTCTAGTAGGTTATGTTACAGGTCTCCACTAGGTTATGTTACAGGTCTCCACTAGGTTATGTTACAGGGCTCCACTAGGTTATGTTACAGGTCTCCACTTGTTTATGTTACAGGTCTCCACTAGGTTATGTTACAGATCTCCACTAGGTTATGTTACAGATCTCCACTAGGTCATGTTACAGATCTCCACTAGGTTATGTTACAGGGCTCCACTAGGTCATGTTACATGTCTCCACTAGGTTATGTTACAGGTCTCTACTAGGTTATGTTACAGGTCTCTACTAGGTTATGTTACAGGTCTCCACTAGGTTATGTTACAGGTCTCCACTAGGTTATGTTACAGGTCTCCACTAGGTTATGTTACAGGTCTCCACTAGGTTATGTTACAGGTCTCTACTAGGTTATGTTACAGGTCTCTACTAGGTTATGTTACAGGTCTCCACTTGTTTATGTTACAGGTCTCCACTAGGTTATGTTACAGGTCTCCACTAGGTTATGTTACAGGTCTCCACTAGGTTATGTTACAGGTCTCCACTAGGTTATGTTACAGGTCTCCACTAGGTTATGTTACAGGTCTCCACCAGGTTATGTTACAGGTCTCCACTAGGTTATGTTACAGGTCTCCACTAGGTTATGTTACAGGTCTCTACTAGGTTATGTTACAGGTCTCCACTAGGTTATGTTACAGGTCTCCACTAGGTTATGTTACAGGTCTCCACTAGGTTATGTTACAGGTCTCCACTAGGTTATGTTACAGGTCTCCACTACGTTATGTTACAGGTCTCCACTAGGTTATGTTACAGGTCTCTAGTAGGTTATGTTACAGGTCTCCACTAGGTTATGTTACAGGTCTCTAGTAGGTTATGTCACAGGTCTCCACTAGGTTATGTTACAGGTCTCCACTAGGTTATGTTACAGGTCTCCACTAGGTTATGTTACAGGTCTCCACTAGGTTATGTTCCAGGTCTCCACTAGGTTATGTTACTGTGCTCCACTAGGTTATGTTACAGGTCTCCACCAGGTTATGTTACAGGTCTCCACTAGGTTATGTTACAGGTCTCCACTAGGTTATGTTACAGGTCTCCACTAGGTTATGTTACAGGTCTCCGCTAGGTTATGTTACATGTCTCCACTAGGTTATGTTACAGGGCTCCACTAGGTCATGTTACATGTCTCCACTAGGTTATGTTACAGGTCTCCACTAGGTTATGTTACAGGTCTCTACTAGGTTATGTTACAGGTCTCCACTAGGTTATGTTACAGGTCTCCACTAGGTTATGTTACAGGTCTCTACTAGGTTATGTTACAGGTCTCCACTAGGTTATGTTACAGATCTCTACTAGGTTATGTTACAGGTCTCCACTAGGTTATGTTACAGATCTCCACTAGGTTATGTTACAGGTCTCTACTAGGTTATGTTACAGGTCTCCACTAGGTTATGTTACAGGTCTCCACTAGGTTATGTTACAGGTCTCTACTAGGTTATGTTACAGGTCTCCACTAGGTTATGTTACAGGTCTCCACTAGGTTATGTTACAGGTCTCCACTAGGTTATGTTACAGATCTCTACTAGGTTATGTTACAGGTCTCCACTAGGTTATGTTACAGATCTCCACTAGGTTATGTTACAGGTCTCTACTAGGTTATGTTACAGTGCTCCGGACATCAGTTATTTGTGTCTTTAGATTAGAACACAGGTCATGTGGTATTCTCTGCAGTGTGTAGAAATTAGTTGAGCGCTCTTTGTGTGTGTGTGTGTGTGTGTGTCCCGCTCTCTGTGTGTGTTTTCCCTCCTGTGTGTGTGTGTGTGTATGTACGTGTGTGTGTGTGTCCCACTATGTTTGTGTATGTCCCACTCTCTGTGTGTGTGTTTTTCCTCCTGTGTGTGTGTGTATGTGGGTGTGTGTGTGTGTGTCCCGCTCTGTTTGTGTGTGTTCCGCTCTGTGTATGCCTTCCTGTGTGTGTGTCATCCCCTGCTATCTCCTGCTGATCAGGCCTGCTATCCCCCTGGGCTGGGTTGTGGCGGTGGGGTGGCTGAACATGGTGACCCCTTCCCCTCTCAGACACAGCTTCTCCTCATGTGGCCCCTGGCCAAACTCGCTCTCAAAGACCACCATTCAGTTCTGCACCGCCGCAGCGCAGCTCTCTGTTTGTGTAAGTATGTGTATGAGGGAGTGAGTGTGGGTATGTGTGGGGGTGTGTCTGTTTGAGAGAGAGAGAGAGAGAGAGAGAGAGAGAGAGAGAGAGAGAGAGAGAGAGAGAGAGAGAGAGAGAGAGTGAGAGAGAGAGAGAGAGAGAGAGAGAGAGAGAGAGAGAGGGAGAGAAAAGCCGGGGCAGGATTTGTGGAAATTACAGTAGGATAATTGCTTGTGTGTGTGTTTGTTTATGTGTCAGCTGGGGGCAGGAGTAGATCAGTGTGTGTATTAGAGCTGTGTGGCAGAAATATAGACAGTACTGTGACTGAGGGAGGAGACAGAGAGATAAATTGAAATTGAATTGAGAGAAACATAGATAGAGAATGAGAGGGACAGAGAGAGAGAGTGAAAGTGAGAAAGAGAGAGTGAGAACAACCGAGCAATTGAGAGAGAGAGAGAGTTGCCCTCTATGGTTGTGAGGTCTGAGGTCCACTCACCAACCAAGAATTAACAAAATGGGACAAACACCCAATTGAGAATCTACATGCAGAATTCTGACAAAATATACTTTGTGTTCAATGCAAAACCCCAAACAATGTATGCAGAGCAGAATTATGACTTCACCTGCTAGTTATCAACATCCTATAAGGAAGCAATGTCCACACATTCCACCACAAAGCAACAACATTGTAAATACAACTTATATTAATCTGTTTATTTACCTTTCATACTTCAACTACTTGCCCGTTGTTTAAACACTGTACATAGACAATAATATAACATTTGAAATGTCTTTATTCCTTAAAACATTTTGTGAGTGTAATGTTCACTAAAGTTGCCTTTGTTTATTTCCCTTTTGTTTCTTGTCTATTCTATTTGCTTTGGCAATGTAAACATATGTTTCCCATGCCAATAAAGCCCTTTAAATGTAACTGGACTACTGTACTACTGTGTGTTACTCAGAGACTGAGAGAATAGTGGTGGTGTATTGTTACATATTCTATATTACTTTGGACATTTAGCAGACGCTTTTATCTAAAACTATTTACAGTTGTTATATTAGTGATATTAATCCTGTATATTCTTGAAGAATATCACTTCATGCATCATGAAATAAAGGTTCAAATGAGCTTGGAAGTCTGAGGTGTTGCTGATTGGATGATAGTTGTGGGAAGGATACCGTGATTGGAGCTCCAGTCGCCACTGGTTAGTGGAGTTACAGGGGCAGGAGAGGGGTCCCCCAGAGGTGAGTTGATCGGACCCTGGAGATGGGAGAAGGGGCCAGTGTGTTCAGTGGGCCTGAGTGGTATGGGGGCTGTCGGTGTCAGGCTGTGTGTGTTTGTGTGTGTGTGCGTGTGTGTGTGTGTGCGTGTGTGTAAAGTGGAACTGAGTGGGGGTTGATGGGCTGAGAGAGGGGGTCATGCAGTGGGGCTGCAAGGTCCATAGCGATTGGGAGGTGCTGGCCAGGGGGGCTAGAGGGCAGTGGCCGGAGGGAGGTAGGGGGTGGAGGGGTCAGGGTGAGCATCTGGATTGGATTGTAGACATTCCTGTGGAAGAGTGTGTGAGCAAAGGTCACAGGAGGGAGGGGACACTGGGAGAAGTGTGTGTGTGGGGGGAGGGGGGAGACTGTGCGTTTTGTTTGAGTGTACATGTGCATTACTAGGAGGCAGGGTAAGGCTGTTTAGTTATGCAACATTCATGTGGTTGGATATTAAAGAAGAATTCAGAATATGCCAGAGCCATCCTCTAACCTGTCCCTGTATTAAACAGAGGTCCTCCTCTAACCTGTCCCTGTATTAAACAGAGGTCCTCCTCTAACCTGTCCCTGTATTAAACAGAGGTCATCCTCTAACCTGTCCCTGTATTAAACAGAGTCATCCTCTAACCTGTCCCTGTATTAAACAGAGTCATCCTCTAACCTGTCCCTGTATTAAACAGAGGTCATCCTCTAACCTGTCCCTGCATTAAACAGAGGTCATCCTCTAACCTGTCCCTGTATTAAACAGAGTCATCCTCTAACCTGTCCCTGTATTAAACAGAGTCATCCTCTAACCTGTCCCTGTATTAAACAGAGGTCCTCCTCTAACCTGTCCCTGTATTAAACAGAGGTCCTCCTCTAACCTGTCCCTGTATTAAACAGAGCCATTACTTAACCACACCTTCACTGACTCGCTCTGTTCATTGGTCATCACATTATTAAGTGGTTAAAAACACTGAATTACTTTGCTGTTCCAGTATAAATCATTGGCATCGACCATAGCAGTCATATACCGGTATTATTATATGAAATAAGTGTATTTGATATTAAAACCCACATTCAATATTTATTTTATCTTTATTTATCTAGGCAAGTCAGTTAAGAACAAATTCTTATTTTCAATGACGGCCTAGGAACAGTGGGTTAACTGCCTTGTTCAGGGACAGAACGACAGATTTTTACCTTGTCAGCTCGGGGATTCGATCTTGCAACTTTCTGGTTACTGGCCCAACACTCTAACCACTAGGCTACCTGTCTCTAACCACTATCTCTGTGCAGGTCGGAAGTCTGTGGGAATAGAGCCATTGCACTCTCTCCAAGTATGATTGGCTGAATACTAGGGCTGGCCACTCTCTCCAAGTATGATTGGCTGAATACTAGGGCTGGCCACTCTCTCCAAGTATGATTGGCTGAATCCTAGGGCTGGCCACTCTCTCCAAGTATGATTGGCTGAATACTAGGGCTGGCCACTCTCTCCAAGTATGATTGGCTGAATGCTAGGGCTGGCCACTCTCTCCAAGTATGATTGGCTGAATACTAGGGCTGGCCACTCTCTCTCTCCAAGTATGATTGGCTGAATACTAGGGCTGGCCACTCTCTCCAAGTATGATTGGCTGAATACTAGGGCTGGCCACTCTCTCCAAGTATGATTGGCTGAATACTAGGGCTGGCCACTCTCTCTCTCCAAGTATGATTGGCTGAATACTAGGGCTGGCCACTCTCTCCAAGTATGATTGGCTGAATACTAGGGCTGGCCACTCTCTCCAAGTATGATTGGCTGAATACTAGGGCTGGCCACTCTCTCCAAGTATGATTGGCTGAATGCTAGGGCTGGCCACTCTCTCCAAGTATGATTGGCTGAATACTAGGGCTGGCCACTCTCTCTCTCCAAGTATGATTGGCTGAATACTAGGGCTGGCCACTCTCTCCAAGTATGATTGGCTGAATACTAGGGCTGGCCACTCTCTCCAAGTATGATTGGCTGAATACTAGGGCTGGCCACTCTCTCCAAGTATGATTGGCTGAATACTAGGTCTGGCCATTTCCAGGGATCTCACAATATGATATTTTCACGATACTTTGGTCTTGATACAATATGTATTGCGATTTGATACTGTGATTTTGTGATTCTATGTTCCTAACATATTACTCACTATGTCTGCTGCAGAGAGACAGAGAGATAGAGAGGCAGAGAGGTAGATAGACAGAGAGACAGAGAGACATAGAGGCATAGGACAGAGAGACAGAGAGAGACAGAGAGGCAGAGAGACAGAGAGGCAGAGAGGCAGAGAGACAGATAGGACAGAGAGACAGATAGGACAGAGAGACAGAGAGACAGAGAGAGACAGCGAGGCAGAGAGACATAGAGAAAATTAGTTTTGATCAGTCATGGAAATAAAAGTGCTGAAAACCAATTGTCTCCCTGTTTAAAAAGAAGACAGTGAACAAGTTATGAAGGAGTTTTGGTCCAGGCAGGTACAACCACCTAGAGCAAAATAATATTGCGATATTGTCAAAACAATACGATATGATATATTACCAAAAATAATATCCCAATATGGAACTGTATAAATGTTTCCCACCATCACGACTGAATACCTGATCTTCTCTGATTGGTTGTCTGTGCAGGTGGGAGGTCCGTGGGCTGCAGCCATGCTGTCCCTGGATGAGCCATTGGACCTAATGCTCCCCCGGGGGCGTGTCAACGGGCGAGACAGGGGTGCATGGTCACCCCCCACCCTCACCCTCTCTCCGATACCCTTCAAGCGCGCCCGGCAGCTCCGCATGGCTGATGATGGCACAGCCGTCATAGTGCCCGCCTCCCCGGCCTCGCCACACACAGGTGGGTGACGACACACATGACGACACACACACACACAAACACACACACAGGTGGGTGACGACACACACACACACACAAACATACACACAGGTGGGTGACACTGCGCACACACACACTGCCCCCCACACACAGGTGAGTAACACTTTTGACACACACACACACACACACACACACACACACACACACACACACACACACACACACACACACACACACACACACACACACACACACACACACACACACACACACACATACACACAGAGGTGGGTAACACAGGGGCTCAACAGCAGTACAAATTCCCATATTCTATTCATGGCTGACATGGCATTAGATAGGACGTACTAACAACACAAAACCTGACCTCATACATGAACAAGTTTTTTGAACACAAAGAGAAGAGTGGGGGAACCCATTGCTGTAACACACTGCCAATCAATCCCTCTAATCAGATCACACACCCACAGGTGTTAGGTACTCTGACCGACCGATCTGACAGAGTCTGATCCCTCCTCACCCTTCCACAGGTGTTAGGTACTCTGACCGACCGATCTGACAGAGTCTGATCCCTCCTCACCCTTCCACAGGTGTGCTGGTGGTCTCCAGGGAGAGGTCAGAGACGCCCCCCACCCCGCCGGCCGTGGACCTCAGTACGTCCCCCTCCTCCCGCCACACCTCCAGCTCCCCAGAGATGACCAACGGGAACGCCGTCTCCCACCACATCATTGCAGGGGTGAGTAGAAACCATCTGACAGTACGGACACTTCTGAATAATCATGTTCCATTGAGGAGGAGGAGGAGGAGGAGGAGGAAGAGGAAGAGAGATGCTTCCCAGCCAATCCCAGCTGTATCAGTTAGAGCTGATATCCTGTCACACCGTCCTCTCCCAGTAGATTATCTTTAATGAGAAAAGGCGAGGAAGCACGACACAAAGAGTCAGGAACACAGCGACAACAAGAGGGCTCACACACACTATAAACTATGTCACAGGTCAGTAAGTGCAGAGTGACTGGATGGGGTTTTAAAGAATTAACAGAGACAACTCTCTTCTGAGAGGGAGAAAAGAGAGCGAGAGAGAGAGAGAGAGAGAGAGAGAGAGAGAGAGAGAGAGAGAGAGAGAGAGAGAGAGAGAGAGAGAGAGAGATGACTACAACTGGACCACAATCCTCTCGCTGTCTAACAAATGTGTATGTGACAAATCTCATAAAATGAGACCAATTCCTGGTAGTCAGCTGTGCTTCTGCATTCATCAGTATGTGTGTTTTTGTGTCTGTGTGTGCTTGTATGTGTGTGCGTGTGTCTTAGTTTTGGCAGCTGTGTGTGCATGCATTTATGTATCTGTGTGTGTGCACGGTTGTACAGTATGAGTGTGTGTGTGCCCATGTCTGTGGGAGTGCTTGTCTGGGACTCACCGGGAAGCAGATAGAGGCTGAATGGCCACAGCCAGCAGCTCTCAATACAATTGGGAGCGAATTGAATTAGACGGCGTGAGGTCTGCATGGCTGTACCTCGCTGTAAATCTGATTACACACACACACACACACACACACACACACACACACACACACACACACACACACACACACACACACACACACACACACACACACACACACACACACACACACACACACACACACACACACACACACACACACACAATGCCCGAGGCCACTGAGTGCAAGTAACACAGAGAGAGAGAGACAGAGAGAGGAGCTTGTTATACGGAACACAGGACACATTATGTGTTTGATCAACAGTGCCCCCCCTCCATAACAACCTGATTCCCTTATGTGAAGTGTGACAGGGGTGTTAGGAGCTGCTCTGTGCCCCTAATGTTGCCTGTGTGCTGTTAGTCCTAACCAGGCTGAGTCAGAGGACAGGGCCTGAGACAGAAGACTCTCATTACAGACCATGGGTCCATCCATTCACAGCACCACTGTTGGCTTTTATAATGTCCTAAGCCAAATATGAATGTTTACACCGCAGAGTGGAAGCAGAGGGACAGGAGAGGAGAGGGACAGGCGAAGGAGAGGGACAGGAGAGGAGAGGGACAGGAGAAGGAGAGGGACAGGCGAGGAGAGGGACAGGAGAGGAGAGGGACAGGAGAAGGAGAAGGAGAGGGACAGGAGAGGAGAGGGACAGGAGAAGGAGAGGGACAGGAGAAGGAGAGGGACAGGAGAGGAGAGGGACAGGAGAAGGAGAGGGACAGGAGAAGGAGAGGGACAGGAGAAGGAGAGGGACAGGAGAGGAGAGGGACAGGAGAAGGAGAGGGACAGGAGAGGAGAGGGACAGGAGAGGAGAGGGACAGGAGAGGAGAGGGACAGGAGAAGGAGCGGGACAGGAGAGGAGAGGGAGAGGAGAGGAGAGGGACAGGAGAGGAGAGGGACAGGAGAGGAGAGGGACAGGTGAGGAGAGGGACAGGAGAGGGACAGGAGAGGAGAGGGACAGGAGAAGGAGAGGGACAGGAGAGGAGAGGGACAGGAGAGGAGAGGGATAGGAGAGGAGAGGGACAGGTGAGGAGAGGGACAGGAGAGGAGAGGGACAGGAGAAGGAGAGGGACAGGAGAGGAGAGGGACAGGAGAAGGAGAGGGACAGGAGGAGAGGGACAGGAGAGGAGAGGGACAGGAGAAGGAGAGGGACAGGAGGAGAGGGACAGGAGAGGAGAGGGACAGGAGAAGGAGAGGGACAGGAGAGGAGAGGGACAGGAGAAGGACAGGAGAAGGAGAGGGACAGGAGAAGGAGAGGGACAGGAGAAGGAGAGGGACAGGAGAGGAGAGGGACAGGAGAGGAGAGGGACAGGAGAAGGAGAGGGACAGGAGAGGAGAGGGACAGGAGAAGGAGAGGGACAGGAGAAGGAGAGGGACAGGAGAGGAGAGGGACAGGAGAAGGAGAGGGACAGGAGAAGGAGAGGGACAGGAGAGGAGAGGGACAGGAGAGGAGAGGGACAGGAGAGGAGAGGGACAGGAGAAGGAGAGGGACAGGAGAGGAGAGGGACAGGAAAAGGAGAGGGACAGGAGAAGGAGAGGGACAGGAGAGGAGAGGGACAGGAGAAGTATAGAAGAAGGAGAGGGACAGGAGAGGAGAGGGACAGGAAAAGGAGAGGGACAGGAGAAGGACAGAAGAAGGAGAGGGACAGGAGAAGGAGAGGGACAGGAGAAGGACAGAAGAAGGAGAGGGACAGGAGAAGGAGAGGGACAGGAGAAGGAGAGGGACAGGAGAGGAGAGGGACAGGAGAGGAGAGGGACAGGAGAAGGAGAGGGACAGGAGAGGAGAGGGACAGGAAAAGGAGAGGGACAGGAGAAGGAGAGGGACAGGAGAGGAGAGGGACAGGAGAAGTACAGAAGAAGGAGAGGGACAGGAGAGGAGAGGGACAGGAAAAGGAGAGGGACAGGAGAAGGACAGAAGAAGGAGAGGGACAGGAGAAGGAGAGGGACAGGAGAAGGACAGAAGAAGGAGAGGGACAGGAGAAGGAGAGGGACAGGAGAGGAGAGGGACAGGAGAAGGAGAGGGACAGGAGAAGGAGAAGGAGAGGGACAGGAGAGGAGAGGGACAGGAGAAGGAAAGGGACAGGATGAGGAGAGGGACAGGAGACGGAGAGGGACAGGAGAAGGAGAGGGACAGAAGAGGAGAGGGACAGGAGAGGAGAGGGACAGGAGAAGGAGAGGGACAGGAGAAGGAGAGGGACAGGAGAGGAGAGGGACAGGAGAAGGACAGGAGAAGGAGAGGGACAGGAGAAGGAGAGGGACAGGAGAAGGAGAGGGACAGGAGAGGGACAGGAGCAGGAGAAGGACAGGAGAAGGTGTGTGTGTGTGTGTGTGTGTTTGATGGAGTAAGACAGACATTCTAACCTCTAATCCTCCTCCATCTTCTTCATCCTCTTCCTCCTCTCTCTCAGGACTCAGCTCACATCCGTTATGTGGAGAGCAGAGCCTCCTCGCAGGCCTTCCAGTTCTTCGTGCCGATTGGTGCTGGGGCCGGACTCCACCTGCCGTCATCCATGTTCATTGGCCAGCCCAATGACAAGCGGGCCTCTCCCGATCTCTCAGCAGACGAACAGCTGGCCTGTCGCTGGAGGAAGGTGAGACACAGGAAGTCATGCAACAGGGGAAACATTTTAGCCTGGGCCCAGATCAGTTTCTGTTGTCTTGCCAACTCCCATGTAATGGTCATTGTCGAGACCAGGAGTTGACAAGCCAGCACAAACAGATCTGGAACTAGGCTAGGACCATTTTGCTCTGCAGCCAGGTGTTACCATGACATAACTAGACACTACAAAGGTCATTGTTTCAACATTTCACAATGACAGTGGTGGATGTTCAACCTTTTCTACTTTTACATTATTCTTCCTCTGTCTTCCACCACTCACCCCCCCTCTCCCCCCCCCCTCTCTCCCCCCTCTCCCTCTCCCCCTCTCCTTCTCCCCTCTCTCCACCCCCTCTCCCCCATCTCCCTCTCCCCCCATCTCTCTTTCCCCCATCTCTCTCTCCCCTCTCTCTCTCCCCCCTCTCTCTCTCCAGTGCCATCTTCTCTTTGAGTCCCTGCAAGACCTTGTGGACCACGTCAACGACTTCCACGTCAAACCTGAAAAGGATTCTGGGTACTGCTGCCACTGGGACGGCTGCGCTCGCAAAGGGCGGGGCTTCAACGCTAGGTGAGATTGACCTCAGATCATGACTGAGATGATTAACTAACCACTGAAATGTGTCCAACATAAGACATTCAGAACTCCTTCATGAAACCAGTCTTAACACCTCTATGAGTGTGTCGTATCATTCAAAACTACCTTCCTAACTTTACAGAAAATTCCTTGTACTCATTCAAGTACATTGTTCCATATGGGTATGCGTGTGCACCTGTTATTATACTCGTGTGTGTGTGTGTGTGTGTGTGTGTGTGTGTGTGTGTGTGTGTGTGTGTGTGTGTGTGTGTGTGTGTGTGTGTGTGTGTGTGTGTGTGTGTGTGTGTGTGTGTGTGTGTGTGTGTGCGTGTCTGTGTGTGTCTGTAGGTACAAGATGCTTATCCATATCCGTACACACACCAATGAGAAGCCTCACCGCTGCCCCACCTGCAACAAGAGCTTCTCTCGCCTGGAGAACCTCAAGATACACAACCGCTCACACACAGGTTGGTCAGACAGACAGACAGACAGTCAGACAGACAGACAGACAGACAGACAGACAGTCAGACAGACAGACAGACAGACAGACAGACAGACAGACAGACAGACAGATCAGTGCAGAAGACTGAAAAGACGCCCTCACTGTAAAAGTCACACATTCTTTTGTATGCTGTATAAACATGAAAACATTCCTTCCTTCATGCAATCTCTAACGCTAAAATAACAAATCAAGTTTATTGAATTGAATTGAATAACTTACCTGAATGTCTTTTCTCCTCAGGTGAGAAGCCGTACATCTGTCCATACGAGGGCTGCAACAAGCGCTACTCCAACTCCAGCGACCGCTTCAAGCACACACGCACCCACTACGTGGACAAGCCCTACTACTGCAAGATGGCCGGCTGCCTGAAGCGCTACACAGACCCTAGCTCCCTCCGTAAGCACATCAAGGCCCACGGCCACTCTGTAGCCCAGGAGCAAGGCTCTCCGGGTGGGCTGAGCTCCCTGCTCAAGGTGGGTCCCCTGGGGGTGGGGATGGGTGGAGGAGGGGGGAAGCTGGGGGAGTCGGAGCTGAGCTACATCAGTGGGGCCCATATCATCATCCCCAGCGCCGCTGCCGCTCTCCTGGGGGGCCACGCTCTGCAGGGCCTGGCGGGCTCCATCCCTCTATCCCGCCTCGCCCCCCGGCCCCTGGACCTGAGCACACTGGGGGGGTGCCCCAGCTCCCCTTGCACCACCTCCATCCTGTCCTTCAATGGTTCTCCTCTGAGCCTGTCCACCAAGTCGTCCCTGGGGCTCTCCCCGGCCTTCCCCTCCTCAGCCCTGGGGCTGGGGCCCACCATGGTGCCCGTGTCCCTAGGAGGATCCATGGGGTCGTCCGCCTCAGAGCGCAGGGCCCACCACCACGGGTGTCACCACAAGGGGAAAATTGGGGGGGAGGAGGGGAAGGACAAGCTTCATCGTGGGGGGGTGCTGAACCTCTCCACGGGGGCCTCCCATGACCCCCTGTCCTGGGTGGTCATTCCCTCCGGCACGGTTGTGCTCAAGCCAGCTGTAGTCAACTAACACACACACACACACACACATTCCAGAGGAGTTCAAGGGGGGCTGAGAAAACGTAGAAAAAGGTAGAAAAAAATTGACACGTGAAAAGAAAGAAAGTCTACTTTCAGGCAACTTAAACTTAACAACAAAGTCCACACCTCAGTTTGTAAAATTGGCTCGGACAAAAAAATGTTTTATTCATAAGAGAAAGGTAAACTGAGGTATCTGGTACTGCTATCTTTGCATTTATCTAGCACATTTTGGGACCATCAACAACTCATAAATACATTTCAATCATGTGTAATTTTGTATTATTTCATAAGGCTTGCAACAGCGGCCCTCCTCACCTCTTCACCACATTCTCTGTCTCTGGCTTTTCTAACTTACGGTACCTTTGTTTCTGGACGGGCTCCATTGAAACGACAGTCTTCTAATGCTCTGTGTCCTTGCTCAAGCTCCACCTCATGTGTATGTATTGATAATGTTCATGTTGACAGTGTGCTCTGTGGCCTAGCAGTGAGGTAGACACACTAATGAAACAGTAGGAGGCACTCACTGCTAGGCTAGCAACACACAGTACGTCCCCATTCCGCTGCTTTAAAGGTTACAGAAACTACTTCCTACAAAGTGCTGTGAACACAATTGGACAAACTTCCTGTTTTATCGGAAGTGAAGTCAAACTGATTTAGAAGGGGATTACGGTTTAATTGACTGCATCTCCTTACTTTAAACAGTAGGGCGGTGCTATTGGATGTCAATCAGAGTGCCATCCACAGGAGCACACGCATTATTTGATGATGTGTATGTCAATCAGAATGACATCCAACCAAGGAGCACACAACCGCCTTTTAGTCAGTACATCAACCCAGGCTATAGTGATGTAAACCTCACAACTGCTGCTAACCTCTCAACAACTCTCCTCAAACATAACTGAAACTAAACGTCAGCACTTTGAGGACTATTTTTGACAATCTTTTCCCGATTCGGGGAAGGTGACCATCGTGGACCAGCCCTTTCCACAATGACATGTGACGGGCTTGTTGTTGCAAACTAGGGGCTTGTGTAAGGACGCGGAGCAACTAAAGTCTTAGAAGGCAGACAAACGGTGTTATATCACCCAGCAAATGACCAATATTCTTCTTCTTTTTCTTCTCGGTAACGTCTATGGCACAGGTGTTGTTATGTACCCCCTGGAGGACAGGTGAATTACTCCGGTCAGTCAGCCTCCCAGTCCCATTCTACCAGTCCAATCTATTATTGTCTTGTCTATTATTGTATACTCTACTTGTCAATAACACAGTGAGTTAAGTACTGAGTATGAAAGGTCCACTGTTTAAGTAACACACTGTGTTGTGGAACAGTGTTTGAAATGACCTTTCATTAAAACCAGCTGTGTAAAACAGGTGGCTGTCCAGTGAAGAGTCCTGAGTCCTTGTGGAGTTGGCTGTTGGTTGCTTTGTTCCGAGTTCAACAGTCCCACATTGTGACAAAAAATATCCAGCCTTGAGGGTAGACTGGGAGCTGTGTATCCTGAACCACAGGGTGTGTGACACATTAATGGCTGATTGACACTATAGGGCTGACTCTAACCGTACCGTGCTGGTTCGGATTTTCTTTTCACATTGTTCTGTTAAGCATGTTTCCAGCATCATGGCGTAACCAGGCCAGGCTGCCACAGTTAGGCATGGTTTGGCCCGCGGTGTGAATCAGGCTTTACTGCTACGTAGAGCTGGGCTGGTCACAGAACCACAGCCACACTAGAAACTGCATCACTTCACTTTTCCAAGGAAGTGGGGTTAATTCGCAGACTTCTAGAACAACTTACTTATGTTAGAATCCGTATGGTTTGATTGATGCATTCAAAATGCACTTATACCGTACACACCAATGTCTTTGTTACGTTTTACAAAACATGGAACTGCCAACTTGTACTTGTAGCTCTCTGGAAACATTTTGTCTTTCTCTTTCCATCTTCACTACCTTGGTTTTCCCTTAATTTACGCTCAGGCTTGAAACGGCCACCTTTCTCTGTGGACTCTGGGGTCCTTCCACAAGCTGGCATCGCAGAGATATGATGTATGTAGAATGTTGAGTGAACCATGTTATGTGGGTATAGGAGGGGAGGTGAGCATCTCAACACACGAAACATTCCCCTGAAGAGCCAAATACCCCTCCCCCTCTACTCACTCTCTCTCCATCTTTCTTTAAAGGTCTTACATTTCCATTTTCCATGACGGCATGTCCATACTTTATTTTCCATGACGGCATGTCCATACTTTATTTTCCATGACGGCATGTCCATACTTTATTTTCCATGACGGATGTCCATACTTTATTTTCCATGACGGTATGTCCATACTTTATTTTCCATGACGGTATGTCCATACTTTATTTTCCATGACGGTATGTCCATACTTTACTTTCCATGACGGCATGTCCATTGTTTTGAGAATAATTACAGTTATGGTTGTTTTTGTTAGTCATTTGTTTGTTGTTTTGTCATGGATGTTCAGACGAGACATTTTCTGATGTTGAAGCTTGGTTTTATATTTCTTGTGATGGCTGCTCTGTAACTCAGCTTTCTCCCTGGGCTGGCCCGGGATATGGACGGGCTGTAGGGATGATGCTCCTTCCTGTCCTGAACAGGGTTGTGTTCATTAGGACATGCAACAGAAAACAGAAAAACATGTTTTGCAATGGAAAAGTAGCGTTTCTGAGCGTTGGACACATCCACATAGTCCCTTCCTTTCCGTCCGTTTGGTGCCTAATGAACACGACCCAGGTGAGTGGGGTCAGGGGATGGACAATTTATAATAATACTAATAAGATATAATCCTCACTGACAATCACACAGTTATAGAAGAGGCCCTGTACAGATCCTCACTCTGTGGAGAGAGTGCACACCCTCTGAGTCCATCTATTGGCAGGGTTTACCTCCAGACCCACACACTCTCTGAGTTCATCTATTGCAGGGTTTACCTCCAGACCCACACACTCTCTGAGTCCATCTATTGACAGGGTTTACCTCCAGACCCACACACCCTCTGAGTAAATCTATTGACAGGGTTTACCTCCAGACCCACACACTCTCTGAGTCCATCTATTGACAGGGTTTACCTCCAGACCCACACACTCTCTGAGTCCATCTATTGGCAGGGTTTACCTCCAGACCCACACACTCTCTGAGTCCATCTATTGACAGGGTTTACCTCCAGACCCACACACTCTCTGAGTCCATCTATTGACAGGGTTTACCTCCAGACCCACACACTCTCTGAGTCCATCTATTGACAGGGTTTACCTCCAGACCCACACACTCTCTGAGTCCATCTATTGACAGGGTTTACCTCCAGACCCACACACTCTCTGAGTAAATCTATTGACAGGGTTTACCTCCAGACCCACACACTCTCTGAGTCCATCTATTGGCAGGGTTTACCTCCAGACCCACACACCCTCTGAGTCCATCTATTGACATAGAGGGCATCTGTTAGGGATTGGGTTTAGCAGACCTAGGGCTAGGCTAGACGAAGGGTTTAACAGACCTAGGGCTAGGCTAGACGAAGGGTTTAGCAGACCTAGGGCTAGGCTAGACGAAGGGTTTAACAGACCTAGGGCTAGGCTAGACGATGGGTTTAGCAGACCTAGGGCTAGGCTAGACGAAGGGTTTAACATACATAGGGCTAGGCTAGACGAAGGGTTTAACAGACCTAGGGCTAGGCTAGACGAAGGGTTTAGCAGACCTAGGGCTAGGCTAGACGAAGGGTTTAACAGACCTAGGGCTAGGCTAGACGAAGGGTTTAGCAGACCTAGGGCTAGGCTAGACGAAGGGTTTAACAGACCTAGGGCTAGGCTAGACGAAGGGTTTAACAGACCTAGGGCTAGGCTAGACGAAGGGTTTACCAGACCTAGGGCTAGGCTAGACTAAGGGTGTAACAGACCTAGGTTTAGAGGAAGGGATCCTCAGGACAACATCAACTGAACGAATTACAATCTGAACATCTAAAATGGTGGGTAGCCTGGAGAGGGGGGGGGGGGGGGGGTGAATGGAGAAATGAATGAACAGGGTAGAGAGAGCGCATCCCACCCTCACCAGGGCCTCTCGTCTCTGAAGTCAGTGCCCATCCCGTTTCTCTCTCTCTCCCTGCCTGATGCTGCCAGCCAGCAGGGAAACTAGGTCACTGAACTCTGTCTGCTCTCTGTTTTTTGTATATAAATTAAAGCCAAAAGGCTGAACTCTCTCACTCCCTCTAGCCGGTCAGTGGTCGCCACAAAGCTTTTCACCAGAGGAGGGTTAGAGTAAAAAACACACACACATAGGCAGGCACACACACACACAAACAGGCACACACACACACACACACACACACACACACACACACACACACACACAAACAGGCAGGCAGGCACACACACAGGCAGGCAGGCACACACACAAACAGGCAGTCACACACACAAACAGGCAGTCACACACATAAACAGGCACACAAACACACAAACAGGCACACAAACACACAAACAGGCACACAAACACACAAACAGTCACACAAACACACAAACAGGCAGGCACTCACACAAACAGGCACGTATGCAGACAGACAGGGTAAAACACTAAAACATGCATGCGCGCCCTCACACACACAGTAAACAAACCCAAATATCCAGTATAATCCTCTCTGGCTAAATATGTTTGGGGTTTTTAAGGAGTGGGTCAAAATAAGTCATGTTGCGCCGGAGGCTGCAGTGCTATCTCTGACATGCCAAGGGAGGATTTGTGCTGAGCAGATTCACTGCATATTTCTATTTCTGCCTCGACCACTCTTAATCACTGTGGTCACACACACGGAGAGCTGCACACATGTACACACTCTCTAGCCTCCTCTTTGGTGGCCAGTATTTCTATCTCCCTCCAGGCAGGCTTGGTAGAAGCAAACCACCTCCATGTCAGTGGACCGAGCTCCAGTGTGATTTCAGAGTCAGATGATGTCACCAGTAACAGGTGTTAAGTAGGCTAGGTTTCCCTGGCAACAGTGGAATCCTCAGACATGACTGTTCTCCCCAGTCCAATCCCCTCTGTCCTTTCATCCCTTCATCTCTCTCTCCTCCTCTGTCTCTATTGCTCATTGAAGCCAGAGAGAGAGAGGAGTGTTCTGGTAGCCTGGTCCCAGATCTGTTTGTTCAGTCTGACGAATTCATGACAATGACAATAGGAGTTGACAAGACAGCACAAGCAGATCTGGGACCAGGCTAGGGTTCTAGGCTGCTGGGTGGAGAAAGCTGAAATTGACACGGATCCTATTCCAGGTTCCACATATTTCAATATAAAAATAAGCTGTTTGAATCATTAACCCTTTGGGCACGTTCTGTCATGTAATGTTCTGCACTTTTGTCTTCCCCATGAGTCTTTATATTATAGGGGATATGCCAATTGCCAACAGTTGAAAATGTCAAATGTATAAGTCAATTCATTCTCAGTGGGTTGATATGGTTCTGTAATTTGCTGGTTTTGAGGACCAAAACAATAACTTTTATGTTGGATTTATGTTTTCTTTTTTAGAATTAACCCCTATCTGTCATAGTTGAAAAGAAGCGGTACTTTTTTCCTGAAAGGGTTAAAAACAAAAAGCTATTTGACGCCAATGAATAATTAAGCTATAACGAGAGTCACAGTATGTGCTTAACACAGGAAAATTTGGGGCACTAACTTGTGATAGCTAGCAATATTAGTGCCACTTACAAGGGATGCCATTCATTGACTGAAGTGCCACAGCAGTGCGCAAAGGGTTAATTCAAGACTAAGGCCACGAGAGGCCTGTATCCAAGTTATTTTTTGCACATTTTTTGAGATATTTTAAATGTCAGTATTTTAAAACATATTCCAAGTGCCTTTTATTATAAGTGAAAATATAGAAGATATAAAAATATATGAAAAATTAAATATATATATATGAATATATATTTTTTCCTGGCATCGTGTTCTCGAGGTTCCTGAACATGCTTCATTTTAGAGTTGTAAAAGTCTCCAATTGGTACAACATAGCTGTGTGCTTCTGTTTTAGAGGAATTTTATTACGATAATGTCAATGGAAAGAAAATGTTTAATAAAATCGCATTTGATACAATTTATTTGTCATTTTTCAGTTACTACATCCGGAGTGCTGCATCACACCACACCTTATATTGTTTTTAAATCACATCTCAATTCTATTTTAAGTGTTAAAAACGATTCCACAACAACTCAAGTTTATAACTGGCTTTTTAAAAGTGACTAGTTGTTGCCTCTGATGACATGCCCTCCAATGCTGAAGAGGTTCTCCACAACTGAAAAAGATGCTTGAACATATAGGTACTCGGCAGCAATTCTGTTCAGTGTTAGACAGGAACTGCTGTGTGTCTTCCGGAATTACAGAGAATCAGCCATTGGGATCAGCAGCAGATGTCGGATGTGGGTTGATGAGGTACTACAATCTCTGGTCTTGTGGCAAGTGCACCCTCTATCCATCACTATGGGTACTCCAAAATCTCTTTCTTGATTTGCTAAAGGGCAAAGATAGTGGATAAATGAAGATAGTTCACTCAGGCCGTTTACCATTTTAAATGGTAATTTCCGGTTAAATTAACTGGGTGTGTCTCCCACAGAAACCAATGCAAGAGCAACTAGGTCTGGTCAACAAGTGTTTCCCAAACTCGGTCCTGCCCCTCCATAGCACTACACAGCTGATTCAAATAATCAACACATCAACAAGCTTGTATTATTTGAATAAGCTGTGTAGTGCTATGGAGAGAAAAAACATGCAGCTCTTGGGGTCCTGAGGACAGATTTTAGTTAACACTCTTAGTTCATTGACTTTCACTAAACCATCAAATAAAATACTAAAACACTGAGTGGGGTGTTTGGCTTCCTCTTCCATCTCTCCTATTGGGTACAGCGTCTTCTGTTTGTTGAGTTCTGCTCAGGCAATTGATTTCTTTAGGCTTTTGTCAAGCTTGTCACTATACTCAGTGGTGGATCAATGTAAACCAACGCTTACACAGATATGGGGAAAGTTTGGAGAATTGGGACACACACCCTCAGATGGTTGTAGAGTCCTCTGATGCATGGAATGACGTAGGTGGCTTTGACAATGTCAGATCCTTGAACACATCAGTGGCAACATTGACCGGCGTTAGATTGACATCACAACATCAGCAACGACTCATTTATTATGGATTATTTCCCAGACAAGCGAGGGTCAAAACTAGGGTTGAATGGCGGGAACCCGGATACCGAGATTTACCACCCAAAACCACTCCCTTTTCCAGGGATAAATAACAGTGAGAAACCGGTAAATTATAATAAATGATTTATATGAACAGCATGATGTGAAATGGAACTGTTAAATGATATGCGATGTCTAAATATGGCTTCTCCACGGCCTTCTCGCTGCTCTCTGCATGATCAGTCATCAATGCTCAGTCATCAATCTTCGGACAGGCAGCCCACCTCACTATGGAGTGAAGTTCACAATGCATGTAGACCTATCATCCCATCATGGTAATTTTTTTCTGGTCACAGGTAGGACTACATTTGCTGCAGCAAAGCCTATGCTACAGTAATATAATGACCGAATGGCTTTCGGGGTCACCTTATTTTCTTTTGTAAAGATATATATTTTTTAATTGTAGCTGCAGAGTTTTAAAACAGCCTATCACTTGAACATTGTTGCTTTAAATCAGTACACACGAGCACTCTCTTGCAGTCTTTCTCAATTCCATTCAAATTGCCTCCAAATAGATTATATAGGCATAGATATCGATGTCCTAGCCTACCTCTTTCAGATAGTACATTTAATGCAGTATTTGTGTTATATTTAAGTAATGAATGATGGGTAATGCATAATAACTTCAAATGTATAGCCTCTGTCTCTTGCGCAATACGCACGCACCTGTGCGCCGCTGGCCTCTCTCTTAAAAAACGCACCTGTGCTCCGCTGGCCTCTCTCTTAAAAAACGCACCTGTGCTCCGCTGGCCTCTCTCTTAAAAAAAACACCTGTGCTCCGCTGGCCTCTCTCTTAAAAAACACACCTGTGCTCCGCTGGCCTCTCTCTTAAAAAACACACCTGTGCTCCGCTGGCCTCTCTCTTAAAAACACACCTGTGCTCAGCTGGCCTCTCTCTTAAAAACACACCTGTGCTCCGCTGGCCTCTCTCTTAAAAACACACCTGTGCTCAGCTGGCCTCTCTCTTAAAAACACACCTGTGCTCCGCTGGCCTCTCTCTTAAAAACACACCTGTGCTCAGCTGGCCTCTCTCTTAAAAACACACCTGTGCTCCGCTGGCCTCTCTCTTAAAAACACACCTGTGCTCCGCTGGCCTCTCTCTTAAAAAACACAACTGTGCTCCGCTGGCCTCTCTCTTAAAAAACACACCTGTGCTCCGCTGGCCTCTCTCTTAAAAACACACCTGTGCTCCGCTGGCCTCTCTCTTAAAAAATGCACATGTGCTCCGCTGGCCTCTCTCTTAAAAAATGCACCTGTGCTCCGCTGGCCTCTCTCTTAAAAAACGCTGCTTAGCTCTTGGAGTCTCATGTAGAAAAAGCTAGACTAAAATAGCTTGCTGGACCTTTTGTTGCTGTTGCATTTCTTATACCAATAAACTATTCAAAGAGGGACCAATTATAGACATTTTTATATTTCAAAATTGAAATCAAATTCGCTAGCCTACACATGTAACTTTGTGGGCCGCTTGTGCTGCACCAGAATTGCATATTCTCTCCCAACTTTATTATCATGATTTGAAGGAGGTGCATAATTCAGACTGAATTTATGAACACACCCGAAGTCGTAAAATGTCTAGCTAGTAATTTCTTATTCTAGCAAGAGGTTGCATAGCAACAGCATCAACTTCCGGTAGACAGGCGAAGCGCTAGTACGCTCAACTGAAAGAATACCGTTTGTTTACACTTACAGTATACTAAAATGAACTCATACTCATTAAGTATGTAGTATACATGTTGTTAGTTTGGGTAATTTAACACGGCTCATATTTGTATGTGGCTTTATTAACTATCTCCCTCCAGGCAGGCATGGTAGAAGCAATTTAATCATTATTAAATCATTATTAGAATGATTTAAAAAAATATATATATTACATTGTTTGCAAACATATGAAAACAGGTGGTGATCAAAACAGGTGGGGAACCCTGAATGACGGGTCAACACTGAGCCTATTATATATGTATTGGATAATGGCACAATCATTTGGGCTTTTTTGGGCTTGGGCTCATAAAATGTCTAATGTATGGCTCATAAAATGTCTTTAATGTATGGCTCATAAAATGTCTTTAATGTATGGCTCATAAAATGTCTTTAATGTTGGGCTCATAAAATGTCTTTAATGTTTGGCTCATAAAATGTCTTTAATGTTGGGCTCATAAAATGTATTTAATGTTGGGCTCATAAAATGACCATGCCTCAGGACTATCTGGCATGATGACTCCTTGCTGTCCCCAGTCCACCTGGCCGTGCTGCTGCTCCAATTTCAACTGTTCTGCCTGCGGCTATGGAACCCTGACCTGTTCACCAGACGTACTACCTTGTCACAGACCTGCTGTTTTCAACTCTCTAGAGACAGCACGAGTAGTAGAGATACTCTGAATGATCGGCTATGAAAAGCCAACTGACATTTACTCCTGAGGGTGCTGACCTATTGCACCCTCGACAACCACTGTGATTATTATTATTTGACCCTGCTGGTCATCAATGAACATTTGAACATCTTGGCCATGTTCTGTTATAATCTCCACCCGGCACAGCCAGAAGAGGACTGGCCACCCCTCATAGCCTGGTTCCTCTCTAGGTTTCTTCCTAGGTTTTGGCCTTTCTAGGGAGTTTTTCCTAGCCACCGTGTTTCTACACCTGCATTGCTTGCTGTTTGGGGTTTCTGTACAGCACTTTGTGACATCAGCTGATGTAAGAAGGGCTTTATAAATACATTTGATTGATTGATCAAATGTCTTTAATGTTGGGCTCATCAGGCTCAGGTAGCATCGGTCTTGAATTTTCGATCAAATCACTAATCAAAGCCAGACATTGGCCTATTTATATGCTTTTGAATTATATGCTTTTGAATTACACTTCCGGTAAATACCATGTTACCGTGTTACCTGGGAGAAAAGTGATTCATTCTCGCGATGGAACATTTGTACAATAAACCTAGTCAAAACAAGGACCCGTATACATTTTACCAATATCAACTAGGAATACACCATAGAAATGAACTTAAGCAGGGGTGTATTCACTAGGACTCAAACAGAACCAAACGAAGTGAAATGGGGAGGGACCAATTGTATTCTTCCAACAGAAACTTGTTTTTTCCGTTTGGAGTAAACGTTTTGTTTTAAATCATTTTGGAACTAATGATTACACCCCAGGTATCTTATATGGCAAATCAATCAGTTTGCTTAAGGACAGGTGAGGTCAAGTCTCAATAAGCAGTGACTCCTCTTCTGGAATGTGATTGGAGCATCACTGAAACCATCATCAGCCAACCTCCTAATATGGGTACCTAAATGTTAACCTAATTTGGTTAACAAGCTTCCTGAATGAATCAATTTCTGGGTATTTTTGGGGTGCATCTCTGCATCTCTGAAGTCTGAAGTGGCTAATGGCTACCCCTACATGTCTCTCTCAACCCATGTAGCAACAGTTGCTAATATAACAATTTATTATAATTATTGTATTACATAACAATAGTTTATTTTGCATTATATTTGGAGGTAACCGTTTTTTGGTTACACAGGATGGCTCTACTCCTAGTAACAAAACCTGCTCCATTATTCCATTATGGAGGCCTACACTACTGTAACCAACCACACAGTGGCAGCATTGTGATGTAGATGTGACAACATGAATGAGCATTTGTTGCAATTTCAAATACTAATGTTTATGACCCAGGTCTAATTCACAGGTTGGGTTCATTAGAGCACAATGCGGAAATTAAAATTAGTGTTTCTTATTGGCCAATTCCAGGTATAGAACCTCCCCGATTCAGTCCGGTTTCTTCCGTTTGGTGCATAATGAACACGACCCCTCGTACAGAGCCATACACACAGAGACATGGGTTGAGAAAAGGATAAGGCTTTTATTGAGGGTATAATTTACAGTGGGTGGGGTTGGGAGGGGGGCGCTTCATGTTTCTGGTGTCTGTTGCTTCTGCTCTGGTGGGGGTTTGGGTTGACTGTCCTGTGTCTGAATAGAGAGCTCCTCATCTAGACGCTCCTTCGCTCTCACCACCTTCAAATACACAGAGGGACGGACATGGACGGACACAAGCAGACAGGACACACACACACACACACACACACACACACACACACACACACACACACACACACACACACACACACACACACACACACACACACACACACACACACACACACACACACACACACACACACACACACACACACACACACACACACACACACACACAGGACACACAGAATTAACTGATCAAAATCCTTAGCAGTGCACCTCAATACATGGCTAATCATATGTGTCTACTGTTCTGTTTTCATAATGACACATTGACATTGTAAAAATTCATTTAGGCTACCACTGGATCTGGCATGTGGTGTCCTAATATAAGGCATGATCATGATAGTGACTACAGATCTAAGAATGTGCGCTATCACAAGCCTAATTGAAATTATCATCAGGACAGCTCTGTGCAAGACTGTACAAGGACCAAAGAGGTATGAAGCCCAAGAGACTCAACTTGCCATTACGCCCTATGAATACCTCAAGGAGGTGGTCTGAGTCTTCATAGTTACAAGGAAGCAATTGCTTGTTGAATCACATGGTTTCAAGCCTCTCTGGCACTAGTAAGCACTGGCTCGCACAGAGATGGCTCGATACTGGAAATGAAACAAGGAACCTCACCTTGGACTGTAGATAGAAGGAGCCGCCCACTGCCTTGTCGTTGACTTTAAAAAGGTGTTCATAGTTCTGTTGACAAAGTACAGCAGGTCAGTCATGAACAGGTTGGCCCCACCAATGGCCTAATATGGAAATACATTTACAACCATATACAGACACTTGTCTGTCTTGTATGTAGGCCACATGAGGGAACTTCCTGTCTTCTAAATGTGTGAGTGTGGCCCTGTCCAGAAAACCCCCTAGCCCGCGCCCTACCCCATAGACAGTGTAAATATGACTGGATTGGGATTAACAACATGCAACATCTCCTCCTAGCCTGTTAGGGGACAAGATGGAGGTACCGGTACATTGTTTATACCCATCCAATCATCTGTGTGTTGTGAAGTTCCTAGAGCAGGGACAGGGACGGGGCAGGGACAGGGCTGAGGCAGGGACAGGGGTTAACAGAGGCAGGGACAGGGGCTAGGGCATGGACGGGGCAGAGGCAGGGGCTAGGGCAGGGACAGGGCAGGGGCTAGGGCAGGGACAGGGCAGGGGCTAGGGCAGGGACAGAGCAGGGGCTAGGGCAGGGCAGGGGACAGGGCAGGGACAGGGCAGGGACAGGGCAGGGGCTAGGGCAGGGACAGGGCAGGGACAGGGCAGGGCCTGTGTTCTCTGGGTGTTGTCTTCAATGTACTTTAAAGTGTGTGTACCTTCTGGAGCTCCTCAGGGGTGAGCGTGGCCATATTGAGGATCTGCTGGGCCTCCTGTAAGGTCATCCCAGTGAGACTAGAGGCTGCTGCTGACTGCTGGCCGGCACGCCCCCTGGCCTCCGCTGCAGCTTGACTGGCTGCAGACACAGACAGAAGAGACAGGGTTTGTCACCATCTCAGGTAAGGAAAATTTATGCAACAGAGTTTGTTTCTCTCTCTCAACAGAGAGAAAGGTAGAGAGACAGAAAGACAGACTTAATTAATTTTCAGTCCCTTTTACATTGAAATATCATACAAAAGCATTGTTGAGTGAGGAACATACCTGCATATTCTTGCCGCAATGCACGTGCAAACGCCCGTCCTACTACCTGCGCCCCCATGACAATGATCTGTGCAAGATATTTCGCCTACACAAAGACAAGAGAGAAATTGTTACAACAGTCTGGTTTGGCTGAAGAAGGCCTAGTCTTGTGACAGATTACAGCTCATGATGAATGAATGGCAACCGCAATGCAAACAAAACCCACTTCTCCCCCTCAGCTCACATTAGACCTGACAATGTTTCAAGCAACATTGTGTTGACAGTCAACATCGTGAACCAGCCATAGTCATACTGTTAGGAAAGTGTTTCAGATCAGACAGAGCGAGCAAAGGTAGAGCAGGTTTGATGCATGCGCAGTGACTGTGACTGCAGTGACTGCAGTATGCACAGTGACTGCAGTATGCACAGTGCCGATGAGAGCGTCATTAACTACACTGAACAAACACATCAAACGCAACATGCAATCATTTCTACAATTTTACTGAGTTACAGTTCATATGAGGAAATCAGTCAATTGAAATAAATTCATTAGGCCCTAATCTATGGATTTCACATGACTGTCGGTCACAGGTAGCTTTAAAAGAAAGTAGGGGCGTGGATCAGAAAACCAGTCCGTATCTGATGTGACCACCATTTGCCTTATGCAGCGCATGTTGTCCAACTCCTCTTCAATGGCTGTGCAAAGTTTCTGGATATTGGCGGGAACTGGAACACGCTGTCGTACACGTCGATCCAGAGCATCCCAAACATGCTCAATGGGTGACACTTTTGGTGAGTATGCAGGCCGTGGAAGAACTGGCAGTTTCAGCTTCCAGATCCTTGCGACATGGGGCCGTGCATTGTCATGCTAAAACATGAGGTGAATGACACGACAATGTGCCTCAGGATTTTGTCATGATATCTCGGTGCATTTAAAATTGCCATCAATAAAATGCAATAGTATTCGTTGTCCGTAGCTTATGTCTGGCCATACCATAACCCCACCTACACCATGGGGCACTCTATTCACAACGATGACATCAGCAAACCGCTTGCCCACACAACGCCACACACGTGGTCTGCGGTTGTGAGGCTGGTTGGATGTGCTGCCAAATTCTCTAAAATGACGTTGGAGGTGGCTTATGGTAGTGAAATTAACACGCAATTCTCTGGCGAACATTCCTGCAGTCAGCATGCCAAATGCATGTTCCCTTAAACCTTCGGACATCTGTGGCATTGCGTTGTGACAAAACTGTACATTTTAGAGTGGCCATTTATTGTCCCCAGCACAAGGTGCACCTGTATATTGAACATGCTGTTTAATCAGCTTCTTGATATGCATGCAACACTGGTCAGGTGGATGGATTATCTTGGCAAAGGAGACATGCTCACTGACAGGGTAGTAAAACATTTGCGCACAACATTGAGAAATACGTTTTTTGTGCATATGGAACATTTCTGGGATCTTTTATTTCAGCTCATGAAACATGGGACCAACACTTTACATGTTGCGTTTATATGTATTCCGTGTAGTTAGCTCGCTTATTAAAGCAATAATATGAGCCAGCTTCCTAACGTTAGCTACAAAGGTAGAAGACATATCAAGGATACATTACGGTTGCATAAACTAAATTAGACAGCCAAGATTGGCAAGAGAAGCAAGCAGCGTTTCTCCTTCACAGCTTCCATAATCATGACACAGCAATTTATAGCGTTTCAAAATACAAAAATATCTCACCATTGCTTATACCCGGGTTTATCCGATTATTTATAGCACAGTACACAAAAAGCCGGTGGAGGAGCACGGCGTTTTCACATGTAACCCCATCAAGGTCGCAGTTGGTTCAAAGTTCAAGGGTCAAACTCGGAACAAAGATATTTGAGTTTGATGAAGATCCACAAAACGAAATACTGCTCTCTAGTGGATGGCTGTTTAAATTGCACCAATTTTCATTGCACAGTCTTCATCATCATGTCCTGCCAGCAGATCAGACTCGTTTGCTTACAGCTAGCTGCACTAGGGTCGGACAGCATGACCTCAATCCAGGGATGAGAAATACGTTGTGCTACGAATTGTCCCATTGTGGCAGCGGAAAGATTGAACGACTGCATTTTTTTCCGTAAAACTGCCCTTTTAATCCTCATGCGATGTAGAACGTGCTTTGAACAACAATGGTTAGTCAGCCAATCAGGCTCAGTGCGGGCTGAAAAAGTCAGTGACAAATTCATAACATTGCCTGTTTTTGCAGTAAGCAGGTCCCCTGTACAGTACCTGCGCCGCGGGGGGAGTAGGTTAAGTCAAGGAGCCGGAGGTGAGCTTTGCTGAGTGCCCTAAAGTGATTTTAGTTGAGGTTTCCTATTTAAATACACCGTACCACGTATCCTCCAAGGAGATGTTTTATTGTCTCATGTGCAAGAGATTATTACTCTGTTACTTTGTTTCAAAAAGTACCTTGTATCCTCTAAGGAGATGTTTGATTTAAACCATTAGCTTCTGAGTTAAACAATAAGTGTGTCACTAATCACAGTAGCTGCAGTCCACCATACCATGCCACCAACCGACCTAACACCAGGCGTGCCATGCAGTCATTCATCAGTCCTGTTTGGCAATAGTTAACGTAATTTCATTCACTTTATTGTTCCTTTCCCATTGTTTTCATTCAAGTGAAATAATTGCTTCTATTATCTTTCTCCAGATACCCCTATTGTGGCTTGAGTTGGAAACAGTATTACTGTTGACATTATATTCTAAAATGGTACTAACCACCAGTGGGACATCTGTTATTGCTTTGTACATGATTTTCATGAATTAGGCATATACTTAAGTGTTTTTCTCTTGTCTCCTTCAAGACAATAGGATTAATAATTGCCATATTAGCGTACATTAGAATGTACTCTGGAACTAGTGGGAGGGAATGCTAATGCCACTGAATCATTTTGAATGAATAGAGGCCAGGGCCCATGCACCTTGACTTAACCTACTCCACTCATGTGCGCAGGTACAGGGGACCTGCTTACTGCCAAAACAGGACTCCGTCTGGTCTTCATACTGTACTCTATAGCAATGTTATGAATTTGTCATTGTGAATTAATTTGCTATTGTATGTACTGTTTTTGTCCTTAGAAAGACAGTGTTCACCAGTTATGTTTTTGTCCCTAGAAAGACAGTGTCCACCAGTTATGTTTTTGTCCCTAGAAAGACAGTTATGTTTTTGTCCCTAGAAAGACAGTGTCCACCAGTTATGTTTTTGTCCCTAGAAAGACAGTGTCCACCAGTTATGTTTTTGTCCCTAGAAAGACAGTGTCCACCAGTTATGTTTTTGTCCCTAGAAAGACAGTGTCCACCAGTTATGTTTTTGTTTTATGTTTTAGTTTGACATACTAACCCATTCCCCACAAGGGACGACGTAGTCCGAACACAGCCTGATTTGCTGACTATCCTGTGTTGTTCAACACAAGTTCTAGTGCCATTCGCATGAAGACGAAAAGGGCAGCTATTCGGGAAAACTAGCAGTCGTTCAATCTTCCCGGTGTAACAGTTGGAATAATGGGACAATTCGGAGTACAACACATTTCTCAATCCTGGATTGAGGTACTTTTTCCAAGCCATAACTCACGCCGGCCCTGCGGTGTCTTGATCTACACAGTCATGCTGTCCAACCCCAGTGCAGCTCAGTGTAAACAAGCGTAACGGTAGTGTAGGAGCCATTTTGGCCTGTTTATGAGTTGTGTATATGTTGTCTGTCAAGGGTAATTTTTACTGTTTTGTACTCTAGAGGGCACTATATGTTGGGGTCATGGGTCACTGGTCATGTGTGTATATAGGTAGCACAGGTAACCAGGAAGGGTTATCACAGGTGACCAGGAAGGGTTATCACAGGTGACCGGGAAGGGTTATCACAGGTGACCGGGAAGGGTTATCACAGGTGACCGGGAAGGGTTAGCACAGGTGACCGGGAAGGGTTAGCACAGGTGACCGGGAAGGGTTAGCACAGGTGACCGGGAAGGGTTAGCACAGGTGACCGGGAAGGGTTAGCACAGGTGACCGGGAAGGGTTAGCACAGGTGACCGGGAAGGGTTAGCATAGGTGACCGGGAAGGGTTAGCACAGGTGACCGGGAAGGGTTAGCATAGGTGACCGGGAAGGGTTAGCACAGGTGACCGGGAAGGGTTAGCACAGGTGACCGGGAAGGGTTAGCACAGGTGACCGGGAAGGGTTAGCACAGGTGACCGGGAAGGGTTAGCACAGGTGACCGGGAAGGGTTAGCATAGGTGACCGGGAAGGGTTAGCATAGGTGACCGGGAAGGGTTAGCATAGGTGACCGGGAAGGGTTATCACAGGTGACCGGGAAGGGTTATCACAGGTGACCAGGAAGGGTTATCACAGGTGACCAGGAAGGGTTAGCACAGGTGACCAGGAAGGGTTAGCATAGGTGACCAGGAAGGGTTTTCACAGGTGACCAGGAAGGGTTAGCACAGGTGACCAGGAAGGGTTTCACAGGTGACCAGGAAGGGTTAGCACAGGTGACCAGGAAGGGTTAGCACAGGTGACCAGGAAGGGTTAGCACAGGTGACCAGGAAGGGTTAGCACAGGTGACCAGGAAGGGTTAGCACAGGTGACCAGGAAGGGTTTTCACAGGTGACCAGGAAGGGTTAGCGTATGTGACCAGGAAGGGTTAGCATATGTGACCAGGAAGGGTTAGCACAGGTGACCAGGAAGGGTTAGCACAGGTGACCAGGAAGGGTTAGCATAGGTGACCAGGAAGGGTTAGCATAGGTGACCAGGAAGGGTTTTCACAGGTGACCACGATGGGTTAGCATAGGTGACCAGGAAGGGTTAGCACAGGTGACCAGGAAGGGTTTTCACAGGTGACCAGGAAGGGTTAGCATATGTGACCAGGAAGGGTTAGCACAGGTGACCAGGAAGGGTTAGCACAGGTGACCAGGAAGGGTTAGCACAGGTGACCAGGAAGGGTTAGCACAGGTAACCAGGAAGGGTTAGCACAGGTGACCAGGAAGGGTTAGCACAGGTGACCAGGAAGGGTTAGCACAGGTGACCAGGAAGGGTTAGCACAGGTGACCAGGAAGGGTTAGCACAGGTGACCAGGAAGGGTTAGCACAGGTGACCAGGAAGGGTTAGCATATGTAACCAGGAAGGGTTAGCACAGGTGACCAGGAAGGGTTAGCATATGTAACCAGGAAGGGTTAGCATATGTAACCAGGAAGGGTTAGCACAGGTAACCAGGAAGGGTTATCACAGGTAACCGGGAAGGGTTAGCACAGGTGACCAGGAAGGGTTAGCACAGGTGACCAGGAAGGGTTAGCACAGGTGACCAGGAAGGGTTAGCAAATGTAACCAGGAAGGGTTAGCATATGTAACCAGGAAGGGTTAGCACAGGTGACCAGGAAGGGTTAGCACATGTGACCAGGAAGGGTTAGCATATGTAACCAGGAAGGGTTAGCACAGGTGACCAGGAAGGGTTAGCACAGGTGACCAGGAAGGGTTAGCACATGTGACCAGGAAGGGTTAGCATATGTAACCAGGAAGGGTTAGCACAGGTGACCAGGAAGGGTTAGCACAGGTGACCAGGAAGGGTTAGCACAGGTGACCAGGAAGGGTTAGCACAGGTGACCAGGAAGGGTTAGCACAGGTGACCAGGAAGGGTTAGCACAGGTGACCAGGAAGGGTTAGCACAGGTGACCAGGAAGGGTTAGCACAGGTGACCAGGAAGGGTTAGCACAGGTGACCAGGAAGGGTTAGCACAGGTGACCAGGAAGGGTTAGCACAGGTGACCAGGAAGGGTTAGCACATGTAACCAGGAAGGGTTAGTACAGGTGACCAGGAAGGGTTAGCACATGTAACCAGGAAGGGTTAGCACATGTAACCAGGAAGGGTTAGCACATGTAACCAGGAAGGGTTAGCACAGGTGAGAGGAGAGCACATACAGTTATTACCGTATCACAGATACAGCTTATAGAGTGCATCTCTGTACCCTTTTCTATAGGAATATGTGTTTTGGAGCCATTTATATGCACAATAAATGGAACTTCACCCCAAAAGAGTAACGTTTGGAAAGCTGATTGTTGTGGATGTGTTACGGACAGCTTTCACTTGTGCCAGTGGAAGCACCACTACAGGTCGGGTCGGAGTCTCCTGGCAACATCATGACATAAGTAGATTTACTAGTTTACCCCTTTTTCTTTGTGATTAACAAACATTTTCCCCTTTAAACATAATTTTGTTTTAAGCAACAAATTGAAAGACAAAGAAATGGCATGTGTACAAGGTTCAAACAGTTGTTTATTGCAAGGCAACATGAACATTCCCACAAAACCGTTATTCATAAGATGGACAGAGAAATAATGCATTATTCAAAGTATAAAAGAGATCTTTCTTTTTGTTAATTTCCCAAAGAACAATGTAAGACATTTGAGAGATTGCAGGCACAAAACACATGACAAACACACAGTCAACTGACACCAACAATACCTAGGCCCTACAGTCAACTGACACCAACAATACCTAGGCCCTACAGTCAACTGACAC